>NC_090261.1:46363422-46550922 GCF_037325665.1 Littorina saxatilis
ATCTGAGAGAGGAAACACTTCCTGCATCGGGGTCAGTGACCGGTCAGTGACCGACTTTAACTGAATGAAAATATGTGTGCTCTGTGTGTGCGGCCAGATCAAAGTAATACTTGCTGACCAAAAAGAAAAAGAAACAAGTCGCGCAAGGCGAAATTACTACATTTAGTCAAGCTGTGGAACTCACAGAATGAAACTGAACGTAGTCCGCCGCTAGTGCAAAAGGCAGTGAAAGTGACGAGCCTGTTTGGCGCGGTAGCGGTAATTGCGCTGGTGCTTCATAGCACGCTTTACTGCACCTCTCTTCGTTTTAACTTTCTGAGCGTGTTTTTAATCCAAACATATCATATCTATATGTTTTTGGAATCAGGAACCGACAAGGAATAAGATGAAAGTGTTTTTAAACTGATTTCGAAAATTGAATTTTGATCATAATTTTTATATCTTTAATTTTCAGAGCTTGTTTCTAATCCAAATAAAACATATTTATATGTTTTTGGAATCAGGAAATGATGAACAATAAGATGAACGTAAATTTGGATCGTTTTATAAAACAATTTGGTTTTTTTTACAATTTTCAGATTTGTAATGACCAAAGTCATGAATGAATTTTTAAGCCACCACGCTGAAATGCAATACCGAAGTCCGGCCTTCGTCGAAGATTGCTTTACAAAATTTTCAACCAATTTGATTGAAAAATGAGGGTGTGACAGTGCCGCCTCAACTTTTACAAAAAGCCGGATATGACGTCATCAAAGACATTTATCGAAAAAAAGAAAAAAACGTCCGGGGATATCATTCCCAGGATCTCTCATGTCAAATTTCATAAAGATCGGTCCAGTAGTTTATTCTGAATTGCTCTACACACACACACGCACACACACACAAACACACATACACCACGACCCTCGTCTCGATTCCCCCCTCTATGTTAAAACATTTAGTCATAACTTGACTAAATGTAAAACAAGTCGCGTAAGGCGAAAATACAATATTTAGTCAAGCTGTCGAACTCACAGAATGAAACTGAACGCAATGCAATTTTTCAGCAAGACCGTATACTCGTAGCATCGTCAGTCCACCGCTCGTGACAAAGGCAGTGAAATTGACAAGAAGAGCGGGGTAGTAGTTGCGCTGAGAAGGATAGCACGCTTTTCTGTACCTCTCTTCGTTTTAACTTTCTGAGCGTGTTTTTAATCCAAACATATCATATCTATATGTTTTTGGAATCAGGAACCCACAAGGAATAAGATGAAAGTGTTTTTAAATCGATTTCGGAAATTTGACTTTGATAATAATTTTTATATTTTTAATTTTCAGACCTTGTTTTTAATCCGAATATAACATATTTATATGTTTTTGGAATCAGAAAATGATGTAGAATAAGATGAACGTAAATTTGGATCGTTTTATAAAAAAAATAATTTTAATTACAATTTTCAGATGTTTAATGACCAAAGTCATTAATGAATTTTTAAGCCACCAAGCTGAAATGCAATACTGAAGTCCGGCCTTCGTCGAAGATTGCTTGGCCAAAATTTCAATCAATTTGATTGAAAAATGAGGGTGTGACAGTGCCGCCTCAACTTTTACAAAAAGCCGGATATGACGTCATCAAAGACATTTATCGAAAAAATGTAAAAAACGTCCGGGGATGTCATACCCAGCAACTTTCATGTCAAATTTCATAAAGATCGGTCCAGTAGTTTACTCTCAATCGCTCTACACACGCACACACACACACACACACACACCACACCCTCGTCTCGATTCCCCCCTCTACGTTAAAACATTTAGTCAAAACTTGACTAAATGTAAAAAGAAACCACCACCACACACACCCAAGTAATGGCAACCCGAATGTCCTTGAGGAAATTGCGCAAGGACCCTGAGCAATACTTTACTTGCACTTACTGGGTGACAAATAAAAACACACAAAACACACACCCAAGTAATGGCAACCCGAATGTCTTTGAGGCAATTGTGCAAGAACCCTGAGCAATACTTTACTTGCACTTACTGGGTGACAAATAAAAACACACACAAAAAAAAACACACACACCCAAGTAATGGCAACCCGAATGTCTTTGAGGAAATTGCGCAAGGACCCTGAGCAATATTTTACTTGCACTTACTGGGTGACAAAACAAAACAAGTCGCGTAAGGCGAAAATACAATATTTAGTCAAGTAGCTGTCGAACTCACAGAATGAAACTGAACGCAATGCCATTTTTCAGCAAGACCGTATACTCGTAGCATCGTCAGTCCACCGCTCATGGCAAAGGCAGTGAAATTGACAAGAAGAGCGGGGTAGTAGTTGCGCTAAGAAGGATAGCACGCTTTTCTGTACCTCTCTTTGTTTTAACTTTCTGAGCGTGTTTTTAATCCAAACATATCATATCTATATGTTTTTGGAATCAGGAACCGACAAGGAATAAGATGAAAGTGTTTTTAAATTGATTTCGACAATTTAATTTTGATAATAATTTTTATATATTTAATTTTCAGAGCTTGATTTTAATTGGAATATAACATATTTATATGTTTTTGGAATCAGAAAATGATGGAGAATAAGATAAACGTAAATTCGGATCGTTTTATAAATTTTTATTTTTTTTTACAATTTTCTGATTTTTAATGACCAAAGTCATTAATTAATTTTTAAGCCACCAAGCTGAAATGCAATACCGAAGTCCGGGCTTCGTCGAAGATTACTTAACCAAAATTTCAACCAATTTGGTTGAAAAATGAGGGCGTGACAGTGCCGCCTCAACTTTCACGAAAAGCCGGATATGACGTCATCAAAGACATTTATCAAAAAAAATGAAAAAAACGTTCGGGGATTTCATACCCAGGAACTCTCATGTCAAATTTCATAAAGATCGGTCCAGTAGTTTAGTCTGAATCGCTCTACACGCACGCACACACACACACACACACACACACACACACACACACACAGACACACGCACATACACCACGACCCTCGTTTCGATTCCCCCTCGATGTTAAAATATTTAGTCAAAACTTGACTAAATATAAAAACAAGTCGCGTAAGGCGAAAATACAACATTTAGTCAAGTAGCTGTCGAACTCACAGAATGAAACGGAACGCAATGCACTTTTTCAGCAAGACCGTATCACTCGTAGCATCGTCAGTCCACCGCTCATGGCAAAGGCAGTGAAATTGACAAGAAGAGCGGGGTAGTACTTGCGCTGAGAAGGATAGCACGCTTTTCTGTACCTCTCTTCGTTTTAACTTTCTGAGCGTGTTTTTAATCCAAACATATCATATCTATATGTTTTTGGAATCAAGAACCGACAAGGAATAAGATGAAAGTGTTTTTAAATTGATTTCGAAAATTTAATTTTGATAATAATTTTTATATTTTTAATTTTCAGAGCTTGTTTTTAATCCAAATATAACATATTTATATGTTTTTGGAATCAGCAAATGATGGAGAATAAGATGAACGTAAATTTGGATAGTTTTATAAAAAAATTTTTTTTTACAATTTTCAGATTTTTAAGGCAAAGGGAGCCACTAAAATCTAAATTTGTATTTACTTCTACCATAGGCTAATGTTATATGCTTATGAAGTGGTAAGGCATATACGATTTCAAAACGGATAACGTTTTCAGTACCGTCACTGTCCGTTACCATGGAAACGGCAATCTCCAACTGCCAAAATGGGTTGCTAGGAACACGTTTTTTAGCTTCCCCTTAAATCATAGGAATGTGATTTTTTGTATGTAGGATGTAGGAGTCCATAGTTGTGGAATGACAACAGGGATTTTTCCTAGGATGAATAGTTCTGATAAAATATTTTTTTTAGATGAATTATCATGTTTTTCAGCACAATTTTAGTAAATATGACCCGCCTGAACAGTTATTTATTAATTTAAAGAAAATTCCTGTTGTCATTCCACAGGTTGTCCTCTGATAAGCATGTCCCTTAAGTTTCATTGCATTCTGAACAGCTGGATTGAAGAAAAATAGTTTCCTAGAAAGCAGGTCATGCAAAAACGCTGAACAGAGAAACAAGGCCGAGAACATTTCAAAGCTCTTTCATTCACCCCAAATCAATGTTAACATAGTTCAGGTATTTTTCACAGACACCTGGTAACTACAGGCTTACCTAAAACTGACCAGCAGCATATGCTGCACCCCCTTGTAGTCTGATGAGCTCATCCTGTCTTTTGAGTTTAGCTGCACGCACAGTGTCGCGTCTCTTGTTTAGCTGATCTTTCTTGAACCTGAGGCTGCCAAGAACCCTTTTACACTCCTAGCCTTGTTTAGTCTTTTCATGTTACAGCCTGTTGTAAAGCCGTAGAACTGTGCAGTGTTGAGAGCAGCCGCTGGTTCAAAATTGAATTCCCTAGCCCCTGTGACGACTGCAAACCGTACGCGATTTTTGCATGCAAATTTGTCCTTGGGGCAGCGAACCCAAACGCTGCTGTGGAGACACTCATTAGAGTTTTGGGTTTTGCCTGACACACATCTCTGAAGCAGTTGATCTTTCGTCAGTCTCTGGTAAACTGGTTCTAGAGGAGGATTCAGCTTCTTGAAGTTGAGAGGTGTATGGACGAGTTTTGGGTGTGGTCCTGGGGGCTGGTAGAAGGACCATGACGCGGCACCATGGGGGCACAAGTCATGCTGTGGCTTGTCATCTGTTGAGAAGCCGTGACGCAGAGATGCCATCACTGCCCGTTTCATGTCTGCAACTGTCTTACCCCCCCCCCCCCCCCCCTAATTGCCCGATTATAATATATCGTCAACTTCCTGATTGTATTCAGAGTTAGCTGATCATACCCTCGCCCTCCCAAAGTGATTCCTTTTTTGCGGCAGTCTGTCACAAGGTTGCGAAGCGCTGTTACAAGACGCTTGGAAACGTGATTGATGTACTCTTCTTTTTCGATGGTTACTTGATCTCCATAAGGCTTTATTTTGGAAAGTTCCTGGAAGGTTTTTGTGTCACCGTCTGACAGGATAACTGTGTATCGCAGATTGTGCTGCGACACTGACCTGCCCCACAGAACCCGAGCCGCCTCGAATTCCATGATGCCACTGGAACCTAAAAATAAAACCACCGTTTCAGTCAAAGTCAGCCACTGAATAGCAAACACACAAACACACACAAACACACACACACACAAAAGGCAATCAGCCACATATCTACCAACATAGACGCTATTATTGCTTTTGTTCAGTACATGTATTACTATGCATGGATTAGTACCCAAACACACACACACACATGCATGCACACATACATACATGCACACACACACACACACACACACACACACACACACACACACACACACAAAAACACACACAAGGCAATCAGCCACAGATCTACCAACATAGACGCTATCATTGTTTTTGTTCAGTACATGTATTACTATGCATGAATTAGTACCCAAACACACACAAATACACAAACACGCACAGACACACACACACACACACACACACACACACACACACACACACACACACACGTACACTTCACATAGACGGCGCACACAAAACACTGACACACATTTTCACAAACACTTACAGATCTATGTAAAATTCAAACACAACACACTATCATCCCATTTCAACAAACGTCTTCACAAACGCACCATACACACATACTGTTTAGATCTACGCACTCACCTGCAAAATTCTTGTCACAGATGTCCAGTTGTTTTACCAGCCAGGCAGCATACTCCAGGGGTTTCTCCTGGAGAAGTTTGTTTCCAGTTGTCTGGCAAACGTATGACAGTAGTTGCACATAACATGAGCGTCAAAGCAAATTCCAGTCAGCACGTCTAGACTACAGCACACCCTATTCCAATGTGGGACGAGTGCCCCCTGGTCAGCCATGATCCGTCGTAGCTTACACTGATATCAAGAACACCATCATCAGACAGTGTCATTCCATTGTGCGTTGCGTGTATCTGTCTGACCTGACGGACAGCCTCACTGAATACTTTCTCCTCCAGTAGATCTACATCAAGTCGTTGATAGAGTTTATCAGCTTTCTTCTGGAAGGTTTTGTGATCCATGCCTACCAAATCTAAACTTTCACAAAATTTGTTAAATTGTTGAGCACCTAGCCCACATATCAAGGAGTCTGGACGAATAAACGGCTTGCCTGATGAGACCATAATCCGTTTGACCGCTTTCTTTGGAGGCAAGGTATCCAGCGGAACAACTTCCTCACATGCGCGTACACTGCAAGGCCGTGTCTCTGTTTTGAGTCTGGGCATGGTGACAGCGTTGGCTGTTTACATTGCGGACAACAAAGTTCGTTTACAAGTCAATACCATCAAAGGTTTCCAAATCAACAAGACATCTCCTTGTTTGGGAAGCCTCTGGACCTGTCGCTTTTGACCAGTGGCTGCTGTGTAGGCCTATGTGTTCGTCTTGAATTGTTTTCGCGTCAAACCGCCAAGAACACACTCTCAGTCCTGACGCAGAATTTGATCTGCATGCCACAGCGGCCGATCCAGATTTTGTGCGCTTGGTCACCGATTGTGTTTTAGTTGTTCTTTTGTCTCTGCAACTCTTCAGTTGTTGTCTTCTCGTACACTTGCCTTTATGATGTGTTTTTCGGAGCGTTGATCTTTTCACACGTGCCATTTTTCTAAGCAAACTCAGTCGAAAACTAAACGCGGTGAGCAGACGACTTTTAGAACGCGAAAAGCCACGCGAGCCTATCTGACCAATCGTGGCCAGGTATTTACGTCATACCCCCGTATATGGAAAGTGTCTGTGGTTTGCTTGTTTGAAAAATAGGGGGGTTTCCCCAGGAGAATCCATATTTAACCGAAAATAACCGCCGAATGACACAGGGGAGAGAACTGCTGTTCAAACGGTATACGACGTTCCCGCGTTGGGCGAGCAGAAATGTCTGTTGTCAAGGGTTGAAAATCGGAATTTTTATCGGAAGAGTGAATGAAAAGACAGAAAAATTCGCCGGGTTGGTGCAATGAAATATGTTTTTAGAGACTTTGATGAATTTGTATAGTGTAATCATATGCATTTCATGAAAGTAGACAGATTGAAAGGTGCAAAACTGCTAACAACTCAAAATGGCTGTTTAAGTCCCATCACTCTAAATTTCAGTGGCGCACTTCGCCTTAATGACAAAACTCACTCATTAGTTTTTAAGCCACCAAGCTGAAATGCAATACCAAACCCCGGGCTTCGTCGAAGATTGCTTTGCCAAAATTTCAATCAATTTGATTGAAAAATGAGGGTGTGACAGTGCCGCCTCAACTTTCACGAAAAGCCGGATATGACGTCATCAAAGACATTTATCAAAAAAATGAAAAAAACGTCTGGGGATATCATACCCAGGAACTCTCATGTCAAATTTCATAAAGATCGGTCCAGTAGTTTGGTCTGAATTGCTCTACACGCACGCACACACACACACACACATACACCACGACCCTCGTCTCGATTCCCCCCTCTATGTTAAAACATTTAGTCATAACTTGATTAAATGTAAAAAGTATTCGAATCTTTTTAATCTGTTTATCCTACATTCTGTACTTGCGTGCCTTCTACCTCAAGCATGTGTCATTGAGGTAGGAGTGTAAAAATTAAAGACTTATTTTCTTAAACCTCTCTTCCAAAGTAAAATCTCTGACGTCAACAGCGAAATGGAGCGCAAACAAGACGCCACAACAGAAGTTTTAGCGTCACGAGTCTTGCAGAAGAAACAACAAAGTGTTTAGAGAATGAAGTTTCTCTCGGCGACTTTATCATCATGAGCAGTGAAAAACTTCTTCTGAGGATACTGCTAAGCTGTAGTTTGACCCGAACTCATTTGCATGATATAAACACGTGTGAAGATACGGTTTAGTTATCACATGGAATAAAAAAAATTGTTATTCTGTTCCGTTGAAAACCAAATCTTGGAAATTAATTTAAATAAAAGCCTTTTTTCCATTCCTGAGGCCTCCTCTTTTTTATATTTAGTCAAGTTTTGACTAAATATTTTAACATCGAGGGGGAATCGAAACGAGGGTCGTGGTGTATGTGCGTGTGTGTGTGTGTGTGTGTGTGTGTGTGTGTGTGTAGAGCGATTCAGACTAAACTACTGGACCGATCTTTATGAAATTTGACATGAGAGTTCCTGGGTATGAAATCCCCGAACGTTTTTTTCATTTTTTTGATAAATGTCTTTGATGACGTCATATCCGGCTTTTCGTGAAAGTTGAGGCGGCACTGTCACGCCCTCATTTTTCAACCAAATTGGTTGAAATTTTGGTCAAGTAATCTTCGACGAAGCCCGGACTTCGGTATTGCATTTCAGCTTGGTGGCTTAAAAATTAATTAATGACTTTGGTCATTAAAAATCTGAAAATTGTAAAAAAAATAAAAAAATTATAAAACGATCCAAATTTACGTTTATCTTATTCTCCATCATTTGCTGATTCCACAAACATATAAATATGTTATATTCGGATTAAAAACAAGCTCTGAAAATTAAATATATAAAAATTATTATCAATTTTTTTTTTCGAAATCAATTTAAAAACACTTTCTTCTTATTCCTTGTTGGTTCCTGATTCCAAAAACATATAGATATGATATGTTTGGATTAAAAACACGCTCAGAAAGTTAAAACGAAGAGAGGTACAGAAAAGCGTGCTATCCTTCTCAGCGCAACGAATACCCCGCTCTTCTTGTCAATTCCACGGGCACTGCCTTTGCCACGGGCGGTGGAGTGACGATGCTACGAGTATACGGTCTTGCTGCGTTGCGTTGCGTTCAGTTTCATTCTGTGAGTTCGACAGCTACTTGACTAAATATTGTATTTTCGCCTTACGCGACTTGTCTTGTCCTTCTTGGCGCTACACTTAGTTCCTCAATGCCCCATAATCTGAAGGACCGGACAGCTCAGAAGATTTTATTGATTTTAAAAGAAATGCAGGAATACTACGTTAGAAATAGCGATTCATCTGGTTTCCGTGGAACTAATTACGTAATTATGGAAAATCTTCCTTTACTGAGATGCAGCTGGGACAAAAAAAAATTAAAACAAGTCGCGAAAGGCGAAATTACAACATTTAGTCAAGCTGTCGAACCAACAGAATGAAACTGAACTCACTGCATTTTTACAGCAAGAGCGTATACTCGTAGCATCGTCAGTCCACCGCTCGATGCAATGGCAGTGAAATTGACAAGAAGAGCGGGGTAGTAGTTGCGCTGAGAAGGATAGCACGCTTTTCTTTATCTCTATTCTTTTTAACTTTCTGAGCGTGTTTTTAATCCAAACATATCACATCTATATGTTTTTGGAATCAGGAACCATTAAAAACACGCTCAGAAAGTTAAAACGAAGAGAGGTACAGTAAAGCGTGCTATGCAGCACAGCGCAACCGCTACCGCGCTAAACAGGCTCGTCACTTTCACTGCCTTTTGCACTAGCGGCGGACTACGGTCATTGTGAAAAAATGCAGTGCGTTCAGTTTCATTCTGTGAGTTCCACAGCTTGACTAAATGTGATGTAGTAATTTCGCCTAACGCGACTTGTTCAGATTGTCTTTGCATAACCTCTGTAAATGTACCCCCATTTTACGACTCTTCTTTTTAAGACTTGAATTTTTCAGATTTGTTGGAGGCCTTAAAAGGCGGGTTCCACTGTAGGCCCAATTGAGAGCAACACAAATCTAGCTTACCAAAGGCCAGCTTGTAACGCTGCACGAAGAACTCGCACAGTGCTAGTGGTTCCTTATTCTCGTCGTCTTCAGTTTCGCCGTCGCAGGGCGCATCCTTGCTTTCAACGGGTGGCACACTCGAAGGAGTAGCGGCCCCTTCTTTGCGTAATACGCCCCCGTTCTGTGATGACATGGAGATGACGTCATGCTGTTTGTTCACGTAGTCGTGGTTGTCTATGCCAAGCGGGATGATGCCGTTGTTGTGGGTTGTGTGTGCCGAGGCCGTGAAGAGGCTTGTGGAGGTCGGCGCTTGTTCGAGAGCGTCTACCTGATGGAGATGAGACAAACACTGTGTTGTGAGCCTGGTTTCTAGTCTCACAAGCTACGGCGGGGGATGGGGTGGGGTGGGGTGGGGGGGATGGGGGAGGAAGGAAGGGGGAGGAAGGAGGGTGGGGGTGACGGGTCATATGATTGGCCCTTTTGGTTTCAGATTTCAGATTTTCAGGTTTTTAGTTCAATCTCGGGTCCCATGGGGGCACGCAGAAAACAGTTACTGTTTACATAACACACAAAATATCAAGATCACACTATAATTTAACTTCTTGACAAACAACAAAAAGACAATTGATAATTAAATCCCGGACAAGAAGAAGAAAACGAAAAAAATGCAATACCCCTGCATCTTTAAATACTACTGGTCAGTATTTAAAAAAAAAGAAACAACAAAAACACACACACTTCAACAATACTTTTTTCCTTGTAATTGTCGTCTTCGTCATCGTCGTCGTCGTCGTCATCATCATCATCATCATCATCATCACCAACATCATCATCATCATCATCATCATCATCAAAGTCGTCTCAGCAACATCTTCGTAGTCGTCATCGTTAGTGCCCTCAGCATCAAAGCCATTGAAACTGCTAGCAACATAGCTGATTTCCTTGTCCACGGTTTCGCATTGCCATAATGGTTAAAGGGACCTTAAAGGCGAACATCGGCAGGAATTTTTCTCCTGGAGACACCTCCACTTGCCCCCTGCGTTATCAGAGACTCGGACAGATGATACCTAAACAATCCGCAGTGGCCTACCGAAAACTGGGCCATGGCAGCTAATTGAATTAGAATGGTGCGTCTTGACACTGGCTTTCCCCCTTTCTTTTTATATTTAGTCAAGTTTTGACTAAATATTTTAACATCGAGGGGGAATCGAAACGAGGGTCGTGGTGTATGTGCGTGCGTGCGTGTGTGCGTGCGTGTGTGTGTGTGTGTGTGTGTAGAGCGATTCAGACTAAACTACTGGACCGATCTTTATGAAATTTGACTTGAGAGTTCCTGGGTATGAAATCCCCGAACGTTTTTTTCATTTTTTTGATAAATGTCTTTGATGACGTCATATCCGGCTTTTCGTGAAAGTTGAGGCGGCACTGTCACGCCCTCATTTTTCAACCAAATTGGTTCAAATTTTGGTCAAGTAATCTTCGACGAAGCCCGGGGTTCGGTATTGCATTTCAGCTTGGTGGCTTAAAAATTAATTAATGACTTTGGTCATTAAAAATCTGAAAATTGTAAAAAAAAAATAAAAATTTATAAAACGATCCAAATTTACGTTTATCTTATTCTCCATCATTTGCTGATTCCAAAAACATATAAATATGTTATATTCGGATTAAAAACAAGCTCTGAAAATTAAATATATACAAATTATTATCAAAATTAAATTGTCGAAATCAATTTAAAAACACTTTCATCTTATTCCTTGTCGGTTCCTGATTCCAAAAACATATAGATATGATATGTTTGGATTAAAAACACGCTCAGAAAGTTAAAACAAAGAGAGGTACAGAAAAGCGTGCTATCCTTCTTAGCGCAACTACTACCCCGCTCTTCTTGTCAATTTCACTGCCTTTGCCATGAGCGGTGGACTGACGATGCTACGAGTATACGGTCTTGCTGAAAAATGGCAGCTACTTGACTAAATATTGTATTTTCGCCTTACGCGACTTGTTACTTTTTGTCCGAGCAAAGTGCTGCTTACTTGAAAATGTGGAGGCACTTCCTGTATGTTTCTGTAAAATGTTGACGATGCAGGGACGTAGCACACCTAATAAAAGTGGTAGGGCGGAAAAAAATGGAAGACAAAATGCTGAGACAGCTAAGGAAATATGGGGCTTACACTACCGCCCCCCCCCCTTCCCGTCCCCTTGTAATGGTCTAAAAAAGAAAGAAAACATGATGCGATTTCGTGCCTTCTGAGCTCAGTTCCATCTAATCATCTTTCCATCCTCCACCAAACAACGGGCTGGTGAATGTATCAGTGATTATCAATCGACTTACATTTATATCTAAATTCCGATACGTTGAATGTGATGAGCACTTACTTCAAATGACTTTCGTCTTCATTATTGTCTAGTGTGTTAAAAAGAAGCAATTTTCACTAAATTGGCGCCAATACTTTTATGGCCTGACAGAACTCGTCACGTGTGACGTTCTCGTCAAAATAAGACGTCATCCTATTCCAGCAGTTGACCAAGACTAACACACACAAAAAAAACCCCAAAAAACCGACCTTATGCCATCGCGTGAATACTACGTGGGGTGTTCTGTTGGTAGATCTCTCTCTCTCTCTCTCTCTCTCTCTCTCTCTCTCTCTCTCTCTCTCTCTCTCTCTCTCTCTCTCTCTCTCTCTCTCTCCCTCTCTCTGTGTCTCTTCTCTCTCTCTGTCTCTTCTCTCTCTATCTCTCTCTATCTCACTCTCTCTCTCCCTCTCTCTCTCTCTGTCTCTCTCTCTCTCTCTCTCTTTTTTTTTTTTTTTACGGAAAAAGTGGTCGGGCGGTCGCCCAACATGCCCTACCGGGTGCTACGTCCCTGCGATGTTCATGGTTACTGTACTTATATGGACTTAGTTCGTTCCTTACGACACATTTTTCCCAATGCTAAACTGAGACGGTTATTAGTTATACATAAATAAATGACAAGAATGTTTCTTTTCACAAAATAAGACACAACATCAAAAATGAATACAGATTTGATCTGCAAGGAGGAAATATCAAACCAACCCACACCCTAAACAGCCCCTAAAGCAGCTCATGACAAACTTTTCGTACACACTTTACAAAATAATACTCTAATTTCTAACCAGTTGCATTACACGCTGCCAACAGAGAGAGAATAAGTCGCGTAAGGCGAAAATACAACATTTAGTCAAGCTCAGTCGAACTTACAGAATGAAACTGAACGCAAAGCATTTTTTCCGCAAGACCGTACACTCGTAGCATCGTCTGTCCACCGCTCGTGGCAAAAGCAGTGAATTTAACAATACAGAAAAGCGCGTTAGCGGTTGCGCTGAGGAGGATAGCCCGCTTTTCTATATCTCTATTCTTTTTAACTCTCAGAACGTGTTTTTGATCCAAACATATCATATCTATATGTTTTTGGATTCAGGAACGGACAAGGAATAAGATGAAATTGTTTTTAAATCGATTTCAAAAATTTGATTTTAATCATAATTTTTATATTTTTAATTTTCAGAGCTTGTTTTTAATCCAAATATAACATGATTATATGTTTTTGGAATCAGGAAATGATGAAGAATACGATAAACGTATTTTTAGATCGTTTTATAAAAAAAATATTTTAATTACAATTTTCAGATTTTTAATGACTAAAGTCATTAACTACATTTTAAGCCTCCAAACTGAAATGCAATACCAAAGTCCGGCCTTCGTCGAAGATTGCTTTGCCAAAATTTCAATCAATTTAATTGAAAAATGAGGGTGTGACAGTGCCGCCTCAACTTTTACAAAATGCCGGATATGACGTCATCAAAGGTATTTATCGAAAAAAAGAAAAAAGTCTGGGGATATCATATCCAGGAACTCTCGTGAAAAATGTCATACAGATAGACTAACATAAAGGCAGACAGACAGACACACGGACACACCAACCGATATACAGATGGACAGACAGACAGATGGATACACACACACGTCCTCCTCACACTCACGCACGTTCACGCACGTACACACACACACACACGCACACGCACACACACACACAAGTACAGTGATACACACGCACACACACACGCACACACACACACACACACACTGATATAATATATATACACACACACGCACACACACACACACACACACACGAACACGCATACACACACTCACACACACACACACACACACACACACACACACACACACCAAGTGTAGCATGATAGGAAAATGTCCTCCAACAAACATTTGGCAGCATGACCTTTCGCTCCAGGAGCGACATGCCCCGGAGCAAAATGTCCTGCTCTCTTTCGAGGAACAATTTATTTCATTAAAATATATATTTAAAAAAAACTGTCCGAAGGAAAATACGCATGTGCGACATTTCGTTCACGTCAAGAAGAAAAGAAAAGATCCTGGGCGCTTCATGCAAAGCTGACTAATTATCGATTTTGGTTGTTGTGTTTGAATGTACTATGTATTGAATGAACTCAAACCAAGATATATTCCTGTGTAATGCACGTGGTTGAAATAAAATCGTATGTCTTATGTTTTATTACAAAGTTTGATATAATTAATTTGAATAAAAACAACACAAAAAGCTGTCACGTGTTTTTTTTAATTATTGCTAGGCATAATTATAATGGAGTCGTTGTTTTGTATTCAAATAGACGGGTGCTCAAAAAATATTAAAGTCTCGTTAAATACGTGGTTGTTTACGCAATAGTTCACTCGGGAAGGACTAAGATAGATGTACTTTTCAATCGAGTTATAACTGAGAATCAAAAACCAAAAAAATTGTTTGAACATTTAATTTAGGACGAAACAAAATATTCACAAGAACGTCGACTTATCGTCCTTTGCATCGTCCATTTTGGGAGCAAACACTTTTTCTGAATAAGCCTCCAGAGGTGAACATTTGACACCAGTTCTGTACTGTACGTGACCAAAGATCTCTTTAAAAAAAAAGAAGGTTTTTCATTGTTTATCTAGATTATTTTGGTTTTTAGATTCTAAGATAAGTCACAGCATCAGTTATCATCGATTTTTGGCTGTTGTGTGTCTTGTTTGTCACCTTTAAAGGCACATAGGCCGAAGTTTTTGTGATTTTTTCGTTTTGTCCTAAATTAAACATTCCAATACTGAATGTAACCCACAGAGTGATGTAACCCTATGTTTTCCCCCTCGGAACGTTAGCAGTCTGTCTGTTTTGGATTTAAATATTCTGTTTGAAGGTTGAAAACGGCAGGAAATCGTTATACATCATGTGTGTGTGTAATTGTAAGGAATCCACAAAATACGTTTTTACATTTAGTCAAGTTTTGACTAAATGTTTTAACATAGAGGGGGGAATCGAGACGAGGGTCGTGGTGTATGTGTGTGTGTGTGTGTGTGTGTGTGTGTGTGTGTGTGTGTGTGTGTGTGTGTCTGTGCGCGTGTATGTGTAGAGCGATTCAGACTAAACTACTGGACCGATCTTTATGAAATTTTACATGAGAGTTCCTGGGTATGATATCCCCAGATATGTCTTTGATGACGTCATATCCGGCTTTTTGTAAAAGTTGAGGCGGCACTGTCACACCTTCATTTTTCAATCAAATTGATTGAAATTTTGGCCACGCAATCTTCGACGAAGGCCGGACTTCGGTATTGCATTTCAGCATGTAGGCTTAAAAATTAATTAATGACTTTGGTCATTAAAAATCTGAAAATTGTAAATAAAATTATTTATTTATCAAATTCAAACGATCCAAAATTACTTTTATTTTATTCTTCATCGTGATCTGATTCCAAAAACATATAAATATGTTATATTCGGATTAAAAACAAGCTCTGAAAATTAAAAATATAAAAATTATGATTAAAATTAAATTTCCGAAATCGTTTTAAAAACAATTTCATCTTATTCCTTGTCGGTTCCTGATTCCAAAATCATATAGATATGATATGTTTGGATTAAAAACACGCTTAGAAAGAAAAACGAAGAGAGGTACAGTAAAGCGTGCTATGCAGCACAGCGCAACCGCTACCGCGCTAAACAGGCTCGTCACTTTCACTGCCTTTTGCACTAGCGGCGGACTACGGTCATTGTGAAAAAATGCAGTGCGTTCAGTTTCATTCTGTGAGTTCCACAGCTTGACTAAATGTAGTAATGTCGCCTTACGCGACTTGTTGGCTCACGTAAGTGTAGCCTATGCGATGATAAACTTTGTCTGTCTGTGCGTGTGTGTGTGTGTGTGTGTGTGTGTGTGTGTGATAGAAACTTTAACATTTCCGAGTCTATGGATTACGTCAGTCTCGGTCAAAAGTGTTTGACGTGTGTGATAGAAACTATTTGAAGACGTCACATTATGACGTAAGAGGGTTAGACGTCACGCAAAGGAATTACTGAAAGTCTCGGTCATTGTTATTGTGAGCGGGCCGAGACTACTTGGCAGATCCAGGGTCTCGCTTTCTTGCACAGTTTCACCTATGCTGTCTGTCTGTCTGTCTGTCTGTGTCTGTGTGTGTGTGTGTGTGTGTGTGTGTGTGTGTGTGTGTGTGTGTGTGTGTGTGTGTGTGTGTGTGTGTGTGTGTGTGTGTGTGTGTGTGTGTGTGTGTGTGTGTGTGTGTGTGTGTGTGTGTGTGTGACGGAGTGATTGAGTTTGTGTTACTGTTTGTCGATTTCTTACGTGAGCCTTGAAGGCTTCGCCTCTTGTTTTCTAATGTACTTGTATTGATTAAGCAAACATTCTTGCTGCAGGCCTGCAGAAAATAAACACATGATGCCGCGCGCCAGTCACGAACTACTTCCCTTTGTTAAATAAATCTCTCTCTGCGCCTATGTCTGTGTTTGTGTCTGTCTCTGTCTGTCTGTCTCTGTCTGTCTGTCTGTCTCTCTCTACCTTCTCTTTCTAATTCCTCTCTCTCTCTCTTTCTCTCTTTCTCTCTCTCTGTCTCTCTCTCTCTCTCTTTCATTGTCATTATTCTCTCTCTCTCTCTCTCTCTCTCTCTCTCTCTCTCTCTCTCTCTCTCTCTCTCTCTCAGTCTCTCCCCTCTCTCTCTGTCTGTCTCTCTCTGCCTCTGTCTCTCCCTCTCTCTGTCTGTCTCTCTGTGTCTCTGTCTGTCTGTCTGTCTCTCTCTCTCTCTCTCTCTCTCTGTCTCTCTCTCTCTCCCTCTCTCTCCCTCTCTCTCCCTCAAGGACTGATTGTAAGAAAAGGCGTAGCCTTAAATCTTAATCCTTGTTTAATAAAGATCAATTCAATTCAATTCTCTCTCTCTCTCTTCAGAGTTTTGGCGACAGAAAATCTGGCGTTCCTTTGAAAAAAAGTAAACAAGAAGGGTTTACCTTGCGTGGCAACATGCACACAGCCCCGCTATTTTTCTTCCACTCGCCGGGCTTAGGGGTAAAGTTAATTAGGTTAGGACAGTATTCTTGCTGCATATTCACAAGTATTAACACATCTAAAAGAAACAAGAAGGGCAAAGCCCATACGACTCACATGCTTGACCTTGACCTTTACATGACCTTGACCTTCAGGGTCAAGGTCAAATAACTAAACCTAGCAATGACATCATACACTAAGAACTGCTTTACACATTTTTCCTACCAAAATACATGTGACCTTGACCCAAGGTCAATGTCATCCAAGGTCATGCAACACAAAGCTGTTAATTCAAGACATAGGAAGTACAATGGTGCTTATTGGCTCTTTCTACCATGAGATATGGTCACTTTTAGTGGTTCACTACCTTATTTTGGTCACATTTCATAAGGGTCAAAGTGACTTGACCTTGATCATATGTGACCAAATGTGTCTCATGATGAAAGCATAGCATGTGCCCCACATAATTTTTAAGTTTGAAACAGTTATCTTCCATAGTTCAGGGTCAAGGTCACTTCAAAATATGTATACAATCCAACTTTGAAGAGCTCCTGTGACCTTGACCTTGAAGCAAGGTAAACCAAACTGGTATCAAAAGATGGGGCTTACTTTGCCCTATATATCATATATAGGTGAGGTATTGAATCTCAAAAACTTAAGAGAAAATGTGAAAAATGTGAAAAATAGCTGTTTTTTAGACCTGCGACCTTGACCTTGAAGCAAGGCCAAGATGCTATGTATGTTTTTTGGGGCCTTGTCATCATACACCATCTTGCCAAATTTGGTACTGATAGACTGAATAGTGTCCAAGAAATATCCAACGTTAAAGTTTTCCGGACGGACGTCCGGACGGGGGGGACGGACGGACGGACGACTCGGGTGAGTACACAAACTCACTTTTGCTTCGCATGTGAGTCAATAAAAATGAGAAAAAAATAAATCCGCAGTGAGGCCCATACACAGACAGACAGAAACACAGTGTTCGACACATGTTGCATTCATAATAATAATAATAATATAATAATAATAATTGTCAGTAAGTACTGGTGTCACATGACTGATGTGAACCAGTTGATTGGCTAATGGCGATGCGCTAAATCTGTTAGCGCACTCTTGGAGTGCCCTAACTTTTTCACAGAGCGTATTCTTACACCCTTTGCCAAAGCGAGACTGTACTCTCATCCTCAGAATTAATTAATGACATGTAGCTTATATTCTCCACAATACCAATGATTATGACCATAAATTTCCTGCTTTTTAATTAAAAGCAGAAGTGGGTTTTTTCTGACAGATTGCATGCGCCTGTGCCGCCTACAGTTGCCACTAATCTAAAAATAGAACCTGCTGTGTCTAATTTTTCAGTTTCGACTTGCGAAGATTCCTCTCATAATTATGCCATGTTAGTGGCATGTAGCTTATTATCCACATTACCAAATGATGAGTTAGTATACAAATCCCAGCAGCTAACAGAAAACACAAGTGTTATTTCGATAACGTAGACTAGCAGCTAGATCAGCACCGGCCGGCGTAGCAGACTACACTGATACGACTGCATCTGTTCAGTAAATGAATGGTTTCCGAATTATTATTTCAAGGCAAGAAGAATCGGAATCGAAAACGTGTAGGGTTTAGAACGTTCTTACCATATATAAGACCAGCCTGCCTCGTGCTTGCAGACTCAGTGCAACGAGACGAGCAATTTTTGTTTTTGAAATGAGACTCAGTGCAGTGCGTAGCACTAGCAGACGACATAAATCCCGTTCAGCAAATTAACATGTTGGGCAAATGTGAACGATAAAACGATGGGTATATAATACGTGTAGGGTTCAGAGCATTCTTACCGTTCATATTTAGTACCAGACTCCCCGATGTGTGAAGATACCACACGAGAATCATTTATTTTGAAAATTAATGTGCTTTCCGTCGACCTTGGCAAGGGGCAAAACTCTGCACAGTCAAGTCTGTCGAAGCTCGATGAAGGTTTCGAATCGCAAATAATTAAGAGCATAGTCCTTTCTCCGAGTTAAAATGAGGTCTCTATGAAAGATCATCACTTTTTAGCTTAACGCTACACTGGAATTTACCAACAGAAATTAAAACAAGAGGTTGCGTGTGACGAACGCAAGACACACTTCAGACAGCCCACATAAAAGTAGATCCTACTGTATACGACCTGACCACACAGTTACGCCTATCCAAATGCGCGCAGCAAAGTGTGCGTTTTGAATCTTCTTTTTTCTCTGGCGGTACTGACAATATCGTTATTGAAACAATCCCAGTGCACTAAGGGATTTATAGAGCAAATCTCGAAAATAATTATTGAACTCAGCGCTATGCGCTTCGTTCAATAATGAATTTTCTCGATTTGCTCTATAAATCCCTTAGTGCACTGGGATGTCTCAATAACTTAAATAATAATAATAATAATAATAATAATAATAATAATAATAATAATAATAATAATAATAATAATATTAATAATAATAATTGTCAGTAAGTACTGGTGTCACATGACTGATGAAAAACAGTTGATTGGCTAATGGCAATGCGCTTAAAACTGTTTGCGCTAACTTTTCCATAGAGTGTATTCTTCTGCCCCTTTCTTTTGATTTGAGAAGATTCTTCTCATCCTCCGTGTTAGTGACATGTAGCTTATCTTCTCCACATTACCAAATGATGCTTGACCCTAAATGCGCTTCGTTCAATAATTCATTTTCTCGATTTGCTCTATAAATCTCTTGGCGCACTGTGATGTCTCAATAACTTAAATAATAATAATAGTATTAATAATAATGATAATAATAATAATGATAATGAGAGCTTATATAGCGCGAACCACGAAGACTCGTGCTCTCCGCGCTTTACAAATCAACAATGAATAAAACACACTAGTTTTACCTTGAATGCATATAAACAATAACATAAGAACCTATAGAACACCACACTTACGACAGCACAACATGAACTTTGTAACAATATCGTCTAGGCATATTCTAACACAATAATCAATAAATTTACTATGGAAATTAATCTCTTATTCACAAATCCTTACTTTAGAATAATAGAACAAGAGACTTAGCCTTCAACATTTCTTAACAGTAATTAATGTCATCCAGATAAAGTAGTCAATGAGTGCACAATATATCCCGTCTTTTGCCAAACGAAAGGCGGATTTTGCAATAAATTGCGACAGTAACAAATTAAAACTAATTGCAACAAACCATGCTGATTGATACAGCGTTGTGTCCAACCTCGAGACAGAAAAACAATAAACAGACAAAGACTCAGAGGGAAAGACAAACAGACATACGGACACACTCACACACACCTCGATGCACGCACGCACCCACATGCACGCATGCACGAACGTGTGAAACGCTCATTCACAGAGGCTGAACGAATAAATAAAGAAACAAACAAAAATCAACAAAAAAAACCCACAGAAACAAAGAAATAAATCAAGAAAAACATTAAGAAATAAGCTTCCGTCAAGCCCAGTCACAAGTTACTATGCACAAAAAAACAAAACTGATTTTACGACATGTATCCAAAAACAAAATTAAAAAAACCGAAATACCTGAGAATCACTCGCTCGCATCATCAAAGAGTGACACAGCAGCCGCAGATCTGTTCAGCTTCTTCGAGTGTACACGGTTGTGTGTTCAGTTCAGATACAGCTTTAAATATAATTATGCATCTTACTGTTTCCAGGGAGCTGAACAAGTAGACTAAAGACACTTCCCTGTTACACAGTGCATGCGCGCTTTTCTTTCGTATCACTGAAATGCATTTTCCTTCTATTTCTTTTTGTGTGGATTTTGTGTACACTGAAAAAAAGTACTGTTCAGTTTCTCTTGATCTTTTCTTTGGTCCTTATTGCCGATCCAAAGTCCAAAGTACATACAAATGTGTGACTGATTGCATCAAGCCATGAATCAATGATTTTCAAAACACTGCCGCGTGCCTTTTTTATTTGGCTACCCGGAACAAGCTGACCTGTACCGTAAACTACCATGTATACGCCCACCCCCCTTATGCACCAATTTTGCCCAAGTGTTGGGGGTGGGCGTTTACTAGATACTATACCCTTTGCAGGAGCGGTTCCTTTGCTAGAATAACGATATTTTGGTCACTTGGCAGGGAAGTGTTCAAAGAGGGCCCCAAAAGGGGGGTATCATCACGATCACGGGAAGGGAAATTTTAGCTTTCACGATCACAGTTACCTTGATTTTTGTTTTCACGATCACGAACACCAGTGGCAAGTCACGGTCACGGTAAAAGTTGCAGGTACAGAAAGCACGTGTCAAAGTAAACACAACCACACAGTAATTCGCTCCTCTGGATCTATTGTTTATTCAACACAAAGTGACAACTGTTGCACTTTTGTATTATTTTTTTTTTAATTCTCTTTCATACACACATAGAAATACATATCATGATTTGTAATCAGTAACAAGAATGTTGTTTTCATTGTTTTTTCTCTCGCTCTCTCTCTCTCTCATACAGACACTCACAGGAATATACACTCCAGGGGCGGAGCAGTTAAGCCAGAGAGGGGGGGGGAGGGGTTACAACCTGGGGTCCAGGGCAAGGCCCTGTTGGGGGGTCTGGGGGGCTAGAAGCTGAAGAGATTTAGCTATTTTATGAACAATTTATGGCTTATCCTTGATTTTAAACATGATCAACTGGCGTCAGCAGCCACTCATTATTTCTTTTAAAGTTAGTATTATTTTTTATTTTTTTTGACAGCCGGGGGGGAGGGGGGGTCCGGAACCCCTGTAACCCCCCCCCCCCTAATCCGCCCCTGCACTCATACACATTCAACTCCCACACCCTCACTCACACACATGAATAATTATATACTTGCACAATTTCACATTTCCAGAGCTAAATCTTTTAAACCCATTTTCTCAAAAACTATTGGGTGGATTGAAATTAAAGTACATGTATGTGTGATGGTAGAGTCTATAATCCTGACTAAAGGTCAGTCTAGGAATCATGAAGGTGGGTGAAGGAATATACACTCATACACATTCAACTCCCACACCCTCACTCACACACATGAATATATACTTGCACAATTTCACATTTCCAGAGCTAAATCTTTTAAACCCATTTTCTCAAAAACTATTGGGTGGATTGAAATTAAAGTACATGTATGTGTGATGGTAGAGTCTATAATAACAAAATCCCCAACGAACATGACTTTGGTCGACTTTGACATGAGGATCAAGTGACCCAAACTGGCACGTCTCCCCGCCACAGTTCCTGAATTTAAGAATAAGAATAAGAATAAGAATACTTTATTATCTCATAGAGAAATTCAGGCGTGGTACATAACAATAATACAAACAGGACATTGTTTTTACATAAGACATATAGCACTATATAACAGGGCAGGTTATAAACACACCTCCCTGAGTCGGGTATGTGGATGACATGTTGCCAAGGGTGATGGATTTGGGGATGAAGCTGTTTTGCAGCCTGAGTGTCCTAGCTTTGTGCGTGCGAAGTCTACGGCCAGAGGGAAGGAGTTCATAGAGGTGGGCAAGGACATGGGACCTATCTGAAGCTATCCGCCTACTCTTTCTCACCACACGCTTTTCATACAGGGACTCCACACTTGCTTGCTGCCTGCCAATCACCTTGCTACTGACATTCACCATTCGCACTTAGACATTCCTGTTCTTCACACTCAGACCTCCATACCAGGACACAAAACCAAAAGTGATGACAGACTCGATGAAAGAGCGGTAGAAAGTTTGAAGGATAGAAGGGTTCACATTCAACTTCCTAAGTTTCTGAAGGCAGTAGATGCGTGACTGACATTTTTTGTGTATGAGGGTGGTGTTTGCATTGAAGGACAGCTTATCATCGATAACTGTGCCAAGATACTTATATTCAGTCACACGCTCAACAGTCACACCATCAATCATCAGGTCAGGGACAGGGACAGGGTTTCTTCTAAAGTCTATCAGAAGTTCTTTGGTCTTTGTCACATTTAGGTCTAAAAAGTTGTCTTTACACCAGGCGTTGAAACGTTCTACTTCTGCAAAGTAAGTTGTGTCACTATTGGAGAGATCTTCTAGCGCTACATGTATCATCTGAATATTTGATAAGGGTGGAGTCAGTGCCACTGCAGTCGTTAGTGTAGAGTGTGAACAACACAGGGGAGAGAACTGTACCCTGTGGAGTGACTATATGGAGGTGGACCTAAGGGAAGAGAGAGCTGTCTGAAAGCGGACTGACTGGGTTCTGTTAACGAGAAAGTTGATAATCCACAGGATAAGCCTTGGAGTCACGCTTGGGGGCCCGGTAGCTCAGATGGTAGAGCACTGGACTTGTGATCGGAAGGTCGCAGGTTCGAATTCGGGCCGGGACGGACACGGGTCAACTTTATGTGCAGACCCAGAGACGGAAGCCATGTCCCACCCCCGTGTCATCACAATGGCACGTAAAAGACCTTGGTCATTCTGCCATAAGTGCAGCTGGTGGCTGAATACACCTAAACACGCAGACACCTGGGTAGCGCGACTCCGTTGCTGCTAGCTTTCCACTGGGAGGAAGCGACCCGAATTTCCCAGCGATGGGACAATAATGTAATGAAAATGAAAAAAAAAATGAAAAATGAAAAAAATAAAAAAAAAATAAAAAATGTAGCGGAGAAGTTTCTGGGCCATGAGGCAGGGTTGGATAGTGTTGAAGGCAGAAGAGAAGTCTATGAAAAGAATGCGTACAAAAGAGCCAGGTTTTTCTAAGTGTGTGTATGCGTTGTGTAAGAGTGTGAGTGTGGCGTCATCTGTGCATCTGTTCTGCTTGTATGCAAACTGGAAGGGATCCTGATGGGGCCTGACCTGATGGAGCAGTCTAAAGAGGACAATGCGCTCAAAGCACTTCATAACAATAGAGGTGAGAGCTACAGGGCGATAGTCATTCAGGGTTTTGGGCTTGTTGTTCTTGGGGACCGGGCTGATCGTAGAGTTTTTCCAGAGTCTAGGCACAGTGCAATCTTTCAGAGACCAACTAAACAAACGGCTAAAAACAACGGACAACTGACAGGCACATGATCTCAAAACTCGTCCACCGATGTTATCAGGACCAACTGCTTTCTTTACATTCAACTTGCTAAAAACCTTCTCAACAGTCTTGCCTTGAATCTCAAAGTCCTCCTCATCACCTGCCATATCTACCTTAAGCTGGGAAGTCACGCTGTCTAAATCATCCTTCAAATCATCTTTCTCGAATCTACAATAGAACTCGTTTAATTTCTCAGAAAATTCAACCTGTTCTTTCATCGGCATGCTATTGCTACTGGATTTTGATTTGGCCTGTCCTGACAAAGTTTTAAGTCCTTTCCATGCGTCTGCTAAGCTACCTGATTCAAACTGTGACTCTACTTTCTCTTTGTACTGTCTCTTCGCTTCCAAAATGTCTTTCCTCAATTTTTTCTGTACTACTTTCTTTTCTACTCTGTCTGCTGTCTGAAATGCTACCTTTTTCTCGTTGAGTGTGGCTTTGAGAGACTTTGAAATCCAAGGTTTGTTGTTGGGGTACAATTTCACTGTCTTAGATGGGACAATCATATCCTCACAAAAATTGACATAGTCAGAAATCACTTCAGTAGCTTCGTCTACACTAACACTAGAATCAAGAAACATGTCCCAATCTGTACACTCAAAACATCCCTGCAACTGCTCTACGCTATCCTGAGACCACACCTTAACTGACTTCTTCACTACGGGTTCTGTCTGAATTTTGGGTTTGTGGGCAGCTGTCGGGTTGCCTGGCCTCAAAAATGCGCGGAGTCACGTGCAAACACGCGTTTAAGAGTTGTCCGAGTTGATTCAACTAAAGACTGTTGATTTGGTCCAGAAGAAGATACTTTTATCATTAGTTTGAAACCATGAAAATGAGTGAAACATTCTGCAAGTTCTCACAATCCGCAAGAAAACGAAGCAGTTGGCAGGCCGAAACGACTCAAAATCCGCGACCGACAACTCTGTCAGCACAAGAAGAGACGCCGCAGCGTTAGCCTGACAGTGACGTCATCCGAGGAACCCGATAAGGCCGCTGCGAAGTTTACAGTACAATGCAGAGTACAGCTGGGCATATGTAATGCTGTACGCGTGATTGATTCTTGCACAAAGTAAAGTATTAGGGTGGTGGTATCTTCTCAGGACCCATGTTCCCATCTTCTCTTCTTTGATCTGACCAACTGCAACCTTCACAAGTTATTTCTAAAGTGGTTCACTTGCTGTTGCTACTCCCCCAGTCCACCCGGTTAAACCATAAAGTTGCTCAACCACAGACCCTCGTGTCCCTGGTACATGGTCAGCAGACACTTTACACTGAATTAAGAAAGTCCGCTTGAGGTGTCACGCCAATTACCGTGTACGTGTGAGGTACTGAATTCAAGACAAAAGTCAACTCTGTCGGTGGGAAAATCTAGGAAAGAGATAATGACAACACCTTTTCAGTTACTCACTCAAGTAGGTAGACGAGATAAGATAAAGGGAAGAGAGACGAAGACAAAGATGAAACAGTGGATCTAGTGTGGAAAATGGGGGAGGGGGGTTCGGCTGCAAACAAAATCAAAGATGAACTTGTCAAACTGTGATTGTGATGGTTATCGTGTGTGTGTGTGTGTGTGTGTGTGTGTGTGTGTGTGTGTGTGTGTGTGTGTGTGATAACACGTGTGTGTGTGTGTGTGTGTGTGTGTGTGTGTGTGTGTGTGTGTGTTTGTGTATGTGTATGTGTGTGATTACACGTGTGTGTGTGGTGTGTGTGGGTGTGTGTGTTTGTGTTTGTGTTTGTGTGTGTCTGTGTGTGAGTGTGTTTGTGTGTGTTTGTGTCCCTCGACGCGTGACATTATATGCCAATAAGTTGAACAAAAACAGGGTTCAAGTGGGAACACCTGAACAAAAGCAGGAGGGGGACGGAAGACACTTTATAAACTCCGTTTTTTACTGCGAAATTTTGGCCCGGGAGAAGACACCCCATCCTAAGTTTCTCTTCACCTACCCGTGAAGTATGCTTTAGGGCTTGACTAGACAACCCGATTGCACTCACTACACGGTATACAGGGGCGGACGAGGGGGGGGGCACAGGGGGCACGTGCCCCCCCCCCCCCCCGCCCGAAAAAAAAAGAAGAAAAAAAAAAAGATGTTTCTATGCTGATTCTATGACCATTTCTAAGTTCAAATGGCACCAGATGGCACCATTTTGCTTAATTGGGCAAAAAAACTTTTCCGGGGGGGCATGCCCCCGGACCCCCCCTAGCAAATTCGGGCGCTTCGCGCCCATCACATTCACTTTCGATTCATAGTGCCCCCCCCCCCCCCCCCCCCCCCCCTTACAAAGCAACTGATCCGCCCCTGGTATATAAAGAGAGCGCCGTTCAACCCGGCCGATTCCTCGGCTGACGTCACGCCTCCAAGGGAAGTAATTTTCGAGCGGGCTGCATTGACTCAGCCAAGAATGCAAACTTTCTTCGATTAAAGACATTGTAGCATGTCTAAAATCTTCGGACATGTGTTATGAAGCTGTTAAAATCACCAAGTAACTTTTAAGTATAGTTTCAGTTACATGAGAACTCATTCTGATGAACAGATTTTGAGAGCCACAACCCAACAGCTGCCCCAGCTGTATCACTCTATGAGTATGATCCTCTATTCGTCAAGGAGCTAATCCCGATTGAAGGGAAGCAACAACACATTCAGAAATATGATTTTGACAGCGATTGCTTCCCTTTAAGAGAACCAATCACACAAAAAAGAGATCCAATCAGAAGGCGAATTGCAAAAGTCTGCCAAACTTCATCCAATGGAAGGGCTTCGTGCTAAAGTTTTGAGTGCATTCAGTCAAATTCGAATTCGAAGATCAAAAATGGCGTGCAGCGGTACTGTCCAGGGGGCAAAGCCTCGTGGTGGGGGTCCAGGGGGCGAAGCCCCCTTGGTGGAGGTTGCAAGGGGGCGAATGTTTCTGGAGGGAAAGGAAGCCTCTCCTTGAACGAAAAAGGTAAATTCGACAGCAAGCTGTATAGGCAATGAAGAAGAATTGAGATTGTAATGACTCATACTTTTCATCACAAAAATCGTTGAAAAAAATGTCTTTCGAAAGGGGGTGAGAGGTGCGATTTCTCCTCGGATTTCATGATGATCCAGATGCAACCCCCCCCCCCCCTCCCTCCCCCACCAAAAAAAAAGAAACAAGAAGGGCAAAGCCCATACGACTCACATGCTTTACACATTTTTCCTACCAAAATACATGTGACCTTGACCCAAGGTCAAGGTCATCCAAGGTCATGCAACACAAAGCTGTTAATTCAAGACATAGGAAGTACAATGGTGCTTATTGGCTCTTTCTACCATGAGATATGGTCACTTTTAGTGGTTCACTACCTTATTTTGGTCACATTTCATAAGGGTCAAAGTGACCTTGACCTTGATCATATGTGACCAAATGTGTCTCATGATGAAAGCATAACATGTGCCCCACATAATTTTTAAGTTTGAAACAGTTATCTTCCATAGTTCAGGGTCAAGGTCACTTCAAAATATGTATACAATCCAACTTTGAAGAGCTCCTGTGACCTTGACCTTGAAGCAAGGTAAACCAAACTGGTATCAAAAGATGGGGCTTACTTTGCCCTATATATCATATATAGGTGAGGTATTGAATCTCAAAAACTTCAGAGAAAATGTGAAAAATGTGAAAAATAGCTGTTTTTAGGCAACATTTATGGCCCCTGCGACCTTGACCTTGAAGCAAGGTCAAGATGCTATGTATGTTTTTTGGGGCCTTGTCATCATACACCATCTTGCCAAATTTGGTACTGATAGATTGAATAGTGTCCAAGAAATATCCAACGTTAAAGTTTTCCGGACGGACGGACGGACGGACGGACGTCCGGACGGACGGACGGACGACTCGGGTGAGTACATAGACTCACTTTTGCTTCGCATGTGAGTCAACAAAAAGCGTTTGGGAGGTACATGCTTAAGCCAGGGGGGGGGGGGGGGGGGGAGGGGGGGTTGCGCAACCCCCGTTACCCCCCCCCCCCCCCCCCCCCCCCCCCCCCACCCTAGTCCGGCCCTGTCTATGTTGCTCAATGACTGTTCTGAATGTAGGCAAAGATCTTGAAATTTGTTAAAGATCTTTGAGTTTGATTGAGATCATTGACATTGTCGACATTGCCACGTCCGGCTGTCACTCGCTCAGTGTGACCTCGACTGGCTCGAGTCTGATCGAGTCTGCGTGTAGCCAAAACCGAAACAAGAAAAGTGTTTTTCATCCCAGCAACGTGGACACGCTTGGCATAGATTCTAATTGTCGCTTCTTTGCTTGGATTTATTTTAGCGCCTGTAAACTTATCAACAATGGGTTAAATTCAGGAACTGTGGCGGGGAGACGTGCCAGTTTGGGTCACTTGATCCTCATGTCAAAGTCGACCAAAGTCATGTTCGTTGGGGATTTTGTTATTATAGACTCTACCATCACACATGTACTTTAATTTCAATCCACCCAATAGTTTTTGAGAAAATGGGTTTAAAAGATTTAGCTCTGGAAATGTGAAATTGTGCAAGTATATATTCATGTGTGTGAGTGAGGGTGTGGGAGTTGAATGTGTATGAGTGTATATTCCTTCACCCACCTTCATGATTCCTAGACTGACCTTTAGTCAGGATTATAGACTCTACCATCACACATACATGTACTTTAATTTCAATCCACCCAATAGTGTTTGAGAAAATGGGTTTAAAAGATTTAGCTCTGGAAATGTGAAATTGTGCAAGTATATAATTATTCATGTGTGTGAGTGAGGGTGTGGGAGTTGAATGTGTATGAGTGCAGAGGCGGATTAAGGGGGGGGGGGGGGGGGGGTTACAGGTTTTCGGACCCCCCCCCCCCCCCGGCTGTCAAAAAAAATAAAAAATAATACTAACTTTAAAAGAAATAATGAGTGGCTGCTGACGCCAGTTGATCATGTTTAAAATCAAGGATAAGCCATAAATCCATAAATTGTTCATAAAATAGCTAAATCTCTCAGACCCCCCAACGGGGCCTTGCCCTGGACCCCAGGTTGTAACCCCCCCCCCCCCTCCCCCTCTGGCTTAACTGCTCCGCCCCTGGAGTGTATATTCCTGTGAGTGTCTGTATGAGAGAGAGAGAGCGAGAGAAAAAACAATGAAAACAACATTCTTGTTACTGATTACAAATCATGATATGTATTTCTATGTGTGTATGAAAGAGAATTAAAAAAATTAATACAAAAGTGCAACAGTTGTCACTTTGTGTTGAATAAACAATAGATCCAGAGGAGCGAATTACTGTGTGGTTGTGTTTACTTTGACACGTGCTTTCTGTACCTGCAACTTTTACCGTGACCGTGATTTGCCACTGGTGGTCGTGATCGTGAAAACAAAAATCAAGGTAACTGTGATCGTGAAAGCTAAAATTTCCCTTCCCGTGATCGTGATGATACCCCCCCTTTGGGGCCCTCCTCAATTTTAGTGAATGACTGAAATTCCTAAATTCTTATAAGTCAGGAACAACATGTCATGAAAGTTTGTTGGTCTGACATTTTGTCAAAATAAATTGAAAATAGCAGGTGTAGGGTAACTCAATTTAAATTGTGGATATCTTCTTGACTCTTGAAGATGCAAACAGCTAGGTACCAGCCGCTCTTCACACTGATACAGGAACTGAAAGTAGGCGATTGGAAGGTTGCCTAATGTACAGGGACCAGTTTTTGTTTCATGCTGAATAACTAGCTTGATTTCTTGCAAAAAATTGTCAGTTTGTGTTTGGTAGACCTTCTCTCTTTAGTTAACCTTATTAGGGCGAATTAGCTTTGATAGACATTCAGGAAAAATTAAATACAAAAAAATGCACAACGGGTCCATATTACTGCCGTGTGCTGACAAAACCGAGTAAGTCCACTGACGCTACTTCCGAGAAAAACGACTTTAAGTTTTACTGTTTGATAAAATGTCTCAAAAGTGATGATTATCTAGATCAAACCACCGAGATAATAAGATAAATAGCATTAATTTACGTTTAAAACCCGCTTTTCATAATAATCTGATGGATGGTTTTGGTTTTGTTGGGCATTTTGTGGACTTACTTGGTTTTACCACTTTCCCCCCCAATATCAGATCTAACAAAAAATGCGCAGATCTAAGCAAGAATGGAATATTTGGAAGAAGAAGTGTTGTCAAAGGAAATGACAAAACAGTGAAAATAACACTACGATGGAAAGAGAGAGAGAGAGAGAGAGAGAGAGAGAGAGAGAGAGAGAGGGGGGAAGACTAGACAGGGAGTGAGAGAGAGTGAGAGAGAGGAGACAATTAGAGAGAGGAGACAAAGCAGGGGGGGGGGGGCGGGCGAGGGGGGGATGGAGGGAGAGAGAGAAATAAAGGGAGGGAGGGAGATAGAGAGATGGAAAGAGGGGTGGAGAGAGGGAGAAAGAGAGGGAGGGTGAGAGGGAGGGGGGGGAGAGCTATGGAGGGAGAGATAAATGGGGAGGAAGAGAGAGATATAGGAATGGACCGAGGGAGAGAGAGGGAGGGGGGAGGATGGAGTGAGGGATTGAGAGAGAGAAGGGGGAAGGGAGGGAGAGAGAGGAAGGAAAGGAGGGAGGGATAGGGGAAGGAAGAGAGAGAAACAGAGGGAGGGAGAGACTTAGTGGGATTGAGGGAGGGAGGAAAGAAGAGGGAGGGAGGGAGAGAGGGAGGAAGGGAGGTAGGGAGGGAAATAAATAGTGGGATGGAGGGAGAGAGAGAGGAGGGAGGGAGTGAGAGAAGGGGAGGGAGGGAGGGAGGGAGGGAGGGAAAGAAATAGTGGGATGGAGGGAGAGAGAGAGGAGGGAGGGAGTGAGAGAAGAGGAGGGAGGGAGATAGGGAGGGAGGGAGATAGGGAGGGAGGAAAGGAGGTGTGGTTGGGATGGAGGTAGGGAGAGAGAGAAGAGAGGGGAGGGAGGGAGGGAAAGAGATAGTGGGATGGAGGGAGAGAGAGGGGAGGGAGGGAGTGAGAGAAGGGGAGGGAGGGAGATAGGGAGGGAGGGAGATAGGGAGGGAGGAAGAAGAGGGGGGGAGAGGAAGTGTGGGAGGGATGGAGGTAGGGAGAGAGAGAAGAGAGGGGAGGGAGGGAAAGAGATAGTGGGATGGAAGGAGATAGAGCGGAGGGAGGGAGATAAGGAGGGAGGAAGAGAGTAGGAGGGAGAGAGAGGGGGAGGGAGGGAGAGAAAGAGTGTGGGATGGAGGGACAGAGGGGAGGGAGAGAGAGGGAAGGAGGGAGGTAGAGAAAAGTCGATTGTTGGCGGTAGGGAGAGAGGGATGAGGGAAGAGAGAGCGAAAGGGAAGGGGGGAAAGAGAGAATGATGGAGGGAGGGAAATTGAGAGAGGGAGGAAGAGGGAGAGAGATAGCGAGAGAGGTAGGGAGGGATAGAAAGAGAGATGGAGGGAGGAAGGGAGGGAGGGAGGGAGGGAGGGAGGGAGAGAGGGAGACAAGGATCGTCAGGAGAATCATATAATAGAGAAGATTTTTTTTGAAATAAAACGTCATAAGGTGACGTCATTATATCTCGCCTTATTGAATGACGTCATTTGTGTTTTAAACTTTAAATGACGTCATTTGTGAGTTCTAAACTTAAAATGACGTCTTTTCTGTATGAGTCGTCTGAAAGAATCTACCATTATACGAAAATTGGGAAACCCTTGGACTTGGTTTTGTCAAAACATTCATGCACACTTAAAGGCATATGTACGCGCTCCCGTGTTTACAAAGTGTAGTTTGCCCACAATCGATGTCAAATGCATCATAAGGCCATATAATGACGATATGTCGCAATGCGCGGACCATATACATGCATTACAGCTTGTTCTAGCCTCTGAAAAAGTGAGGATGTCAACAAAGACGCGGAGTTATTTCCCTTGTGTCAACGTTCCCTCTGTTGGCAAATCTATAAATAGGACGATCTAGATCAAAATAAAAATTCAAATATCTCAACATTTAAGGGGTCCTAGACCACAATATTTTGCAGGGAACTTAATTTAGCATGTCTCCAGCTGTTGGTAAAGCAATTAGCGTGTATATTCATCGAGTTAATATGCCTTTAAAAAGTTGTTTTTGGTTGTGGACTTACCTGTTCATATCTGCTTATCTAAACACTCTAAAAAGTAGAAATTAACACAAAAGATGCGCATTGATTTCTTCTTTTTGATGAACAAAAAATATCATTTGAAAAAAAATGAACTTACTCGGTTTTGTCAGCACGGCACGGCAGATTAGGAGCCTGGGCGCCATATGGACCAGTGAAGAGGCCTTCACGAATCACTGCAAAAAGACCCCTATACTTCAAAATAACATGATACATACAACTAAATGTGCAAGTCAGACTAATTCAAATAGGCTAATTTCTGTCCACAGCCAAAGCTGTTATTACACACAATTTCGAGGGCCCCAAAGGGGGGGTATCATCACGATCACGGGAAGGGAAATTTTAGCTTTCACGATCACAGTTACCTTGATTTTTGTCAATGATCACCGCGGCAGTCAATGATGAAAACAAATGACGATCACGATCACGAGACTTGATTTTTTTTGTCATCACGGATCACAGGAAAAGTCCCATCACGATCACAGAAATGGAAATTTCGGCAATCACGGTCACAGAAAGGTCAAAAACGCCAATCACGATCACGATTTTAAACCCTTTGGGGCCCTCAATTTCGGCTATACCGCTGATATTAGGACTGTATTGCTACATGTTAGCAGTGTTGACCCCGAGTTTTTACTGCAAACAACAAATAATAGTAAAATCTCAAGAAACTCTTGTAGAGAACACCGTCCATCACCCTGTAACCAAGTGACATCCAAGACATAAGCCCTGCCCACCTCGTGTTGAGTGACGGTACTCGATACGACAGAGATGAGGCTGTTCGAAAGTGAAAGTACGAGTTGTCGTTCTTGGGTTTGTGTGCACATGTTTTGTGACGAAGTGCGCATTCGCGATTGCAAAATGGATGGGGAAGGGGGATCTGTGCTTTCTAATGGTGTTGGTATGTAGCCTTGCTTGGCCTATGTCCTTATTTTGCATGTCTGATAGTGCATGAACATATTCAGTTTACGGGACCTGTGTATTGTTTATCGCATTCTCCTCCGACGCTCTTTTCCAGTCCTGCCTCTCCATTCTTCGTTTCTGTTCTGCCTCAGTTCATTTGTTTTCGTCAGTGATGAGAATATTAAAAATTGTTTACCTTTTCAAGGCATGATGAGGAATTTGCTGGTAAAATTCAAGGATAGTGGCCGGAATGAACTCTCCTTAAATAGTATGCCATTATGTTTTGTCCCATCAACGTCAGAATAAAGTTTAAACAAGTTATGAAGTCAAAATAAATTGTTGCTTTTCATTCACCTCAGCTGGTGATACCTTTCAACAGGTTCCTTTAATTTGGGACACTGTTCTTGAACATTACCAATACCATGTTGTCACTGTTATGTGGTCCCAGATGCAAATATTATCACACGGTCACTGCATGGCTCGTTGTGATGGACTCGATCTATAGACAATGATTGAATGATAATTAATTCGTACAGTCATAGATCTTAGTTCTTACCAGTTTTAGTTTTACATTATTATTATTATTATTGTGATCATTTTTATGCGCCTAATCTAGATATAGCCCTAGGCGCTTACATATTAATTTCTGCCGTTTGAAATGGAATTTTTTACAGACAGACAGACTACGTATACATTATATTGATATTGTTTTTAAAATGAGTGATTTGAAAATGAAAGTTTAACTGTAAAGTGTACCTGCTATGCAACATCTAGTGTAATGCATACAGTATTTCAGTACATGCATCGAAATGTGCTATATTAACAGCTATTGTGTTTTCAGCGTAGCAATAGGGCCCGATATTTAGACGAGACAAGTATAATGCCGACGAGTCGAAGACGAGTCGCATTATACTTGTTCGAGTCTAAATATCGGACCCTAATTGCTACGATGAAAACACAATAGCGTTTATATAGCTATTCTGACATTAAATTCTGTGTTAAAATCATGTTTTTGTCAGCAACAAGTACCAGAATGGTCCATGTCGTTGATTGCAGACGACGGTTCCCTATCCGCATGAAGCCACGGAAATAACCGAACATTGAAAAACCCACGGACATGTATTACGGAGAAAATTTGAGATAACTGGATGCTTAGCATTACGTCAATATGTTAGGAATCATATGACGTCATGACGTATCATGCTTGCCTACGTAGATTGTATACTGTTCAAAAATCTGACTTCTGTTTGGAATTCGCCTGGTGAAGACTGCGGTAAATCTGTAGATGATAAGAGAACAAAGATTGTCTCAGAAGAAACGACGAAATGTTTCAGACCGGTAACTTCATTTCAACATTGCACTATACAATGGACGTTCTGTGTGACAGGAGAGTTTGCTGATTTTGTGTTAAACATTGGAGAGATCGTCTGCTAGAATCAGAGATAGGTCTGTAGCATAGCAGACGACACGTTACTGATGTGATTGGCGCTTCAGATTGCAGCTTCTGGAAATTTGCAAGGTTTGTTGCCTGTTAAAGAACTGGATTTTACACGTAATGTACAGTAAGCAACAACAAAAACACACACAAAGCAAATGGCACTGTCTGTCGACTAGCCACAGAAACAAACCTGGCGAGAAACAAACCTGGCGAGGTATGCGTGTACTTTATACACGTGGAAGAAACCGGAACCATGCGTCTTTGTTATTCAACTTATTGCCGATATCGTTTGGATATCGGCAAAAATGGCCAACTTCCGTAGCGTTATGCTTTGATGATCGGAAAAGGGATGTGTGAGACCATCCAATCACAGCCCCCGAATTCCCCCACGTGTCCATCAGAATAGCTATATATTTATATATATATCACTTTTCTTCTCATGGGTGAATGAATGACTGATTCATATGAAACAGAAATTTCAGATTATTGTTAGGTAATTGTACCCATTTTAGACAGGGTTGATGGCAGCTCTTGTATTTAGTTTCATTATTGTTTTTAGATAAGTATGGAGAATATATGCTAGCCCTGTGCACATTGAATTTGAAACTAATTTGACAAGAATATTAACTTTATTAAGACTAAGAGACCAGCTCCAAGTCCTATGCATGAGGTTCCATTTTACATGGTTATGGGTAATTACAATGTTAATATGTTCATTTTTCGATCATAGAAATGCACCTGCTTTTAAGACAGCTTGGATCGACTACTGAATTGTCTTGATGACATATATATGTTACAGGCATTAAGTGAAACCAGGCATTACGCGTAATGCCTAAAATGTTCAGGCATTACGCGTAATGCCTGTGACCACTAGGCATTACACGTAATGCCTAAAAATACCAGGCATTACGTGTAATGCCTGAAAATCATTGTCAGGCATTACACGTAATGCCTGAAACCTGTTACAGGCATTAAGTGAAACCAGGCATTACGTGTAATGCCTGAAATGTTCAGGCCTGTGACCAGGCACTACACGTAATGCCTAAACGTATATAATGCCTGAAACCTCTCTGCAATTGTCGTTGGTGAGGTTTCTGTTGATGTTTGTTGGTGGTTTGTGGGTGGTTTGTTGGTGGTTGGTCGTGGTTGGTGGTGGGTCGTGGTTGGTTGGTGGGTGGTGGTTTGTTGTTGGTTGTTGATTTGTTGTTGTTGTTGCATTGAATCAAAAGACGGTCCAGGCGTCCTACTTTCAGCTTGGGGCATTGCACCAAAAGACGGTCCAGGCGTCCGACTTTCAACTTGGGGCATTGCACCAAAAGACGGCCCAGGCTTTCAGCTTGGGGTATTGCACCAAAAGACGGCCCAGGCGTCTGACTTTCAGCTTGGGGCATGTCGATGTCTTCATTTGGTTACAATAATGCCTTTTGTAATTCTTCCTCCGTTTCGATCAAGTCTATGATCCCATCGGGCAACGTTGTTGATCTCAGACCGATCTTGGCTTCCGTGCCAAACATTGCTTTAAATGGCGATCTGCCTATACCGGCGTGGTGACTCGTGTTCTTTCTAAACTGGACAAATTTGATGCCAGCAGTCCAGTTCGTAGTCTTGTTCTCGCTCATCCATGCTACCAGCATATCCTCCCGTTGACATTATAATTATATGTGTCAATTACTCTATCCGAGACAGCATCGGAGATAACCCGGTTTCACGATAGACGTTGAGCTGAATACCAACACTCAACTCTGTTTTTGACAAACACCATGTTCAAACAAACGTCGAGTAAACAATTCTTTTTCATTATCCTCCATGGTGACGAATAAGCAACTGGTGAAAACTCGACTGGAAATATTGGACCTCGGCTTTCCATTGTGACATGCACTCACACTTACGTGAAATTCAAACTGTGGTGAACACTATGTCAGAAATACATTATTTTGCATTGCGAACCATCACTCATAATCGCAAAATAAAATGTGCAATCATTTCAAAGCTCACTTGATCGAATGTCAAGTTACTATATTCACACCATGAAATTTTGTCAACACTTTGTCCTTAAAAAATGTTCTCACCGTCATCCAAGATGTAATGGATAACTGTTCAGTGCAATAGACTTTTATGCTGTGTGTATTGCCTGAATTGCTTCAGGCAATAAGCGTAATTTTGAGAGACAAATTTCAGGCAATACGTGTAATGCCTGGTATTTTTAGGCATTACGTGTAATGCCTAGTGGTCACAGGCATTACGCGTAATGCCTGAACATTTCAAGCATTACGCGTAATGCCTGGTTTCACTTAATGCCTGTAACATATATATATACACAATGCATACAATTTGTGCAAGTATTGTAGACCTGGGTGTTGGAACAGAATGATCGATACATTTGTGGTATACTTTAAGGTTCTGGTTTAAAATGTATTTAAACATGCAATGCTTTACACTTTTCATGTAGGTCATTTATTAGTGTACCAGAAACAAACCTTTCAAAAGACATACACCCAACTATGTGTATGGCCTTATATTTTTGCCAGTTTCTTGCTATGTTTCTGTCTGTCTCATGCCCTTTTTCTTTTGAGATTTTTATTTCTGTCAAATGAGTGTATTGACTTACCACAAGGATGTTTGACATCATGTTAACACGTTACAAAGAAGCTGAGTTTACATATTTTTTTTAGTTTTGAATGGAGGAAAGGATGATGAGCTCAAAACGAACATTCTAGTACAGACAGACAGCGTGTCAAAATCTTTTGACTTGTAGTTGTAAAGAGTCTTTACAAATACAATTTGTTTCTCACATGATTAATCATTGATTAACCTATAGTTTCATAGCTGCTCTTATCAAGTGGTTTTCATGGCATTGAGTCAGTTTTGGAGAGATGTAGAAGATTAAACCAAAAAGGCTTGGAGTTGGATGTAAAACATATAATGTTAGTGCTAGGTCAAAGGATTGTTGATGTAGCCACATGATTTTTTGTGATATTGTTTTTCTTTCTGCAGATTATTTGCTTCCTAATTGAATAACTTGCTTCTGGGGTGAACATGTTCTATGGGTTGTTTGGGAAAATTCTATCTTATTTACATATGCTGCAATTGGTTTTGGCTTTGCTTGCAACAGGGCCCATAACATTATTTTACTTATTATCAGATCTATAGGATACCATTTAAACCATTGCATGTCAGTTTAAAGTATTTGCTGTTCTTATACAATTCAGACCACTGTTACTGATATACAGTAAATATGTAAAGACTAATAGTAAAACATTACACGCAGAGTATGATTATAAGTTATATAACACCAAAACATCTATACTTCTCATTCTTTGTACACTGTAAGTACATGCATTGACATTTTCAGTTAATTCAAAGCATTCACTGCTCAGACCCACGTTAGCATGAGATCTGGTTATCAAAATTTACTTAAATTACTAGCATTCTTCACACGTTATTTTATTCTGTTTGGTTTACCTCCACAGATCTTTCTACAAGTGTATCTATCTTCCTGTCTGTTTGTGTATCTATCTATTCATCTGTCTGTTTATCTATCTAATACTCATGTTAATAATGAACATGTATGAGTTGTTCTTCAGTGTTGGTGACAGAAAGGGGGAAAAGTGGTCAAAATTCAAATCTCTAGTTTTGTTTTTGAAATATTGCTTTTCATAAAGCAGAAATACTGTAGTATCTGTTGTACATAAGAAAAAATCACTGGTTCACATGGTTCCTACATAATCTAACTTTTAAAGCTGGTTCTTGTGTGTCTGTGTGTATGTTTGTATGATGACGATAGGACCCGAAACGGCTGCACGGACTGAGACAGGAATTGCAGAGAATGTTCTTTGCCACTCGAGTCGTGTCATAAGGTACTTTTGGAATAGCAAATTTGAAAGGATTCTTCAAAAAACGGCGGAAAACATTATATACCCTGTGAGCTATCGAGGATCCTCCCCGTCTGGGCTGTCGAAACATGGTCTTGTTAAAAGACGTTTTCAAATGCGGTTAACGGGGAGATACACTCGAAGCACATTTAGCGAAGTTATGTTGCCAAATCATCAAAGATCAACATTTCACTACACGGATCGATGCACACAGTCGAAATAGATGTGACTTTCACACGACCGAAGACTACTTACTAGCAGACGACAAGATCTAAATATTTAGATCAGTGTAAGAGCAATCCGTTGAAGAACAGTTACTCCGCTTATTCGTCTTCAGTTAAGCTTATTTCCCCTGCCATAAGTTTCCTTGCAGATCTGCAGTCGCGTAGTGAAATGAACTAGTTGTCATCGGAAGATTCTTCTCAGTCAATGATGACAATGATCAAAGCACAGTAAGTTCTATGCTGACAAAAGTCACTTTCGGACAACACGACGATTGACTTAATTTATGAGCCCAAAGGTAACAATATCGACAAGAATGTACGCATTTGACATTAAATGAAACATTCATAGACAGTTTCCAACTCACCAGATCTGCCAAAGAGCCGTCATTCGTGAAAAAACGATGATTTTAATCAGACAGGTATCGGAAACAAGCCTTGGTCACCTGCGTTATTCCTTCCAAGGCGACGTGACGGCGCCACATTTGTTTGTTTATCGCGAAACAACACAGTTGAAATTTGTGTGTAAAATACCACAAATTTGTGGTGAATCAGTTCGTCATCTGCGTTTCGATTGTAATTAAGTCAGATTGGAGTTACTTTGAATCGAAGGCGAGGGTAACCTGCGTTATTTGTGGGACATCGTGAACAAATTTGATTGCAATATTTTATACAGAAAGTAAATTTCAATGATTCTGGCTCAGACTTGTAGATCTGTTATGCAGTGTGTTGGTAGTGTATCTGCTTTTCTGCTATGAAGCTCATTTGGAGTGATACGCTGATCGAAGTGGGGTACCCTATGTGGGACATCAGCCGTATGCAGATTACGCCTCAGAACACTCTCGCATTTCACAAAGACAACAATAATTTGCAACATTTCAAGAACTGCATCAGTTTTATTAGATACTATTTCAACAACAACAGCACAAACACGACTATTATCAACAACACAGAACGGGAGGTAAGTCTTCAAAGACGCACCAAGTGTGCGTTCCCGTTTTTGGACGCCATTTTTGCTGGCATTTTCACAGTAAATCTTAATATTTCCATATCTATTGAATGATTTTGGTATTTTCTTTGATTGTGCCGATTCTCCTATCTCTCTGGCATGTACTGGGTGCTTTGTGACCAGTTTCTCCCCTAGACTGTATTGAAAAATGCGTCCGTGTGAGCTGACCCCCACTTGTGACCAGTAGCAAAGAACAACTCGTATACATGTACTAATCGTCCAAAACACGGAGCTCACTGTTACTCGTACCAACAAAAAACAGATATATTATATGGGTATGGACATGCATGGCCGTGTTTGCAAACTGTGACAAAAAGATTAAGAGAAAGAAACTTTAACACAAATCATACTATACATAGCTACAGGAGAGGAGGTGTGGCAGGTACACATACATGTATGCATACATACACTGACTATAATATCATAAATAATCAGAATACTAATACTACTGTGTACAGTACTACACTGGTTCTCATTTAAAACTAATACCCAGATCACAGAAAGCACACACACGCGCGTGCACACACACACACACACACACACACACACACACACACACACACACACACACACACACACACACACACACACACACACACACACACACATTCATTGCAATACATGCAGCACACAGTCTCATTTATTTAAACTTAAAGACAACCAGCATCATTACATGGAAAAGAGACATTCAGTGTTTCCATGTTAGGTTGATGTGTTTGCATGGCTAACTGACACACAGACACTTTGTGATAATGTCTGTTTTTGTCTCTGTCCCTCATTTCTCTCTCGTTGTTTTAACACTCTCTTCCATTCTCTTTCAGTCTTGAACACTCACTGTGTGTGTATGCATGCTTAAACATACGACCACACCCACAGACATGCACACACACACACACACGCACACACACACACACACACACACAAAGAGATGTGATTTATGCAGCAGAAAATTTCACCCAGCCAAGACAACCAGCATCCTTACATGAAAAAGAGACAGCCAGGGTTTCCTTGTTTGGTTGATGTGTTTGCAGGGTATACTGGCGAGGACACTCGTTGATCATATCTTTCTCAGTCTCTGTATATCTTTGTCCTTTTGTCTGTCTTTTTCTCCACACACACAAACACACACATTCTCTCTCTCTCTCTCTCTCTCTCTCTCTCTCTCTCTCTCTCTCTGACCCATGCAAGGGAGACAACTGCATTGCAATACACAGTGTGCAGAATGCTTCATTGCTCGAGTAATGGTCCTTGTATAATTCATCTGTGTAGACCTAAGATCATTGATGAAAATCACATTCACTGACATTCAAAACATGCATGACATACTTCGACAACTAGGGGTGGACACCCCTCCCCCATCCTTTTACTCTGTTCTCAACATACATGTAGAATTAATTAAATCACCCCTTCTTTGTCACCTGTTTAAGGGAATCAGGTTTCTTAGGAACAATTGTCTGACATTGCAGATGCTGTTAGCTCAGGAAAAATAAAGCTATACTTGCCTTGCCATTTACCAGTGAAGAAACGACAAGAGACACACATGTGCCCCTGTTTGTTTGTGTGTGTGTGGGGGGGGGGAGTGTTGGCTGGGTTGTTTGGTAGGTGTGTGGGTATATGCCAGTTTCTGGGATCTGGATAACCCGCCTGGGTTGGTGGTTGGCGGGTGCGCCACAGAAGCCGACGACGACTATCAACGTGACGGTTTTTTTTTTTTTTTTTGGGGGGGGGGGGGGTGCGCATCTAAAAGAGTCTTAAAAGTTCACTGTACACAAGGTGGATATAGTGTACAACTCCAGCTGGTCTTCTTGCTGCTGTACTTGCGGTTTTAGTCCGTTTGCCCTAGAATGTAGGCTTTTCAAGCACAGTTAAAAAATGCTATGTTACAATGTTAAAAACTGGATAAAAACTACTGAGGCTCTCACACTGGTTTCTGCCCCCCCAACGCCGATGAAAAGGCGCTGGGCGTGGTCAAGGTGACGGTGGCTTCGCTCAAATTGTTCCACTCGATCACTGTCTTTATAAAGAACGAGTTCCTGTATTGATCAGTCTTTGAGGTAGGAGCTTTGAAACAGCGGCTGTTGTTGGTTGCCTGTCTCTGGAGGATGTTTTGGCTCTCATACCCCTCGTAGGCTTTAGGCTTGACTCGGCGCCGAGATACGCTCACCCGGGTGAGGAATGAGTCAGGGGGTAGGGCAGGTACAAGTCCATTGATGATTTTGAACAGCATCGTCAGGCGAAATTGCTGACGGCGTTCCTGGAGTGTAGGAAGTTGGAGGTACTCTAGCATCTTGGTGACGCAGCCTGGGTCCTTGGACACGTAGTCTTTCATGATGAACCTAGCGGCTAGGCGTTGGATGCGTTCGAGTCTCTCAACGTCTTGTTTGTAGTAGGGGTCCCAGACCACCGCCCCGTACTCAAGGGTGGACCTGACAAGAGTGATGTAGGCAAGGCGACGGCACTCACGTGGGCAGTTCCGGAGGTTCCGGCGTAAGAAGCCTAGGGTAGATCCTGCCCTCTTGCAGAGACTGGTGATATGGGGGCCCCACTTCAGGTCGGCTGAGATCTGTATGCCGAGGTACGGGTTCTGTTCGACCTGTTGGAGGATGGTGTCTCCGAGGCTGTAGAAGTAGTGGGATGTGGATCTGGTGGAGAGGACGTAGCACTTCTTAGCGTTGAACCTCATCCCCCACTGGTTGGCCCACTCTTCCAAGCTCTTTAGGTCTGCCTGTAGCGTAAGGTGGTCCTGAAAGGTGCGGATCTGGCGGTAGAGGAGACAGTCATCCGCAAAAAGTCTGACAGACGACTGGACTGAGTCTGGGAGGTCGTTGATATGGCACAGGAACAACAACGGACCCAGCACTGTGCCTTGCGGGACGCCGGACTCGACCTCTACCTCTTCAGATGCCTCGCCCTCCAGTACAACCCTCATCTTCCGCTTGGTCAGGAAACTGGTCAGCCAGTTGTGGACACTTCCCCGCACACCGTAGTGGGCCAGCTTGTGGAGTAGTTTCTTGTGCGGGACAGTGTCGAAAGCCTTGCTGAAATCAAGGATGGCGACGTCAGTTTGGTGGCCAGCATCATGGGATGACAGAATGTCCTGCATGGTGGTGAGCAGCTGGGTTTCACATGAGTGGCCGGTCCTGAACCCATGGTTGCGGCTGGATAGCACTCCATGTTGTTCGAAGTGCTTGTGAAGATGGTGGCAGATGATGTGCTCAAGGAGCTTACAGGCGACCGAGGTCAGGGATACTGGGCGGTAGTTCTCAGCTTTGTTCCTATCGCCCTTCTTGTAGACAGAGGATATGTTCGCTGATAGCCAGTCTTTCGGGAGCTCGCCTGACTCGATGGAGGTGGTGAATATCGCCGTCAGGGATGGGGCAATGGAGTCAGCGCACGTCTTCAAGATGCGGTTTGGTATGCCGTCTGGTCCCGATGCTTTGTTGAGCTTGAGGTTCCTCAGGAGTTTTGCAACACCTTCGGTAGTGATGGTAATCTTCTCAAGTGGGGGGACTGGGGTGCCTTTCAACTCTGGTGGAGGAGAGTCATCACGCTTCGTGAAGACGGACTGGAACTGTTGTAGCAGTATCTTGGCTTTGGAGGTGCTGTCGCTGTGTAAGGAGCCTTCTTTGTAGAGTGGCGAGACTCCAGCGTTGTCCTGTCTGCGTGACTTGACGTATCGCCAGAAGGGTTTGGTGTCGTTTGTCTTCAGGCTCTCCTCGATGGTGGAGTTGATGTGGTTCCACTCCGCCTGCCGCATCTGGCGTCGACATTCTTTCTGGGCGAATCTGTAGTTCGTCCAGTTGCCAGTTTTCTTAGCTTGGTTGTAGAGCCTCTTCTTGCGTTGCAGGATTTTCTTCATCTTGCGGTTGATCCACGGTAGGCTGTAGTTACTTCGCCGGAGTGTGGATGGTATGAAACGCTCGACGGCAGCCATGAGTGACGATTTGAAGCGGGTCCACATGACCTCTACAGATTCACCCTGTTCTTTCATGGTGTTGATCTCTTCTGCTAGGTGGTCTAGTTCAGTCGTGATGTTACTCCATCTGGCTTTTGAGTAGATGAGTTGTTTCCTTGGTTTTTCCTTGATGCGATGGGGGTGGATATCCACATCGGTGATGACGATGCTATGGTCTGATATGCCTGGTATTGACCTGGAACTTTTGCAGAGTGATGGGTTTGAGGTGAAGACCAGGTCGAGGATGTTGTCTTCACGCGTTGGTTGGTCATGAATCTGAGAGAGAAAGTTGGTTGTGGTGGTGTCAACCAGGAATTGCTGCACTGACCTCTCTGGAGCTCCTGCCTCTACAGCGCCACTGCTCCAGTTCACGTTGGGACAATTGAAATCGCCCACAAGTAGTACGTGTTCTTGGCGGTTGTCAGCTGTGATCTTGCACAAGGATACATCCAGTTCATCGAGGTCGCGTTGGTTGCGGTGAGGCATGTAAAAACACCCTACTGATAGGTCTTTGTTTCGTTGTAGGTGGATACGGGTCCAGATCAGTTCACAGTCTGCATCAAGTTCAGGTTGGAGTGACGATACCAGGCTCTTGTGCACTAATATAAAAACACCACCAGCTAGTGTACTGCGATCTTTCCTGTAGCTGACGTATCCCTCAGGGAAGACTTCACTCTGCTGCACGTCTGACTTCAACCATGATTCCGTTCCACAGATAACGTCCGGCTTAGTGTAGTTCACGACAGCAGCAAATTCTGCCTTCTTCTTTTCGATGCTACGGCAGTTTTCATATATATATGTAGAACATTAATGGCTAGGAATCTGATTTCACAATCTGTTCTGCCGTTTGTCAGATTGCATAATGAATGCTTTCAGAGAAGAAGAGAAATCCGTATAGAGTGGTCCTTTTACAAAATCAGGGGTGGTACGTCTTTTGCACTTGTGACCAGCAACAAAGGAGTTATGAGTTAACTCACTTGTTCCTTCATAGAATGATTGTTGCATCAGTAAGCATTTACTGACACATAGCCTACAGTCAAACCTCAACACCATAGTCCATTCATAATTATGTCCAGGTTTACATCATTAGACTATGCATGCTTTGGAGATACTTTCCTTCCTTTCTAGACGATCATATTGTGATGAAGTCACCACCTGACAAGTCTGTCCAGGCTTGTGTATGGGCTGAAATTAGAGCATTCGTCCACTCAGACACATACCAAAATTCAACACCCTGGTGAGTTCCTGTGCAGAGCGTGAATTTCTTACTGAATAAGTCTTACAGATTGACATAGGTGAGCCGTTCAACTTCAATGTCTTCGTATAGAGTGGTCCTTTTACAAAATCAGGGGTAGTACGTGTTCTGAGCTGTAGGATTATTATTTATACGCTGACGGCGGTAGGTGCTGGTAACAACTTGAACAAGCATTAAGCGAAGAGAACAGCTTTTTACAAATTTGTTTGTAGAAATGCAATAATACGCTTGCATAATGTTATGAGACGGTTGCAGCGAACAGCCCCTTTAATGATGTGATACGAGGAGATGCGTTGCAACATTGCAGCAAGCGAGGGCGGGAAAGATACACACAAGGAGACCCAGCCGCGGATCAAACAGGAGGCACCTGTTGCCATTAAAAACACCTCCACGAGCTCCCCAATAATGGGGTCCTTTCTCTGTCCCTGCGACCTGTCAAAGTTTGCATGCAAAGAAAAGCATCGCTGCTGTGTGTTTGCTCAATTGAACTATCCCAGCGAGTTGTCTTCGCCACAACAGGGGCGTCTCTTTGTGGACACTTCTAGGTTGGAGGGGAAATCCGTAAGAAGTCGAGAGAGAAAAGTGCTTTGCTTTTCTTTTTTCTTCTTTCCTTGAAAAATTGACAGTTCTAGGCTAGAGGGAAAGTATGACTTTTAAAATTAACAGTTCTGGGCTGGAGGGGACGTATGTAAAATATTGAGCAAGAAGTTTTGTTTTGTTCTAATTCTTTTTTTGTGTGACTCTAATCTTGAAAATGGATACCTCCAGGTTGGAAGGCAAGTCCGTAAGAAAGCGAGGAAAAGATGGGTTTTTTTCGTTTTTAAATTTCATTTTCGTTTTCTCTTTGTAAATAAACAGTTCTAGGTCTGTCAGAAGTCAAGAGAAAGCTGTTTGGTTTTCTGTTTCCTTCTATTCCTTCAAAAATGGACTGTTCAAAGTAAGAGGGAACATATCTAAGAATTCAACAGAAACATTGTTTGTTCGTTCTCTTTCTTTTTTTCGTTTCTTTCATTATTCCAGTTCCACACATGTGCCCTGGGAGTCGAGAGAAAAGTGGTCTTTTTCCTTCTTTCCCTGAAAAAATAGACAGTCCTCGGTTGGAGGGCAAGGAGTCGAGAGAAAAGTGTTTGTTTTTCTTTTCCGTTCTTTCCTTGAAAAATGTGCCCAGAGCTTACAGACTGAGGTCGTTTGTGTCTGCACTTAGTGTCGTGTTTGAGGTGTACAGGACTTGGTGACAGTTTCCACTCGAGGAATATTTGTCTGGGGCATCTTTGGCATCTGTCTTTCTGTTCAGTGCCAAACAAATGTGAAAAAAGGAATAAGAAGAAATGTATTTTTGTCGTGCATGGATGTATGTTCTGAGTTTGTAGTTGGCTAGTGATACCAGGGGGTGGGAGGCGGGGGAGCTTATTTGATACATGTAGAACATTCTCAAAGACTGATAATGCAACAAATGGGCATTTTCTAAGTAGTGCCTTGGTGTAGCCCTTCAGTTGTTATGGAGTCTGTGTTTGTGGCAGTTTCCTTGATTTGCGGAATGAAGAATTTATAAGACGACAATTTTTTTTAGGAATGTAACAGAAGCTTTCGCCTCCTAAACAAGCCCTCGCGAAAAAAAAAGTTGAACAAGGGAAGCAAACATTGTTAGCATACTTTGAGCTGGTCCAATCAAAGTGCCCTCCCTTGCGAGCTATGACGGGCCGTCTGCTAGCGTTAGCCAAATTCATCCACAGGCACAGTAGTGCGAGAGTGTGTATGGTGTGTGCGCGAGTTTCATTTTGCCAGCAGTAGCGGTGGTAGAAGAAGAGAGAGAGACGAGACGGAGAGAGAGCACGTCCGATATTGATTATAGACCCGGGCGACAACTCGGTGTGGGTTCGAGCCAGTTGCCCACCCGCGGAATATTCCATGATCGTGGATGTTATTTGTGTCGTTTCTACAAGTGGTACTCTCCTCTCTCCTCAAAGCTTCGGTGTGTTGCGGTGTGTCAAGTCAGTGATCGTGTTTCACCGTGTAATACTAAAGCCCCAGACATCTTGCGTGTATCGATCTGTCATTGGTGTACAGCCGGATTAAACTGCGAAACCCACAGGCCATGTGCTACTGCTAGCGTGCTGACACCACATCGCCCTAACGATCTCACTTCCACTTGAGTTGTTGAGAGACTGACGGAGACGATCTTGTGGTGTTGGTGTTGGTTGAAGCCCGTAACAGTTGTTGCTGTTTCTTGTTGCTCGTGAAATTTGTGATTTCTATCTCTCCCACTTATCTGAGTACTTCGATGGTGTGCTTGCAAGTGTAAACATGTGAACCATCTGTGAATCAGTGCACTGTGTTGTGGTCTGTACGGTCCGGATGATGTTAATGTTGTGATGATGGTTGTGAAACTTATGGCACGGTTGAGTACCAGCACCCGTTACGTAGGAGTAGACCACTGTCATAGACCTTCGTCCAGCGTTGCTAGACCAAAGTCTCATACTGCCAGCCGACATGAATTCATTCCTCGGACGCTGCGATGAAAAACTGGAGCACAGCATGGATATTCTGGGTCAGTATCATTATAGATTTTTACTGTGTACAAAATGCACAGGGAATTCATGCTGTGTTTGACTGAAAACTTGTCATCGATAGTCTTATACTTTCCCCTTTTCATTCAGTAGGTTCAGACGTCCATTCATCCTTCTCAAAGTGGACGATTCAAGGCACGTTTGAGTTTTTTCCCAGAACATGCGACATCATAGGTCATGTCAGTGTCAGGTCTTAATCGTTTGGGAGATGCTACTTTCGGTTTCTCCCTCAGTCGATACTTACCGGTCAGGGCCGGACTACCGGGGGGGTTACGGGGGTTGCGCAACCCCCCCCCCCCCCTAGCCTAAACATGTACCTCACTTATTTAAAACATTTTTTATTATTGTTTATTTTATGCCGTTTCATGCAAGGAGCGACCATTTTCCTATCTCAGAATAATTATGACCTACCCATCAGCTTCAGGGGGCTTCGCCCCCTGACCCCCACAAGGGGCTCTGCCCCTTGACCCCGCCAGGGGGAACATCCCCCTGGACCACCACTGGCAAACACACCACCACCCCTCCTCTTAGCCTAGTCCGGCCCTGCCGGTCGTTCAGAATTTTAGATAGAAAATGTAATGGTACCAGAATAAAGTTCGACCAGGGAAAATAAGAAGGGTGTCGTGATTTTGGTAGCATTGCAGTTCACACAAGTAACCTACTCTCATTTTTTCAAAATTACGTTTCTGCCAGTCAGTTCATAGCACCAGTATGCTTGTCAATAATTAGCAAAGTCGCACTCAAAGTCGCAGTCGTGCTGCCTATTCATTGTGCCACCCCGTTCCCTTTTCTTCTTGCTTCCAAGTGTAAACAGGGGTACGCACGTGTGTAGCTGATGAGTTTGTTCCTGAATGACGGGACGTGCCGTGTGCTAACCTCGTAACAATAATTAGCACAGGCGCATGAAATTGGTTTCTGAAGTCAAAAAGTCAGTCGTCCTTGAGTGAAACAGGCACAGGATGTCATTTCATTGTCAGACGTATTGAAACTAACATTCATGCATGCATCACCACCCCCCCCCCCCCCTCCCATCACCCTTTGATTCGCTCCCCTTTCCTCAACGTTACAGATTATGACTGAACGAGTGGAAATTGTTTTTGCTGGAGCTTTGAATAATTCTGTGGCTGTTGTGTTCGTACTATTGATTGTTATTCTCACTTCCAGTGGTGTATTTTATTCTGCTGTGCGAGCGCACACGAATTGTGAACCAGTTGCTGGGGGGGTACAGTGAAATATTTTATGGCAGCAGGTTGCATCAACACCCTGATCGTTAAATGCGCATATATGTGTGTTGGTAGGCCTTTGCATTGTATTTGGAATAACACGTGCTTGGCAGTTTGATGACTTGTTTACATATTTCTTGCACGCTTTTTTTGTCTCTCTCTCTCTCTCTCTCTCTCTCTCTCTCTCTCTCTCTCTCTCTCTCTCTCTCTCTCTCTCTCTCTCTCTCTCTCTCTCTCTCTCTCTCTCTCTCTCTCTCTCTGTGTACACACCCCCCCTCTCTCTCTCTCTCTCTCTCACACACACACACACACACACACACACACACACACACACACACACACACACACACACACACAGAGGGATATTGGCTTTAGGATAGTTGAGGATAAGTGTTTTCTATGTGTGTTTCTGTCTGTCCGTGTGTGAGAGAGAGAAAAAGAGAGAGACGCACATAAACAACTTCGACCTTGGAGAACACAGAAGCTTAGTTTGTGCCAGCAACGGTTTGTTCTCCATGCGCAGTTATTCCACAGGATAGTCATGATGCAATCTTTGGTACGGACAAAACAAGGTTGCCGTGCAAGTGCCTATTGTACACTTTTTTTTTCTCCCGCCCTTTAGTTTTTTTGTGTTTTGCTCTCAATCCTGTAGAATTGCCGTTGAGTCCCATTAGCGCTTCGCCCTTCTTCATTCTTTTTGTAATTTTGTAATTTTTTTTAATAACCTATTTGCGTGTTATGACTTTGAAGAAAATAAAGATTACCCCCACGATCTGTGTGACCTAAACAGTTATCTCCGGGGAAGCTATGATTTCGGAAATGATGCCATCCGTTAGATATGTGATGTGTGTGTTTGCGAGTGTATGTGTGTGTTTATGTTTGTGTTTGTGTGTGTGTGTGTGTGTGTGTGTGTGTGTGTGTGTGTGTGTGTGTGTGTGAGGGCACGCGCACCATGTGCACATACCGACTTGAATACAGCTGTACATGTCAGAATAGATGAACATTTCGGCTTTCGAACATCTCTTACCAACACTCACACCGTATACCGTGGTTGCACTGGGCAAATCTGTCGGAAGCGGTTGCACCCTTATTTTTCTGTCCGAAGGGAGACACGCGACGTGAGTTTCTGCACAAAATCACCTGTAATTCCTCACAAATGACATATCATCACAAAACTACCGTTTGTACTTTGGCCTAAGGTGTCATAGCATCATATCATCGATTTGTTTCATTGCTTCAATGTGTTTGTGAACGTTGGCCTTCAAGTATTTACACATTTCAAGCGCATTATGTGCAAATTTTGACTTTCCGCAGTTACTAGGGAAATTCAAGCACATGAGAAAGGCTACACGCGATTGTAATGTGATCTATGGTCATTTCTTGACATCTGGGTCAGATGATATGATTTAAAGTGGTGCAGGAGCGTCATATTTCATGAATCTGTGAAGACATTCAAAGATTTGTCGGTTGCCCATCTCCGAAGTCTCTCTGTTTTTCTGGTTGCACATCCCCGAAGCAATCGGTTGCACACATCGATGATATGATGCTATGACACCTTAGGCCAATACAAACGGAAGTTTTGTGATATGTTATTTGTCAGGAATTACAGGTGATTTTGTGCAGAAACTTACGTCGCGTGTCTCCATTCGGACAGAAAAATAAGGGTGCAACCGCTTCGGACAGATTTGCCTAGTGCAACCACGGTATACGGTGTGACACCAGGGGCGGACGAGGGGGGGGTTTCAGGGGTTTCCGGAAACCCCCCCCCAGCCAAAAATTTTTTTTTTAAATGGTGTTTTTTTGGGGTATTAATCAGTGACAAAATCTGCTGCCTGAAACTGGTAATGATCATCCTCAAAATGCACCAGATTGCACCATTTTGCATCCTTTTTTACAAAATTTTCCGGGGGGGGCATGCCCCCGGACCCCCCTAGCAAGCTAGGCGCTTTGCGCCGTCGGCTCGGCGCTTCGCGCCTTCACACCCATATCTTCACAATATACTTTTGGAAACCCCCCCCATAAAATGAACTGATCCGCCCCTGGACACTGCTCACTTACACTGCAGTATTACGCTCGGGAAAAAATCGTACCTAAAAATTGAAATTGTGTCGTAAATCGAGTCAAAACTGTCACATGGCCGTGTCACATTATGCACGACAGCTAAGCGCAGGTATTGTTAGGGGTAAGGCGTTTTGACCCCTGTGTTAAGGACTCTATTATGCCCGATAAGGCGACACACGTTTGAATTATCTTTTCAACACAGCTCGGGACACAATGAGTTCAAAATCCTCACATTCAAATGCAGGTTTTGCTGCTTGTAAATGGTCACATTTATTGCAAAGGAAGTTTTGCTGTCTGAAAATGAAATGCGTACGTTGAGTATAATGCCTCTCTCGTGTGCCCGAAAAGACGACACGTTTGAAAATATCTTGATAAACACAACTTGGGATAAATTGAGCCGAGTTCAAAGCCTGAATGTTTTCCCTGTTTGTTTTGAAGAAAAAAGAGGTCAGATTGTATTCCAGGTTTTCCTATTTGAAATGGCCACATTTTAATGACATTTGTTAAAATTCCAACAGGATTTGCAGTTTGAATGTTTGCAGGTTTTGCCCGGTGCAATTTCTTTGTGATTGCATTCAACAAGAAAGGGCAAAAACACACAATTGTCATGTTTGCAGGGAGCTGTGAATATAATTGATTTATATAAAAAGGGAAAAGGGGCTGCCTGATCTTTTTAGAAAGGAGATACATAAAGAGATGACTGTTTTTCTGCCCCGTGAGTGATTTCTCTCTCTTTTTTTTCTCTCTCTCTTCCCTCCCCCCCCTCTCTCTCTCTCTCTCTCTCTCTCTCCCCTCTCTCTCTCCCCTCTCTCTCTCTTCCTCCCCCTTCTCTCTCTCTGTTGCACAAAGAGAGGGAGAAATAGAGAGAGGTGTAGGTTGGGGGAGGAGGGGGGGGGGGGCGGTGTAGAAAGGGACACAGAGAAATACGGACGGAGGATGGCTGGATGTGAAAGGGTTGAGATCTAGGTATGACTGTGTGTGTATGTTTTCTCGATGGATTTTATATATAGCCAGTGTACTTGTCGAAGAAATATACCCCACCCCACCCCCCCTCCCGCACCCACTCATTTTCATCCGCTGACCCTTTTCCTGTCTCATAGCGCAAGTTCTACGAACACATCATCGTTTCAAGTCCTCTTGTTTGACGCGTGCCTTCAAACTATCGTATGACAACCATCAAACAAAAACGTCTTGAAATGTGAGACTGACAGTGGCCTACTCACACACACCCATACGCTCAAGTGTGTGGGGGGGAAGGGGGCGGCTTCGTCTGCACAAAATGTGCACACCTTCATGTCGTAGATAGGATTTTAAGGTGATCGGGTTCAGAGTAAATGTTTGCTCGGGAGCGCCGAACGTGACATAAGATTATTTGTTGCGACTTTCATTTGCTGTCGTCTTTCGTTACGTAACAAAGAGAAGCGACACTGCGATTGTTCAGCGACTAAAGTAAAGGGCAGTTCACATTGTGAGGTCATGTTTATGTCACAGAATGACTTAACTTTGTTTATCGTTAGGATGAGCGCCCGTTGAAAGACATGGTTTTTGTTTACACAAGGCTCGAGATGAGACCGTTTGTTTTGCGGCCACTCTGACGTGTACGAGGAAATGAATGCATACCTGTCAAGCTCTTGTGGACTCTCACCATAAGATTTTGCTAACAAAACCATAAGTTTGCACCAAAAAGCATAAGACAACGTGCAAATTTGCAGAAGTCGTTTAATTAATCACCACAAGAACTAAATACATGCACACACACACATACAAAAACAAGAAATCAGCCTTATTTCACACATAAGAAAAACACACTTTTCTCAACACTGAACTGCACTGTTTTATGTAATTTTGAAATGCAAAGCATGTTTAAATGTAAATTTATTGTACCGAGAATCACCTAAATTGTACAAAGACAGTACACTTCCAACAAGACACACATTTAGTGATTTACACCCCTCACCAATTTTGTATCAGAATGCACAAAAACACCACTTGATAGTAAAGGAACAAGACAAGTGTGTTTTAACAACATTCATTCATTGAGCACAGTGATTCAATCATGAATGGAAACAAGAACATTTTATCCAAACAGAACATGTAAAACACACAAGTTACAAGCCAGAAACTCATGTGTGTCTCAAGGACAAATACCAGATCAACAAAAATATGACATGTAAATGCTTTAGTTTGAGGTCGCGCATGTTTTAACAAGTCGCGTAAGGCGAAATTACTACATTTAGTCAAGCTGTGGAACTAACGAGCCTGTTCAGCGGGGTAGTGGTTTCGCTGTGTTGCATAGCACGCTTTTCTGTACCTCTCTTCGTTTTAACTTTGTGAGCGTGTTTTTAATCCAAACATATCATATCTATATGTTTTTGGAATCAGGAACCGACAAGGAATAAGATGAAATTGTTTTTAAATCGATTTCGGAAATTTAATTTTGATCATAATGTTTATATTTTTAATTTTCAGAGCTTGTTTTTAATCCAAATATAACATATTTATATGTTTTTGGAATCAGAAAATGACGAAGAATAAGATGAAATTGTTTTTGGATCGTTTAATAAAAAAATAATTTTAATTACAAGTTTCCGGTTTTTAGTGACCAAACTCACTCATTAGTTTTTAAGCCACCAAGCTGAAGTGCAATACCAAACCCCGGCCTTTTAAGCCTTTCTGTCACTGATGGTCATATCTCTTTAATCAAATTTAGTCACAGATAACAACACACTATGATAAGAAGTGCAGTACTTTCCTCTGAAAAAAAATCCCTTTGGTCTGCGATTTTTCTTTTCCAATGGTAGTGCCGATTTTGAACCACTAATACTTCCAGTTTTATATTATGAAACACACACACACACGCACGCACGCACGCACACACACGCACACACACACACACACACACGCGCGCGCGCGCAAATAGAACACAGCATACATGTCACAATCAAGTAACACAACTGATATTAAAACAGACGATATTAAAGCCGGAGAGTGTCATACACTGTCAAGTGTTTATACTGTTATGGCACTTATCATGATTTATGGGGAATTTAACCTTGTAACCTCTTTTTAAGGGTTTATGACTCATCATTATCGTTTTAGAGATAAAGTTTAAAGCGGCGGATTAAGGGTTTGCGTGTCTGTAACACGCTGTTTGTAGTAACGGTGTTTGTTTACCTGTTCAGTGTTGGTGTCTGATTGAGAATGATTCTTGAAGGTACGTACGAGTATGATTTATTAGAAGCATTTTTCAAGTAGTGTATTAGAGCGTAAATATGACTCAGTTTATACACTGAGCACGAAAAAAAAGTGTTATTTTTCCGGCGTTATGGCCCAGATGTTAAACATCAGTGTTTGGGTGAGAAACATATGTGTAGTTAAAGATTTGCTTCTCTTCTGCTCAAATATGGGTTTATTTGATTTGAACAGTATTTGGGAATGACGTCACAGGTCCTTGGCCACCCTCACCCTCGAAATGGCGTTTTTGGAAAGTTATGCTTCACTCTGAACCGCCCGAAAAGTATTAAAGTAATGAAAAATACAACTTAACGATAATTCACATTCTTTTCATCAATCTTCTTCTTGTCGTTCGCTGTGAGATCGTCAGTCCGGACTGCAGGGCGAAACGTGCTGTCCTCTCCTTTACATCAATGAGTCCTTAACTTGTTTAGCTCACTGTAACACAATACGCACACTGTGTGTGTGTGTGGGGGGGGGGGTGTTGTTTGTGCGAACGTGCGTGCGTAAAACTTGCATCCGAGGTAATAATGAAAATGGGGACTGCCTGCGCCTCAATAATTTGACGCTTTTATGCGTGCTGATTTTGTCTACCCAGCACAGTGATAACAATGATTGTTGTTTTTGTTCAGAAAAGATGAGTTGTAAATATGTCAGGAAATGAACAAAACTCCCGGATAATGGTTACACGAAATGAGTAGTGTTGTTATTATTAAGCGTATCCCCCCTTTAAGCTGCAGCTGCTGTAACAGGTAGCCAGAGACATCCAACAGCGGAGTAGTCAGGCGCGTGCTGTTTTTCTGCTGATGAGACGCATGGTCGCTGCATCTACATCTGGACCGTATCTCTTATCTTTTCTGGCACTAGAAATATATTCCTTGGCTTGACCTGTTTTCTGGAATCTCCCTCTCCCTTACATCCTTACAGCCCTCCTCGTTTGTGGTTGAGGCAGGAGGTAATAAGGTAAGGTTGAGCTTGGTTGGTTTTCCTGCAACGAGTAGGTGTCAGCAGTTTGACTCTGGTTTGTCAGTTTTCATTTTCGATTTTTTAAATTTTTTATGCAAAGGTTGCTTTTGTTTTGTTGAGATATTGTTTGTTTGGTGGCAGTGTGTGTGTGTGTGTGTGTGTGTGTGTGTGTGTGTGTGTGTGTGTGTGTGTGTGTGTGTGTGTGTGTGTGTGTGTGTGTGTGTGTGTTCCGGATACAGGTGTATGTCGTGCAGGTACGTGTGATAAAACATGTCTGTCTGTAAAAAGGAAATGCCACGTGCATTACTGTTAAAATTATCGAAGTCACGTGCCTGTTTGCAAATTCTTTCTGTGAATGTGCGCATGCATTTAAGTAGGCGGTAAGTTAAACTTCCTGTTCATGCAAAGAACGCATTTTTTGCACCTGAGCATCGTCAAAAGTTACCTGCAGGCATTTGCCACCTACTCAAGGTCTAGCAGGAGTGTTACAGGATGTTCTCGTCTGAAATTACCTGAACAGGTGATGTGAAAGATGCAGACACTTCAAGAGGGGTGCAGGCAGGCAGGCACGTGAGATGTTGGTACCTATACCTACCCATCTCAAGATTGCTTCAATTATTTACAGCCAGGACTACACACCTAATGAGCCCGTGAGGTACACACGTGAAGACAGTGCGTGTGCATGCACGTGTCCACGAAAATGCACGCTGCCTCTTCTAATGATGTGCAATCGCCTTGATTGCTGGAGATACCTTGTGATGGCGCATATGACCGGTGGCTGCGCTCTGTCAGACGGATGGATAGAAAGATACACCTTTAGTACAGATAGTTACGCAAACAGACAGATTATCTTTCTGTCCCTCTCTCTCTCTCTCTCTCTCTCTCTCTCTCTCTCTCTCTCTCTCTCTCTCTCTCTCTCTCTCTCTCTCTCTCTCTCTCACACACACACACACATACACACACACACACACACACACACACACACACACACACACACACATACCCTACAAGCACTACCACACAAGCACTACCACCACCCGCCTCCCCAACTTCCCCCCCTAATACACCGACGATTTCCTCTGTCCGCCCCCCTCCTCCCCCCCCCCCCCCCCCCCCCCAAGCACGACATTGTCACTGATCCCCCCGATCGCAGACACTGAGTGTCATGAGTTTGGTGGGGGCAATAAGGGATGACAGCAGAGTAATAACCCTGGCAGCAAATCTGTGATGGGACGCAGCCACGCGTGATATTGGACGCAGGATGAGCAGTTCGACAAATAGCCAGGCCCTGACTGAGGCAGTGAAAGTCTTTGAGGCATCGCTACTGTAGAAGATCCCGAAACAGAAAAGGCAGTCTAAGATGTTACCTGTGGGGACGCTTTAAAATATAGTTTAAATAAATAAACGAATAAGTGAATAAATAATGAATAGGCCTACGATCATTTGAAAAAAATAAACTCAACATCAGATCCAAAAGCACTGCAAATCGACTTTTTATTCTGTCATTGTTTCATATTATGTTTATTGATGATGTACGTGTTGTCAACTTCGCCTGGGAGTTTATTCAGAAGTCACATCTGTTTATTCTAGTTTCTGGCTTCAGTTTTTCTTCTGATATAATTGTACTCTATCATACGAAGAATTCTTCATCCTATAATCTTATTGTGTGTAAGGTATAGACGGTGATTTATAGGCGCGCTGCTGTCAACCAACAGTAGCTGCATGGAGTTCAATAGACAGTGTAGGCAAGCATCGACGTTTGCGAGTAGCGAAACACGTGTGGTGGATTGACAAAATATTGCGCTAACTACTATTTCGATGAAAGATGACCTCCAGTACAACCAGCCACTTACGTGTACACTGTTTTGTGAAATATATTATGATCATATCACAGATCAAGAGACACTGAGGTCAAATATTGTCGTTTGCTTTAGCGGACACGCACGTGCACTTGATTGTCAACAGATTGCACTAACTACAATGTAACATCTAATGACCACACACATACACGCGTGTCCAATAATCCATGTACGCAGGCACACACACACACACACACACACACACACACACACACACACACACACACACACACACACACTCGCGCGCGCGAAAGTGTCATTATGCATCCATTCACACACACACACTTACATCCCCTTCACACACACACAAGCAACTACTCTGATGCTTCGACAAAATACACCTGTTGTAATGAAATATTTATGATATCACAGTGCAATAGCCAGTGTTGTTAAGTATTGACGTTTCCGTCAGCGGAGACGCACATGTATTTGATTAACCCATTGTACTAACTACCGGTTAGTTAGGAGACTATTACCACACACGCAGACGCATTCACGTCCGCGCGCAGACATGTATGTGAATACGTTTGTGTGTGTGTGTGTGAGCACGTGTGTGTGTGTGTGTGTGCGCATATGTTTGTGAGCGGGCGGATGTCGGGTGGTCTCCCGTAGTGGCCAGATCCGGTTCTGCTGAATTCTTCAAGCACAACTGATTCCAAGAAACAAGTAGATTTCCAGTTGTGATAATATTGCGAGTCCTTGCACGACGGTAATCAGAGCGGAGACAGGGTGTGGCGTAGAGTAATCTGGAGCGTAGTAAACCATTTCCTCCACATCAACGTGAGTGGGGAGCGAACTTCTATCGAACAGATTAAAGCCGGAATAGGTCACGTCTATGAGAGTTTTCTCGGGGAAAAAAGGTATCGTAAAGAGTGGCTTCAGACGGAAAATAGGTTATCTTTTTCTAAAATTTGACTTTCAAAATAGACTTTGACTTTGTCATCCTACTTATAGATAAACAGGTGCTGTATGCCTAGGGCAGTGTCCTTCCTCGGTTCCTGGCGTAACGTTTGCGTGACTGTGTGTCCGATCGTCGGGCCGATCGAAGTTGAAGATCAGACGATTAACGATTGACTAAAATGTCTGGTATAGGCTTCCTGGGTCAATCGCTGGGTCACGCTTCAGTGCTCATTTTGCGCCGAGAGATTGTATGTCTGCATGGAGGTTTGGGTTTGGGTTTAACTTACAACAGAAAAGTTGTGAATACTGTGTAAAACTGAAGATGAAGAAAACAAGCAAATACAGAAACAAAACAACACGCGGCACGCACCCACGCACGCACACTTACACTCACAGACACGCACGTATTCACGCACGCACCTACATACACACACACACACACACACACACTCACACACTCACACACTCACACACATGAATTCTTGATTAAAGGCCTTCCGTAAAATTATTGTATGGCTACGAATTGGTTGGAGTGTGGTATTTGACGAAAGATATCACTTTAGCAGAAGTTATTAGATTGTGCTGGTTGTTGCGATGAATATTCTGTGTGTATCTTGTTACATGTATGCAACTCCAGACGCTGTCAAATTTACAACGATCAAGCCAGCTGTGTGTGTGGTTAGCGTGACTCACAAATTACGATTTTATGAAGAAAACCCGCACCAGGGGGGCAACCCGTTAAGAAGCTATCAGTGCTTACAAGCCGTTCCACCGTGTTTCTTTCACGCTATCTCGAGCCCACAAAATATGAACATCACAGGTGCCCAGAAGTTAAACCGAATGAACCCCCTGTTAATTTCATGCCTTTGACGCGGTTTTATTAGCTTGCCCATTTTAACACCCACCTACCCCTCCCCCTATACTTCCATCTACTGTCAAATAAACGGAAAGTGAAAGAAGCACAACTCCATTTGCGGTCCAAGGGTGTAAACAGTTCCTCAATTGGTCCATGTTTAGGTCGGGTTCCCCGCTTGTTTCCCACGGGCCGTACGACTCAAAAGTAATTTTATCAACGGATTGACCTCGCTTCGCTGGTTACCTAAAGTGGAGCACAGTACCGGTGATTGACTTGTGTCGCCTTCTTCGTAAAAACTTGTGAAAAAAGTTTGTCGGGGTAATTATTCAGTGACTGTCCATAAGTTTGTTCTGTTTAAATGATTGAAAGTCCAGTTTTGGGCAGCCATAACAGATTACTTACTTTTAAGTCATAATCCATGCTGCTCGTGCAAAGATGTGTGGATTTTATACATCGTTTATGTTGTATTTTCAGTGCTGAAAATAAAAGAGTCTTCAGTTTTATCCTGTAGCGAGAAGCTGTGGTCTGAACTTCGAATTAAAACAAATTTGTAAAGACCGTTTTGCATGACTTCGCAGCAACTGAAAAGGAGGAGAAACACTGTAATAGTTCTTCAAAAATCGCACCATTATACTGTGATGTCGTGTGGCGTCGACAGTCTGCAAGAAGTGAAAACTAATTTCAAATCGGCGAAACCCAAGCACTCATTGGGCTTGGATTACAGAACTTATTCAGGGTGTGTGTGTGTGTGTGTGTGTGTGTGTGTGTGTGTGTGTGTGTGTGTGTGTGTGTGTGTGTGTGTGTGTGTGTGTGTGTGTGTGTTTGTGTGTGTGTTGTGTTTGGAGCCAAGGAAAGCGGAAAATGTCCAAACATTTAAAAAAAACTTGTATGGCTATTTCTGCAAAATTTGTCGAATAAAATAATTCCTGGCAGTTGGCTTGTTTTGAGTGTGTAATTCTTTGTTATTTTTCTTCCTTCCTCCTTTTCTTTTATTCTTTCTGTTTTTCTTTCTTTCTCTCCAGTTCCTTAGCATTTTAACAGGAGAGGTCATCAACTGAAGAAGATCCCTAAGATATATCAATTCTAAAATGTCGAGTTGATTGTGTGCGCATTGTGAAACTCTCTTATTTTGTAGCAACTTACGACGGAGAGAAAGCAATGTGCCGTGCTATAGAATCACCCAGGACAGAATGTAAAAGGACAGTGCACACCATTTCTTGGTCCAGCATGGCAGAGAATGAGGTATGACAGTGTTTGCGTTAACTGGATATTTCCTGCGTTTTAGTGGTTACAGTTCGAAAATACCTGAAAGAATTATCAATCTGGCAGCCTAACCGGTTCTGTTCGTGTTTAAGAGAGGGAGAGGGAGAGAGAGAGAGTGTGTGTGTGTGTGGTGTGTGTGTGTGTGTGAACAAATAGAATGACTCATGAGTTACTTTGCCTGATTTGGGGGGGGGGGGGGGGGGGGGTACGGCTTTTGTGTGAGCTAATTCTTCTCCACTGTTTTGGTTTTACCGGTTTTCATCCATAATTCTATTGCGACCACTTTAAGTCATGGAAGCCGAGGGCTTTTGTTTGATGTGTGTCGGCAGTCAGCGAAACGCTGCAGCCATTTTCAAATCGCCAAAAACCTTGTCATTTTGGCAGAATTGTCGAGCTTTGTCAGTGCGAGGGAACATTGAGATAAATGACTGACGAAAACGTTCGAAAATTGCCGAAACTTGTATCGTCACTTTAGCAAACCTGCCTCTAAAAATAAAAACCTAGCAAAATCCCCGAGATACACCGCAAACAGGAAGAACAGGAGGCAGGAAGAGGAAAATCTTAGTCGATACCTCCAGGCCTTGTATCAGGTAACCCCCTGCTCAGTCTCAGCAGCATTCTGAGTATGGCGGTTATCTTCAAAGAAACTAGAGCAGATAAGTAACATTTCTCAATTTGTTTCCCTGTGGACAATCCGCGGGGGACACGACCTGGCATTCCGACGTTTGATTTAGAGTCAGCATTTACCGAGAGAATTGTCTCTCAGTTTTTGAATGAACTGTCACTCTTATCTCCGTTTTTGAAGAAGCATGTCATTAAAAATACGAACGGCGTTTGTTGGTTTTCAGTTTTAATATCTTTTCTTTCTTTTCTTTCTTTATTTGGTGTTTAACGTCGATTTCAACCGTTCAAGGTTATATCGCGACGGAGTTTTAATATGGAAGGTTTACATACCTATCATTTTCTGAATAAGACTTTAGCAGGAGTGAGCTAGATAAAGCAATATCAGTCATCGGTACCTGGAACGCACAAGAAGAAGAAGAATCATGGATACAATTAGAGGAAGGGCTCCTAATATGGACCACGTTTTGTTTCATGCTGATAACTAGCTTGCTTTCTTGTTAAGAAGTTTCATTTTGTGTTTGATAGTCCTTCTCTCTTAGGTTAACCGCTAGGCCCAATTAGAGTGAAATAGCTTTAATAGATATTCAGCAAAATTTAAATACAGAAAAACCCCACAAATGGTCCATATTAGGAGCCTGGGCGCCAAATATGGACCACTGAAGCGGCCTTCTCGAATCACTGTGAAAAGCCCTCTATACTTCAAAATAACATGATACAACTTCGTGTGCAAGTCAGACTAATCAAAATATGCTCTGGATTTATCTGTTTCGGGTTGTTGACAGCATTATTTGAAGCACACTAAAGAACTTCTGAAGCGTATCAAAACCAGAGTGAAAATAAGTGAAATTATCAACTTCCAAGAAAAGAAGACTATTTGTGATAATTATTTGTTTTAAATCTCGAAGGCTAGTTATAGGTTATTTCTAGCATTTAGCTTTTATTTTCTTCGATTTGTTGAAGGTGGTCCATATTAGGGGACTCGCACATACTTCGATATTTTACTTTATTTTTTAATTTTTTTTATTTTGCAGTAGAAACTCGGGGTCAACACTGCTGAAATATAACAAATACGGTCTTAGCTGTCATATGTAGCAATTTTTGTGTGATAACTGATTCGGCTGTGGACAGAAACGAGTCCGTTTTAGGCAGCAAATTTAGAGTAAACCCTGCCAAAAGTGAAAAAAAGAGAAAAAGCCTAACGGTTTTGAGGTTTGTGTTTCTGCAAATGTTTTGACATGTGAAAGTTATCCAGAGAGGGTGAATACAGCCAATGGAATTGTTTTGAGCGCTCTAGCGCCGTTGATTTGTCAGAACAGGAGGTGATCCATATTAGGAGCCGGTCCATATTAAGAGCCGGTCCATATTAGGAGCTCTTCCCCTACTGCATAACATTGACTTCAAAATTTCATTCAGCTAAACTTCGTTAATTCAGCTCTCCTTTGTACGCACGCTAATTGACGTTTCAGTCTAACTGGTCAAGTAACGACTGAAGTAACCCCCCACCCGAAACTTAAAACAAAAAAAATCACACACACACACCCCAAAAAAACAAACACCATACGGTTTCGTTCCGTACCCCTCACACATACAATATTCTCGTCGCACATTTTATGTCATTGTCAACGTCTTACGGGTTTGGGATTGCATTCTTGGCTAACCCACATAGATGAAAATCTCGCCGCCAACGGCATAACTGACCAAGACTGGTTTTCAAGGGGAACCATGTATACATCTGGCATACATTTTCATAAGCCATGATCAGGGGCAAATCTTGAATCCATTTACATAACTTCAGGAGGAAAAGGTCAATCTCAGCAGAGACAAAATGCTGACGGCGACCAATGATGAATCATTGATTTTCCCCCTCCTTTTTTTCCAATCCAGACAAAAGTCATGACACCACAACTATTTCCGGCATTGTGTGTTTTACGAGAAGTGGTGCTCAGCCTTCAAGTAGTCGGCTGAGACTTTTTGAGTCACTTGAGAAAAAGTGACTCTATGTAATCGGTCAGTGTTAGTCCGTAGACACCACCTTAACGTTGGACTTTTCTCGGAAACTATCAAAGCGATCGGGCTCATATTTTGTTTAGTCGTGACCTCCAATGACCTCTACACTTTAACGATGGTTTCGTTGACCTTTTTCAAGGTCACAGGTCAGCGTCAAAGGAAAAATTAGACATTTTATATCTTATATTTTATATTTTATATCTGTGGTTTCACGGAGAAGAACAACTGAACCTGTTTCTGAAGTGGATTAACACGCTGCACCCATCCATAAAGTTCACAGCCAACTACGGTGCACGCAACATCCCATACCTGGACGTGAACCTCAGCATCGCCGACAACTCCATCGTCACCGATCTTCACACCAAACCCACAGATGCCAACATGTGTCTGCCATTCAATAGCTGCCATCCAAGACATTGTACAAGGTCCATCCCCTACAGCCAGTGCCTGCGGATCAGACGAATCTGCTCTTCCGAAGAAAATTTCCAAAAGAGATCACAAGAACTGAAAGAAAAGCTCTCAAAAAGAGGCTATCCGAAGCCTTTATTGGAAGAAGCCATCAAAAAAGTAGCAGCGATACCCAGAAAAAACACACTAAACTACAAAGAACGACAACAGACAGACCGTGTGCCCATCATCATTACCCACAACCCTGCAAACCCACCTCTGTCCCAGTGGCTCAAAGACTATTTGCCCATCCTACACTCAAGCAGCAGAATGCAAAAAGCAGTCCCCCAGCCGCCAATAGTAGGTGAACGTAACTGTAGAAATCTCAGGCGTATTCTAATGCCCAGCAAAATGCCATCAAAACAGCAGAACCAGCAACAACCCGATGATCACCAGCACCAGCAACAACAACCTGGTGACCTACAACAGCAGCAGCAGCAACATGACGATCCACAGCAGAAGCAACATGAGGATCCACAGCAGCAGCAGCAACAAGAACCTAATTACCAACATCAACAAGAACCTGATGAACAACAGCAGCAGCAGCAAGAACCTGATGACCAACAGCAGCAGCAACAAGACTCTGATGAGCAACAGCAGCAGCAACAAAAACCTGATGACCAACAGCAGCAGCAACAAGAACCTGATGACCAACAGCAGCAGCAGCAGAGACATGAAGATCAACCGCAGCAGTGTGGTGTGTCTTCGTCTTTTGTGGGTGCTCCTTGCGTGGGGCGCGCCTCTTCACAATGCACTAGTAGCAACAATGGTGTTCACCAGAAGCCCTTTCACCAGCAAAATGGATGCTATAGGTGCAGTGGGAGGAGGTGTGTGCTGTGCGGGGGGCACTTGCAGGAGACGAGGACATTCCACAGTGTTGTTAATAGAGGTACACACAATATCAGAACTTTCATGTCCTGTGACACAACCAACTTGGTTTACCTAATTGACTGTGGCAAATGCAAAAAATGTCAGTATGTCGGCGAAACTGGACAGACACTTAAAAAACGTTTCTATGGCCACAGGCACAACATCAAACACTACAAAGATCATGCAGGACACACGGACAGTACATCAAAATATACACGAGAAGATACAATGGTCGCTAAACATTTTAATCTCCCTGGACATACACTAGCAGACATGCAATGCACAGCCATAGAAAAAATCCATGCAGAAGACATTGCTTTGAGAAAAAGAAGAGAAAGGTTCTGGAGACATCAGCTGCAGACCAATTTCCCTGACGGACTTAATGTGTTTGACTAATTGACTGTTGCTACCCTCTGTATTTGTTATTACGAGGCTGTTCGCGGATATAATGTTTGGATATTTTTCTATAATTATCCCTTTGTTGTTCGCAGCAGAGTACACAACGTCTTTTGACGCTATCAACAAGATAAACAGTGTCCTATGGCTATAAACTTATCAGCCTTGTAACATGTTAGCTCCCTGGATCGCATTCAACACCTGGAAGTATGTGTGTGTGTGCGTGTGGGAGTGAGTGTGCTCAAGTGTATGTGCTTGCAAACATATGACGTTTTACCTTTACTGCTTACTTTAGAGAGAGAGAGAGAGAGAGAGAGAGAGAGAGAGAGAGAGAGAGAGAGAGAGAGAGAGAGAGAGAGAGAGAGAGAGAACAATAGCAAATTTGCACGTGTTTTATCTATTTTTAGAATGACGTCATTTGTATTCTTACGTAATTTCCTTTCTGTTTTTACGTCATCGTTTGTTTTGATTCCATTACATGATTACTGAAGAAGGAGTTTTCACTCCGAAATATTTATTTCATTTTGGTGTTTGGGTGTTATTTTTTATTCTTACATTTTATATCTTTGACAAAGTTCATCGGATGTGATTGAAACTTTGTAGGATTATTCTTTACATCAAAGTATTTACATCTGTAGCCTTTTACGAACGTTATCAGAAAAACAAGGGAGATAACTAGCCTTTTCTGTTCGGCAACACACAACTTAACGTTGGGCTTTTCTCGGAAACTATAAAAGTGACCGGGCTCAAATTTTATGTGAACGTGACTCATTGTGTTGTGAATAGCAATTTCTTCCTGTCCATCTGATGCCTCATATAATATTCAGAACTGCGAAAGTGACTCGATCGAGCGTTTGCTCTTCTTGTTATGAAAGAGTGTTCGCAATGTTTTGATAAAATTGTTTTGAATAGCATCGAGAATAAGAAGAGAAACCAGAACAACATGATTATGATTCGCCATATGGCAAAAAAAGCCATTGTCCATTTTTCTGGTGTTGGAACATGTATGCACACACTACTTACAAATTAATACAATGCATCTTCAGTGTCATTCTCTCAAACAACGCACATAGCCCTTCGGAGGCGACACCTGAGAGTGAGAGCTAGAACTATAAGCTGTTGTCTCCAATGTGGCTTTTTAGCTTTTCATGTGTACATTTCAAAACAGTCCTTGGATTGTTGCGCACGGCAGTGTCTGAAGCCACATTCCAACTGAACTTCGAGAAGTGTGACGGAAGAAATAAAGGTCTAAATTAGAGAAACAACACTTTTAGACCAGCTTTATAATTGGCTCCTACTTTTTTTCAAGAAGAGTTTTCCTGGTTTGCCTGAAAACCGATATCCGACGATTTGAGAGCCAGCGTACAGGAAGAAATGAAGGTTTGAACGAGAGAAAAGGAACTTTCATCTAGTGTTATTGATGGCTCCGAACTTTTTTCCCGAAATTTCATACCCTGCATTCACTTATGATGTGGCTGAAGTGTTTTGTCTGAGGACTTGAAAAGCAGTGTGCCGGAAGAAATAAGATCTGAACAAGAGAAAGGGAACTTTTAAGTGGGTTTGGTTATTGATGGCTCCGAACTTTTATCAGCCTTGGTTTTCATACCTTACACGAACCCATGATATGCCTGAAGCCCGAATCCAAACAGTTCGATTGATGTTATTGCACTTCTCAAGCAGGAAGTGTATACATTTAGCTCTTATATTGTTTCTTTATAGTTGTCTTCAATTGTCTTCTTCGTGTACAGTTTCTCGGTGTTTGTTCGTGGGCTGCAACTCCCATGTGCATTTTTTTTTTAAATTTTGCTTTTTGTATATTTGTTGTTGTTGTTGTTGTTGTTGTTGTTGTTGTAAGAAAATGTTTTGACGCGTATTGCCGTTTCCCCCGCCTTTTAGGCAGTCATCCTCTGTTGTCTGGGGAAAGCAGACGTTCTTGGCCCAACAGGCACTCATGCAAATCACATTGCTTTGAGTCTTAGTGCCTGTGGTATTCCAAAGGTCCAGTGCAAATGATGACCTTGCGTGACCAGTACAGTCAATTAGAGATAAAGCTACGTGGGAAAGTCCTCTTATCTCGGATCTTACCTGTATATAATTGAGACGTGTGACAGGTTTAAGCCCACTCCGATAATGAGGTGTCTTGACATGCATGAGAATGTTTGTCCTGAATACTTTCTGTTTGACGTGTGGGCGTCGGTGGTCGTGAAAACTGCTTTGTAAAGCGATTTTTGTTGTGATATGTTTGGCATCTCTCTCTCTCTCTCTCTCTCTCTCTCTCTCTCTCTCTCTCTCTCTCTCTCTCTCTCTCTCTCTCTCTCTCTCTCTCTCTCTCTCTCTCTCTCTCTCTCTCTCTCTCTCTCTCTCTGTGTCAGTGTGTGTGTGTGTGTATGTGTGTGTGTGTGTGTGTGTGTGTGTATGTGTGTGTATGTGTGTGTGTGTGTGTGTGTGTGTGTGTGTGTGAATAGAATAATGAAACGTAGTGTTTATAAGACACGCGGATGTAAAGAAAGAAATGAAATGAGATCATTGTGTGTGTGTGTGTGTGTGTGTGTGTGTGCGCGTGCGTGCGTGCGTGCGGGGTTTTAAAAAGTCATCAAAGTAACTTGTCTATTTTGGTGTCGGTCTATTTTACATGTATCACTGCCATCGGTCACCGCCCCCTACTTACCATTCGTTGAGGAGGGTATTGGCGTGCAACAGCTGGTCACAGCTTGATTTTAAGATGCATGCACGAGACAAAGTTAGTCAGCAAGTTCACAGAGAGAGAGGGGGAGAGCGCGCGCGCTTACCCTCCACCACCATCCACGCCAGTGACATAGATTCACATTGGTAAATCGGCCGAGTAGTCGCTGTTTTTCCCCATCCATTAGAATTCTCAAAATAGCTCCTCGTTGATTCTTAGAATCAATTTACTCAATTTGCATGGTTTATTTCTGTAATTGTTAGCGAAACCATATTCAGGCAGCAGCGTTCTTTCATTAAACTGCAGATTTGTCTTCGAGATACATAATTGAAAGGACCCAAAATAGAACGGTCCATGTTCACTTTTGCGGGTTTGGTGTTGGGTGGAAAAATCCAATCGGAAATGGAACAGTTATTATGGTTCTTTTTCCATTGCGATTCCGAATAGCTGAAGAAAACAGCAATACGCAGCCACCAGTTTCTTGAAAGCTCTCTCTCTCTCTCTCTCTCTCTCTCTCTCTCTCTTCCGGGAAGCTGCTACAACGGGGAGTAAAGGCCTTTGAGACAGTTTGGAATTGTGGTATGGGTCAGCATCTAAACATGTTTATGTTGATGTAAGAACCTACCTTATGCTTTAGTTTTGAATTATGTTTGGGATCAGGGTCTTGAAAAGCTTTTAGTTATGTCAGTAGCGTGTGTATGTGTGTGTGTGTGAGCCCTATAAAGGCGTCCACTGAAAGTCAGGGTGTGTCTGAGTTCTGGCACAGTAACATAATGACTCGATCGGGAAGCAGAAACCTAAAACACATTGCGGAGACTGCAGAGTTTCTGATAACACTCGCAATACAATGCACTGCTTTGTCAGACTTTCTTTTTCCACCGTGTTTGTGTAATGTCGTCTGGGTGGTTGGCAATGTTGTACGAAATGCCACAAGTGCTTGAAAAGAAATGAGAACATAAGCTTGAATTAGGGTAGGAGAGAGAGATTGCGTGCGAGTTAGTGTGTGTGTACGCGGAATATTTCTGTTCAAATTTGGCATTGCAGCCTTCGCACTTTTGAGAAAAAAAATCCCGTTTTTCCAAATTCAACCTTTGAGAAAGAAATTGTGCGCAGTTTGCTGTGAAAGGGAACTAACTCGTGTGTTTAGGTCCTGTACTGTAGTAAGTGTACCCGCGAGACACACTACTCTCCCCTGCATCAGATTCCATTCTCTCTCTCTCTCTCTCTCTCTCTCTCTCTCTCTCTCTCTCTCTCTCTCTCTCTCTCTCTCTCTCTCTTTTTGTTATAGTGTGTGTGTGTGTGTGTGTGTGTGTGTGTGTGTGTGTGTGTGTGTGTGTGTGTGCGAATGAATCATCAGCCCTCTTTTACGAAGTGTGAGCTTTTATTTAAAAATGAAATTGATACAAATTCTTGTCAAACATACTTTGACTATTGGATTGCATTTACATTTTTAGCTTCACAGATTAAAAATGGTTGAATTTAAAGTTTGCTTTAAATCAAAATTGCAATTACAGCAGAAAAGTGGTTCAGTTGCATTCTTAATTTTGTGCTGGATTCAAAAATAGATATGTTATGTTTGAATTGATATTGTGCTCAAAAACAACAACAAAATCCGTTGCATGCAAATTTGTTTCCCTGTGTACATAATTCAGAGACAGCGCTGTCTCGGTCGACGGGTTTCGGTCAGCCAGGACTTTATTGATGTTTAGACCGACAGATGGACTTAATGTTTTGATATCCCTTTACCAGACTTGTGTTAATTTTGTCTGAGAGTTCGCTCTGTTTTAGAAAGTCGGAAGGAAGGCCTTGACGCAATCCCTTAATGCTACCCAAGTAATTGCCTTTAATTTCATGGTTCCCACTTTGAGATTGTTTGGGGGTGACTCATTGGACCATTCTAATTTAGCACCGAAATGAGTCAGTCTCTAATTAATCACCAACCCTCACTCAGGACTGGTGTTTGGGAAACTGATTGGAGGCATAGACATGTCACTCCAAAAGGATTATTAAAGGAGGATTACCTTTTATTTGAGATACCTTTTCACAGCGCGGGTCAGGGGGAAGAATTTACCCGATGCTCCCCAGCATGTCGTAAGAGGTGACTAACGGATTCTGTTTCTCTTTTTACCCTTTTTAAGTGTTTCTTGTATAGAATATAGTCAATTTTTGTAAAGATTTTGGTCAAGCAGTGTGTAAGAAATGTTAAGTCCTTTGTACTGGAAACTTGCATTCTCCCAGTAAGGTAATACATTGTACTACGTTGCAAGCCCCTGGAGCAAATTTTTGATTAGTGCTTTTGTGAACAAGAAACAATTGACAAGTGGCTCTATCCCCTCTCCCCCCTTTCCCCGTCGCGATATAACCTTCGTGGTTGAAAACGACGTTAAACACCAAATAAAGAAAGAAAGAAAGAATTCTTTATCCAAATTTACCAACGAATCTGATTTGTAGCATAGGCCTGTAACTGCAGGAATTATAATTATTTATCTGGTATCTAATCACAGGCGCCAGTTATTTTTTATGATAGTGTGCGCGCTCAGTCTTTCGTCTTAATGCTTTGCCACAAGAGATAAATTGATTGTTTGTATACAGGGCAGTGCAATTGTCTCATTTTATGTGACATTTCAAGCAAATTGTGCAACAGACTGCGACAGCGGATTTCACATTTCATGAAACGATTGCGCACCCACGTGACAAGATGTTTAGGATCTGCAATGGACAAATACTTTGTGACTTGTCTGGCATGGCATGGTCTGGTCTACATTACTATGCCTTTCAATATTGACTGAGGTTACTGAAATGTTTGGCACCCTGTCAGAAAGGACAAAAATACGAATATTTTGACATGTTCAGTGTGTCTGTATTGAAGTGCACGCATTGATACTGTTATGTTAAAATGATTGCCCTTAGGGTCCCTTTATGTTCCTTGTTCATTATTCAGGGATTTTTTATATACCAATATATTTGCTGTCAGTTTTATTGTGTGCACACAGAGGTTAGAAACGAACGCTTTGTGATAGTTATGCTGGTGTATTTGAAAAAACTTCAGAGTGTGCATTTGAGCGAATGGTCTACACACACAAAAGTAAAGAAGAAAGGGAAGTGTATAAAGGAGAAATGTTCTTGTCCATGCCTCTGCTTCTTTTTAAAATTTGTGTCACAGAGGTGGTGAGGCGTGAGCATTGTGGGGATCTGTAAGGTAAGGTACAGTCTTTATGAGAGACAAATCTCTTTATGAGAGACAAATCTCTTTATGAGAGACAAATCTCTTTATGAGAGACAAATCTTCTTTATGAGAGACAAATCTGTCTCTGGGGAAAAAAAACTATGGACTGTGTGTGTGTGTGTGGATGTGTGTGTGTGACACAATTTAGGATTTTGCTGACCAAAGCTTTTCAAGATTGCAGTTTTAAAGGCACATCCCTTCCTGCGTGACTTTTCTACTAACCATCTGAGATCAAGCCAGCTTTTACATTAGATAAGACCATCAAGCCACTTGGACACATTCCAAGAATCAACACACTGACTGCTTTCCCCTGCACAGTGGGATTTTGTTGTTATCAGATCGTTTAGCAGATGGACACAAGTGTCAGCAAAGTAATTGATTCATCCAACTTGAACACTAATTTAATTCCAACAAAACCAAAAGTTCATTCTATTCAGAAAGCATACAGGTTGTTAATGTTTGGTTAGAGGGATTTTCCAAGATAATGAGCTGAACTGGGAAGGATTGTGCCTGGCTTTAGTCGTGGTCGTAAGCAAAGGGATGATCTTGGATACTGTGGATCAAACCTTCTTCATTAGACAAAGAGCAACACAGCGTGCCGACTGACACCCGCGAACCCAGACACCTGATACCTACCTACCTGGCACAGACTGCAGTGACATCAGTTAGTCACGCTATCCTCATTGAATTGACTGACGTGCAAGTGAGAAATGTAGTTTGGGTGAGCTTTTGTTAAAGGTGCATTCCATTCCTTCTTGTGTCAGCGACCCTGTTCGCCGGCCCAGATCTGTTCAGGTGTATACATGGGATAAGAGGAACCTTCCATTTGCACACATGCCAACAATCAAATGCTTGGCCTTTTGGTTGCATGCTTCCTGTGCACAGTGAGCATGTTTGTTGATTTTTTTTTCTGTCTGTCTGTCTGTGTGTTGGTAGGTCACAGAATTTGATCGATGATTTTGGTCTTCGTTCAGAATCGGATATTGTTATCACATATTTGCGCCCACATGCATACACACACAGAAACAAACTCACACACACACACACACACACACACACACACACACACACACACACACACACACACACACACACAAACAAACACGACCACAACATCCTGGAGCCAAAGGCAAGAAAGCACAAAAACAAAGTCATGCCAAGAAAAACAAGTCGCGTAAGGCGAAAATACAATATTTAGTCAAGTAGCTGTCGAACTCACAGAATGAAACTGAACGCAATGCCATTTTTCAGCAAGACCGTATACTCGTAGCATCGTCAGTCCACCGCTCATGGCAAAGGCAGTGAAATTGACAAGAAGAGCGGGGTAGTAGTTGCGCTAAGAAGGATAGCACGCTTTTCTGTACCTCTCTTTGTTTTAACTTTCTGAGCGTGTTTTTAATCCAAACATATCATATCTATATGTTTTTGGAATCAGGAACCGACAAGGAATAAGATGAAAGTGTTTTTAAATTGATTTGGACAATTTAATTTTGATAATAGTTTTTATATATTTAATTTTCAGAGCTTGTTTTTAATCCGAATATAACATATTTATATGTTTTTGGAATCAGCAAATGATGGAGAATAAGATAAACGTAAATTTGGATCGTTTTATAAATTTTTATTTTTTTTTTACAATTTTCAGATTTTTAATGACCAAAGTCATTAATTAATTTTTAAGCCACCAAGCTGAAATGCAATACCGAAGTCCGGGCTTCGTCGAAGATTACTTGACCAAAATTTGAACCAATTTGGTTGAAAAATGAGGGCGTGACAGTGCCGCCTCAACTTTCACGAAAAGCCGGATATGACGTCATCAAAGACATTTATCAAAAAAATGAAAAAAACGTTCGGGGATTTCATACCCAGGAACTCTCATGTCAAATTTCATAAAGATCGGTCCAGTAGTTTAGTCTGAATCGCTCTACACACACACACAGACACACACACACACACACACACACACACGCACACACACACACACGCACACACACACGCACATACACCACGACCCTCGTTTCGATTCCCCCTCGATGTTAAAATATTTAGTCAAAACTTGACTAAATATAACAAGTCGCGTAAGGCGAAAATACAATATTTAGTCAAGTAGCTGCCATTTTTCAGCAAGACCGTATACTCGTAGCATCGTCAGTCCACCGCTCATGGCGAAGGCAGTGAAATTGACAAGAAGAGCGGGGTAGTAGTTGCGCTAAGAAGGATAGCACGCTTTTCTGTACCTCTTTTTGTTTTAACTTTCTGAGCGTGTTTTTAATCCAAACATATCATATCTATATGTTTTTGGAATCAGGAACCGACAAGGAATAAGATGAAAGTGTTTTTAAATTGATTTGGACAATTTAATTTTGATAATAATTTTTATATATTTAATTTTCAGAGCTTGTTTTTAATCCGAATATAATATATTTATATGTTTTTGGAATCAGCAAATGATGGAGAATAAGATGAACGTAAATTTGGATCGTTTTATAAATTTGTATTTTTTTTTACAATTTTCCGATTTTTAATGACCAAAGTCATTAATTAATTTTTAAGCCACCAAGCTGAAATGCAATACCGAAGTCCGGGCTTCGTCGAAGATTACTTGACCAAAATTTCAACCAATTTGGTTGAAAAATGAGGGCGTGACAGTGCCGCCTCAACTTTCACGAAAAGCCGGATATGACGTCATCAAAGACATTTATAAAAAAAAAATGAAAAAAACGTTCGGGGATATCAATCCCAGGAACTCTCATGTAAAATTTCATAAAGATCGGTCCAGTAGTTTAGTCTGAATCGCTCTACACACACAGACAGACACACACACACACACACACACACACACACACACACACACACACACACATACACCACGACCCTCGTCTCGATTCCCCCCTCTACGTTAAAATATTTAGTCAAAACTTGACTAAATATAAAAATTGACGCAGTAATGTCGAGTTATACACGGTACCTGGGGCGGAACTCAAAACCATGTATTGGAAAACATTTCGTGCGCGTTGTCTGTCACGACCTCACTTATGGAAAAGCTTTTAATACTCTGTCTCGCGTGTCAATAAGGGTAGGCTTAAGATGGGTTGATAAATGAGCCCTGAGCACAATAAACTGTCTACCGTGTCAGGATCCGGAATAACATTGTACAGCGAAATCGCTCGAAAGAGGCTCTCTATATCGTCGATAGAATACACTGGAACCCCAATTTTAGTTTCCCGATGGAAGGCTCCACTCGCGCCCCCCGTCCACACCACCTTCTTAAGACCTGAATTTTTTTCATATTTTCTGTTGATATTCTCTGTAAGTTTACCTCCATTTTTTAAGACTCCGTCTTTTTTAAGATAAGTTTTTCCTCAGATTTGTGGAGGTCTCGGTAGGGGTGGGGGGGGGTGGGGGGGGGGGGGGGGTGGGGGGGGGGGGGGGTGGGGGGGTTCTACTGTAATCTTGTCATTTTCGCACCGAGATGAGTGGTGGTGATGATATTGTCTGTTGTAAACAGTTTTGTTCGTCATTGAAAACAGCACATTCCTTCCCGCGTACAGGATCATGTTCACCGCCAACATATCTGTCAAGGCTTAAACGTGGAATAAGAACATCTTTCAACTTGAACACATACCAAAAATCAACAGCCTCAGTGATAGAGTGTGCTTTTTTTTTTTTTTGCTGAATGAATTTCGTATTTTGACACGCATGTCTGTATCGCGCAATATGTGTGTGTGTGTGTGTGTGTCTGTCTGTGTCTCTGTCTGTGTGTGTTTATGCTTGCCGACGTGTGCGTGGGATGGGGGGGTGTTGGGAGGAAGAGCTCACAACACCTTGTATCACAGTACCCATAAGTTTGATATTCTTCTCATGAAAAGGTACCCAAAAAGCAGTATTCTTATACTGAAGAAGCACTCCTTTATGGTTTTAGGTTTGCAAGGGGAGGCTTTGGGGCTTAGAGAGATTAGGTGCTCCAGTTTTGTCCCGATCACTGTTCCACTTTTTCTGGAAATCAATAGTAGACGAAGGGAAGGTGGGTGTGCAGTGAAGAGTTTACTCATTCAAACAAATCAACGCTTCATTTTTATATTTAGTCAAGTTTTGACTAAATATTTTAACATCGAGGGGGAATCGAAACGAGGGTCGTGGTGTATGTGCGTGCGTGTGTGCGTGCGTGCGTGTGTGTGTGTGTGTGTGTGTGTAGAGCGATTCAGACTAAACTACTGGACCGATCTTTATGAAATTTGACATAAGAGTTCCTGGGTATGAAATCCCCGAACGTTTTTTTCATTTTTTTGATAAATGTATTTGATGACGTCATATCCGGCTTTTCGTGAAAGTTGAGGCGGCACTGTCACGCCCTCATTTTTCAACCAAATTGGTTCAAATTTTGGTCAAGTAATCTTCGACGAAGCCCGGGGTTCGGTATTGCATTTCAGCTTGGTGGCTTAAAAATTAATTAATGACTTTGGTCATTAAAAATCGAAAAATTGTAAAAAAAAATAAAAATTTATAAAACAATCCAAATTTACGTTTATCTTATTCTCCATCATTTGCTGATTCCAAAAACATATAAATATGTTATATTCGGATTAAAAACAAGCTCTGAAAATTAAATATATAAAAATTATTATCAAAATTAAATTTTCGAAATCAATTTAAAAACACTTTCATCTTATTCCTTGTCGGTTCCTGATTCCAAAAACATATAGATATGATATGTTTGGATTAAAAACACGCTCAGAAAGTTAAAACAAAGAGAGGTACAGAAAAGCGTGCTATCCTTCTTAGCGCAACTACTACCCCGCTTTTCTTGTCAATTTCACTGCCTTTGCCATGAGCGGTGGCCTGACGATGCTACGAGTAAAATGGCATTGCGTTCAGTTTCATTCTGTGAGTTCGACAGCTACTTGACTAAATATTGTATTTTCGCCTTACGCGACTTGTTACATTTAGTCAAGTTTTGACAAAATGTTTTAACGAAGAGGGGGGAATCGAGACGAGGGTCGTGGTGTATGTGTGTGTGTGTGTGTGTGTGTGTGTGTGTGTGTGTGTGTGTGTGTGTGTGTGTGTGTGTAGAGCGATTCAGAGTAAACTACTGGACTGATCTTTATGACATTTTTCATGAGAGTTCCTGGGTATGATATCCCCAGAGATTTTTTTTCTTTTTTTCGATAAATGACTTTGATGACGTCATTTCCGGCATTTTGTAAAAGTTGAGGCGGCACTGTCACACCCTTATTTTTCAATTAAATTGATTGAAATTTTGGCAAAGCAATCTTCGACGAAGGCCGGACTTTGGTATTGCATTTCAGCTTGGAGGCTTAAAAATTAGTTAATGACTTTGGTCATTAAAAATCTGAAAATTGTAATTAACATTATTTTTTTATAAAACGATCCAAAATTACGTTTGTCGTATTCTTCATCATTTTCTGATTCCAAAAACATATAGATATGTTATATTCCGATTAAAAACAAGCTCTGAAAATTTAAAATATAAAAATTATGATTAAAATCAAATTTTCGAAATCGATTTAAAAACAATTTCATCTTATTCCTTGTCCGTTCCTGATTTCAAAAACATATAGATATGATATGTTTGGATTAAAAACACGTTCAGAGAGTTAAAAAGAATAGAGATATAGAAAAGCGTGCTATCCTCCTCAGCGCAACCGCTACCGCGCTTTTCTGGATGGTTAATTTCACTGCCTTTGCCACGAGCGGTGGACCGACGATGCTACGAGTGCACTGTCTTGCGGAAAAAATGCAATGCGTTCAATTTCATTCTGTGAGTTCGACTGAGCTTGACTAAATGACAAATGTTGTATTTTCGCCTTACGCGACTTGTTTACGCTTTGCGTAGATAAAGTTATGTTAACATGCAGACTAGGGTCACGAGAGATCGAGAGAGAGAGAGAGAGAGAGAGAGAGAGGGTGTGTGTGTGTGTGTGGGGGGGGGGATACTTGAAGGCGGGAGACTCTTCCGTTTCATTTTGATCGGTGCCAAGTTAACTGCCGTTTGTACATAATTGTGGATTACCGAAGGATAGGGGAGGGTGGGATTAGTTGGGAGGAAAATAAAAAGTAGTCTGGAAAACTTGGCACTAAAATGCAGATCAAGACTGAACTAGCAGCATTGCAGTGAAAGCTGGTCCCGCTCAGTCCTAGTACATAGAACAGTATATTTACAGAGGAATCACTGAGAAGACTTACTGGACAGGGGTGGGTTGGGGTGTGGATGGGGGACGTAACTTCAACAAAAGTCGCTCTTCAAAGCGATCGGGAGATCAAGGAGGAAGAAAGTGCAAACAGTCCAAGAAAAACAGTGAATAGAACATTTCGATTGGTTGCAGGTAGGAAGAAGAGGTGTTGAAGGGGGATTGGAAAGGAAGGGAGGAAGGTTGGGAGTGGGGTTCAGAGGAGTCAAGGTTTACCTGATCAGTATTACATGTACCTGTATCTGGCATGGGAATTGTCCGCCAAAAGGCAAATTTCCGCCGATTTTTTTTTTCCGCCGAAAAAGCAAAAGTGTCCGCCGAAAAAATAAATGCGGGAGGCAAAAATGGTTCTAAAAACTGAATTTAATGGCAAACTTGGAGCTTAGATGACACCAAATTGCATCATTTGGGTTCTTTGGAGAAAAAAATTCCGGGGGGGGGGGGGGGCATGCCCCCGAACTCCCCTAGCAGGGCTAGACGCTTCGCGCTGACGACTTTGCCATTACTTACAAATTGTCAGCCTTTTTTACTTTTTTTCAATTCCCATGCCTGCTGTATAGAGTTGAAGGTCTGGCTGGTATAGGTAGTTATAGCCGACCCACCACCTTTGTACCTGCAGGTGTAATATTTCAGACAGACCGCACACCGCTGTAGTGCTCTGTACCGTTACCAACAGTAGAACCGGTAGCTCCCCCCCCCCCCAAACACCCCCATACGCACACCTCCCGCCTCCACCTCCTCATTACAACTCGTCTGTAGTACACGAAGCACCGTGTTTCACGGGGGAGGGGGGGCGGTTTTGTAGAGTATTTTGGTGTACGCTCGGGCACAGACTGGGTTAGACAGGCGTTCGTATACTGTGTGTCATGACTGCATGAATGTAAAACTATTCCGGCCTTTGTAATTGTTGTTGGTGCTGTGTAGTTGTATACATACATAGTTTGCTGGTGATTTTCTACCGTACCCTCGTGTTTTGTGTGTGTGGCAGTGTTGTTCTGCTGACACGGTTATGAAGTTCGGATAAGGTGGTGTCACATCATTTGGCACATTCAGAGTTTGGTATCGTGTGCTGCTTGGATGGTGGGCACTTACTTGCTGTGTTCTTGATTGCCGGATATTGAGTTTGTTCTTTCAATAACCGAGGGATAGTTACACTGAAAAAAAGTAACCAGAACGAAAAGCAACAAAGCTCCATTTCTGATAAAGACAGCTCGACAAGAAGTGACACTAAGAGGAACATTGCAGGTACCACCTTGTGATTGATATAAATCGGCCTGTATCGTATGACACTGACCGGCAATCAACCGAAGACGATCAGCATGAGAGATTTGTGAAGCAGTCGTCCACGTGTTCATTTCATTTTCGTGGAAACTTAAAACGAAGGATTACTCGAACTGAAACTTACCAGGATGACGGAGCCAATGAGAGCATCGCACGAGCTGAACGGAATAGACACGACGGATTCTACCAGGAAGGATAAGCAGACAGGTAACGGCCGTTTGTTGACTGATCAACGCGAAACTGAAATGTGTATGCACCTCTGGCTTCTGTCCACCTTCATTAGCTCCTTTTCAAAGGTCCGGTCGTGTATTGGCCCTTGAAATGAGTGGTCAGGCGTGCGCGCCAGGTAAATGCCGCCGCGGTCCTTCTTTGGCAGATACCGTAGAACACACGGTCTCGCCTATTAGTTCAATATCGCAGCTCAGCAAAGGCCGTTGTTTAGATAGTTACGGCATTATTTTGTCAAACAAGATCCCGCATGAACAATTTCAGACTTACCGCATCGCAAAATTACCACACATAGGACAAAAATAAAGTAACTTTTCTCAATACTTTCACGTTTTGGAATGTCTAAAGCGTTTGGTATCTGTTCGTCCTCTTCACACATACTTAGGCAGGCCTGAAAGTGGCGAGTATTGTACTCGCCATGGCGAGTAGAAACATGTAAATGGCGAGTAGAAACATGTAAATGGCGAATAGAAACATGTAAATGGCGAGTAGAAATGTAAATCTACTCGCCAAATGCGAGTAAAGTTGCTGAAACAAATGGTTGGTTTGGCGAGTAAAAATACAAAAATTTGCTCTCTGGCTAGTAAATTATGAGAAGTACTAGCCAAAGGCCAGTGCCCCATTTCGTGGGCTTTCAGCGCTGTTAGGACAATACAGAAGTAACTTTTCTCAATAATTCCATTTGTTGGAATGTCCAAAGCGTTTGGTATGTTTCTGTTCGTCCTCTTCACAAATACTTAGGACAATACAGAATTAACTTTTCTCAATTCTTTTATTTGTTGGAATGTCCAAAGCGTTTGGTATGTATCTGTTCGTCCTCTTCACAAATACTTAGGACAATACAGAATTAACTTTTCTCAATTCTTTTATTTGTTGGAATGTCCAAAGCGTTTGGTATGTTTCTGTTCGTCCTCTTCACAAATACTTAGGACAATACAGAATTAACTTTTCTCAATTCTTCCATTTGTTGGAATGTCCAAAGCGTTTTGTATGTTTCTGTTCGTCCTCTTCACACATACTTAGTACCGGCACGGTTGGCCTAGTGGTAAGGCGTCCGCCCCGTGATCGGGAGGTCGTGGGTTCGAACCTCGGCCGGGTCATACCTAAGACTTTAAAATTGGCAATCTAGTGGCTGCTCCGCCTGGCGTCTGGCATTATGGGGTTAGTGCTAGGACTGGTTGGTCCGGTGTCAGAATAATGTGACTTGGTGAGACATGAAGCCTGTGCTGCGACCTCTGTCTTGTGTGTGGCACACGTTAAATGTCAAAGCAGCACCGCCCTGATATGGCCCTTCGTGGTCGGCTGGGCGTTAAGCAAACAAACAAATAAACAAACACATACTTAGGACAATACAGAAGTAACTTTTCTTAATTCTTCCACTTGTTGAAATGTCCAAAGCGTTTGGTATCTGTTCGTCCTCGTCACAAATACATTCTAATTAGGTTTAATGTATCCGGCACATGTTGTGCGCCATTGCAGCTTTTAGCATTATCAACACTAGCAAGCGTTTTAATGCTGGTAATGTTTATCCAGCTGTTCCACTCTACCTGTTCAGCTGGTGACCAAACCTTGGTGGTAATATTGACTGCAAAACATGCAAGTATCGTGGTTGTTTTTTTGCTTCAGCGTTCTGTGGTGCGTGCCTATCGTTAGTGTGCGCATGTACACTTCTGCATTGTCAATATTGACAGTTTTGGATGAGGAGACGGTAAAATGCTTATTACAGATACGTACCTTCCTGTCAGAACGGCCATGCAGTATGCTACCACTGATCTGTCCTTGTGATACACACACACACACAAACACGCACGTACGCATGCACGCAAACACTCACACACACACTCACACACACACACACACTCACACACTCACACACACACCCACACACACACACACACACGAACGCACAACAGAACAGACACACGCGCACGCACGCATGCACACACGCATGCACACACACACACACCACCACCACCACAACCATACACCTACACACCTCCGCCACCACCACCATAGCCCGGGATGTACTTGGGTGCTGCACACTTGTGCACTCGTGTCCGCTCCAGCCGTGTGACAGCTATGCACCAGATCAATCATGTGTGTCTGCAGTAGGTAATCCATGAGAAGTTGCCAGCACTAAAAAAAACAAGAGTATTTTTTAAAGATACCTCCCTTCTCGTGTTAACGAACGCGTTAACCACCACAGATCTGTACAGGCCTTTTACATGGAATAAGAGCATTCTTCCACTTGGACACATACCAACGTTACAGTTTATCTGCTTACTGTGTAGTTAGTTGTGTTCGTGTGTGTGTGCTTTGTTAATGATTTGTTCCTGACTCCTATAGTAATTTGTTAAATGTATTGAGCATAAAATCTCCACTCCGCACTGAAAGCAAGTAGCCTGCTTGTTGATTGTGGAAGAATGATCTTCTCCCATGTACACGTGTGGACATCTGTGGTGGTTTACATCTGAGCTCTAACAGGAAGAAAGGTATATTTAACATTACTAGAGTCAGCGTGACCACACACACGCATAGACACACACACACACACACATGCGCACGCACACTCACACACACACATGCGCACGCACACACACACACACGCGCACACACGCGCGCGCATGTACACACTAACCGACCTTTTTTGCACGGCACTTCAGTACACACACACTAATCACCTTATGATGTCTTGTGTTTTGATTCGTCGTGCAGTACAGTTGATTAGGTTTGATGTTATCTAGGCCATAGACCAAATGGATAAATGGTCTATGTCTAGGCCAAGTGTTTAGACAGACGATGCACATGTTTTTATCGAAAGGGCATGTAAAAACTTCTCTCTTCCTATATCTCAGTTCCCTTTTCTATTCTTTCTTGTATCCGCCTTTGTCCGTGTTTAATCACTATCAAGCCTGTTATAACAGTGCTCAAAACACAGCGCTTCCTTATTGTATGACATTCCTACAGAGGAAATTATTTAATGTAAGGTTATTACTTGGGAAAATGTTGAAAGTGTTCTGGCGCCTGTTGTGTTGGTTCGTGCATGGAATTGTCAAGTATACGGCAGGAATCGAGCGTAGTTATAACAGTAACAATAAGGTTTCGCCAGGGTTAAGTTATGACAAAGGGAAAGTAAGGTTGGAAACAAGAGAACAAAAACAGACAGAAATTTCATCGTACGGAATGCAAGGTGAGCTGAAGCCAAATAGTTACCTATTGTTGTTTCTTCCACATGACATCACCTGCAGTGGGATGTCATTACCTGTGTGTCATCAAAGCGCTGCTGATCTTGTCGTTTACTGTAGATGATGATACCCCCCCCCCCCCCCCCCCCGCGGGTTAGGGGGAAGAATTTACCCGATGCTCCCCAGCATGTCGTAAGAAGCGACTAACGGATTCTGTTTCTCCTTTTACCCTTGTTAAGTGTTTCTTGTATAGAATATAGTCAATGTTTGTAAAGATTTTAGTCAAGCAGTATGTAAGAAATGTTAAGTCCTTTGTACTGAAAATTTGCATTCTCCCAGTAAGGTCATATATTGTACTACGTTGCAAGCCCCTGGAGCAATTTTTTATTAGTGCTTTTGTGAACAAGAAACAATTAACAAGTGGCTCTATCCCATCTCCCCCCCCCCCCCCCTTTCCCCGTCGCGCTATAACCTTCGTGGTTGAAAACGACGTTAAACACCAAATAAAGAAAGAAAGAAAGAAAGTAGATGATGATAATGATGATGGGCGATTTCCAACGGCCCCGTGGAAGGGACGTCACAGAGAAGGTTAAATATTCTGAGACTCATGCAGTGTGACGGCCAGCGTCACACGGGGCTATATACGGAGATTACAGTGTTAAAATTCGTTTGACCCCACTGTCAGTGTAAAAGTTATAAATGAGTCCGACCTTAGGTCTCGATTTTTTTCTTCCGCTTTTGCTGTCAAATGGAGAGTGATTAATTCCTGTTGTCAAACAACATGACTGAACAAAAAGACGGTATACGGAGTCAGCTTTACCAAACTGTGTTGCCTCCAGTCGACGTTGTGTTTTTCAAACCTGAAGCATAGACCTGTAATATAGGTCTAAATATAGGTCCCTGCCTGAAGCAAGTACTCCTTCTCCTTCCACCTGAGAGAAGTAGTCCTTGGCCTGAAGGCATATTAATATTCTTAGACCTCTAGGGACAGAGTTGCTGGCTAGGAGAGAGAGAGAGAGAGAGAGAGAGAGAGAGAGAGAGAGAGAGAGAGAGAGAGAGAGAGAGAGAGAGAGAGAGAGAGAGAGAGAGTTTTGGTAACTGACCAGGTCCAACACCTGATATTAATTTGTGACAAATGAAATATCCACCTTTCCAGCAACGAACTCGCTTTTGAAGCATTGTCTGTTGAGTAGTTATCTATTTAGCACATGCAGTTAAAACAGGCGTGTTGTCTTTGTAGGCAGCTGTGTATCCACAGACCGCTGCATGTCAGTCTAAAATTTCATGTCTGATCCACCTGTCGCAACAGAGTAATTAATCCACTGAGCGAACACCTTTGACATCACACACACTTGGAAATCGCTAGGCTGTATGCACCCAGAGAACGATCAAATACAAATCACTTTGGATGCTGAAGGGCAGTTTCAGCCGGTGGTGATTAGAATCAGACAAAGTTTTGGAATGTCTGTGTTGTGAACTAAAACATGGACAACGTGTTTGAATCTGTATCCTCGCAGTCTGGTAGGTAACGCACTCTAGCGATAACCTGTTTTGTATGAACATGTACTGTACAGTGGTGCCTGCCGCGGTGAAAGGACAGCCTTGCGTCCAGCCAAAGGTGTCCCTTCATAACAGGCGGTCTTTGGCGAAATGTAAAGTTAGATTAAGATAAAAAGACAAGGGGACAACAATTAGGAGGTGTTCTCTGATCGGTGAAGCCTTACATCACAGGCACTACTGTTTTACCAGCAGGGACTCTTGGGTGAAGTTCAGACGTTTTCTGACAAAGGTTTATCTGAGAACGATGTTTGTGTTTTACTTGTCTGTACTCAGACCCCAATGTTTTTCGTGCTTGGTGGTAACGACGACGAGTTGTATCTGATGTGGGGCTGGTTTCTTGTATTCCGACGACCGATCGTTCCGGGACAGAACCTGCACACAGCAACGATCTCTTATCATTTGAAATCTTTTTCAATGAACCTGTTGTTCCAATGCCAAGATGATACGGTGTTTTACAAATGGTCTCTGCCCTTGATCTTTCATACACAAAGGAACCTCTGATGCCTTCAAAGACAGCTCACCCTCCGACCGTTTTAATGACATCCCTTTTAAGACCCAAGCTTTCCAGTATGTATATCAGGGGCGGACGAGGGGGGGGGGGGTTCTCGGGTTTCCGGAACCCCCCCCCCCCCCCCCCCCCAGCCAAAAAATAAAAATATTTTTGTGGGTTTTTTTGGGTTGAGTTTCAATTTTGGGGGTCTTAATCAGTGACAAAATCTGCTGCCTGAAACTGGTAATGATCATCCTCAGATTGCACCATTTTGCATCCTTTTTTTCAAAATTTTCCAGGTGGGCATGCCCCCGGACCCCCCTAGCAAGCTAGACGCTTCGCGCCATCGGCTCGGCGCTTCGCGCCTTCACACCCATATCTTCACAATATGCTTTTGGAAACCCCCCCTATAAAATGAACTGATCCTCCCCTGTATATAGATAACTTCTATGAATGTACCTCCCGTTTAAGACTCCCTCCACTTTAAGATTCCCTCCACTTTAAGATCGGGTTACTTCAGATTGTTGAGAGTCTTAAAAGCGGGGTTGTACTTTATATTCGCAGTCTGAAACAAAGTTGACTGTGGTTGCAGACGACCTGCTGTCAATTGTGTGTGTGTGTGGGGGGGGGAGGTCACTGTGTATCCGCAGTCTGAAGCAAAGTGTTGTAATCTTGACTGTTGTTTGCAGACGGCCTGCTGTCTCAGGAGCGGGAAGACGTGGTGGAGAGAGTGGCCTACCTGGAAAAGAAGGTGACGCAACAGGAAGATGAGATCGTCTGCCTCAAGTCTGCCCTCGCTGACGTCATACGACGTCTGGCCGCTGTGGAGTCAGGTCAGTGATGTGATATCTTTGACTTCAGAGTTTAGTGATGATGAGGAGAGGGGCTCTCTGTTGTGGCTTTCTGCTAGTCTCAGAACTGTGTGTGTGTGTGTGTGTGTGTGTGTGTGTGTGTCTCTCTCTCCCTCTCTCTTTCGCTCTATCTCTCTCTCCCTCTCCCTCTCCCTCTCTTTCTCTCTCTCTCTCTCTCTCTCTTCTCGTGTGTCAGCAAGAGACCTACAATACTACATGTAACTCCATGAATTGGCTTGTTGGGACTGCTTTGTATGACAAAGTGACCAGTTTGTCTGTGATCCAAGATTTGTACTTCTTAAGGAATATAGCAGTTTGGAAAACGCCTAGATATCTAGCAATCACCAGCATATTCAACTCTTTCTGCCTTCAGCCTCCCAGACGCACAACAGCCTGCTGCCGTCCAAATCCAACTTCCGCGCCCCGGCAGCAAGGCGGTCATTCACGTCCCCTAGAGGGCACCACCTAAGTGCCCTGGACAATGTCAACATGGCTGGCTCCTCGCCCAGATCATCCGGCTATTCCCGGACACCTCGTTCAGCCACCAGCGGTCATTCTGCGTCTGGTGCCTCGAATCATGGCTCCTCTCGGGATCTGAAGAAGTGGGCTTCCTTGTCCAACTCGTCTGAAATGTCTAACTCGCAGCTGACGCCAAGCAAGTAGGTTTTGTTGGATGTTATTTGTTAGTTGTGATTGCTGTTTTTGTGTTGTTTGTGGTATTTGTCTTTTTTGTGTTTTGTTAGCGTGTGTGGATGTCTATGTGTGTGTGAGGGGGGAGGGGGGGGGGGAGTGTGTTTGGAAGTTATGGTATATGTAGGTACTGTGGGTTATGGGGTGGGGGGGTGGTAGTGGTATGTTATGCAGAGAGGGAGGGGGAGATTTTGAGAGCTGATGTTGTTTTGTGTTGTTTGCTGATTGTCCTTCACGGTGTCTATGTTTGTTATGATGTTGTACTTTGTTCTGTGTACTGGACAATTTTATTCAGGGGTGGAAGTGGACCGGGGGGGGGGTCTCAATTTTGTTGTTGTCGTTGTTGCATTCAGACTTGGATGATTATAATGTTTACTTACCTTAATCTTTGAAATGCATTTTTTTTTATTTGTCTTTTGGAATAGGGATTTGAGTTTTACTAACAATTTGAAAGGACATGTTTTGGTGTATCACTTTTTTAACGCTAATTCTTGTAACACATTTTTATTTTTAATTTTCAGATTTATTTTTAATTTTCAGATTTATTTCTTTAACTCTGTTTTGTTTTCAGGTTTGATTTTTTTGGCTGGTGTGGGAGCTCACCTAATCTGATAAAAACTGACACGGAAATGGCATTATCAGATCAAATTAAGGCTCATTACCAGGAAAGACTTCTAAGCTTGTCACAATAGTCAAGAGATTTGTGTTTAAACTTCTTTGACCTTTATCAAGTTCTTATTGCAGGTTGATAGGGTTAGAGAGGCTTTGCACATCTGGACATAATCATCTGACATTTAGGGATGTTTTTGTTTTTTGGTTGCGTTGTTTTGTTGTTATTACCTCACTTGTCTATCATAGCATCATCTATGAGTAGATAGCTGTGTTTATGCTAATTATCCAACCAGAGGCATAGTACAGTGTTCTAGATGATCGAACGTGTAGCAAAGACCTGTACGTGTATGTGTAGATATTGCGTCACATGCGACTCACTTTTTTTTCCAATATTCCAAATGCATACGTTGTTTTGCTCCAACCAAGACTGCAGATCTTGGCAAACGCTTGACATAAAAACTAGATTTGATGACGTTACCCGTACACGTTCCCGTACACGTCCTGAAAAGTGCTGATCTAGATCTTGCTAATGTGACAGGGGAGGCTACCGCTCCTTTCACAGCAGACTCTGCACCCGAGCTGTTGGCCTTTAAGTCAACACCGGTGGATTGTGGAATTCTGTTTGTGATGGGGTCTGGTGGTTTCCGATTGTCTGTATGTTCATGAAAACCTTCGGGTTTGCATAACAGTTTTTATAGGGCTAAGAAATTAGCCCTAACATTTTCAATCCTGTTTGATTGCACTTCGCCTCCCGAGGTGATCGTAGTGTTACGGCACTCGGTTACACTAATACCGTTCATTTTCAGTGTTGTGCCTCTCTTTGTGTGACTTCCAGGCTTGCTTCTCAGCACTCCAGTTTTATAATCAGTGTTTTCAGATTTCTCCTCATGCTAATTTTCTAATTGTTGCAGCAACTTTCAGCCAGTAGAGTTATTAGTGTTTGTTGTGATTGTTGAGTCTATGTTTAAAATTGGTTGTTGCAAAATGTGTTACAGTGCTTCTGGTTGGTTCACTGTCTTTCCAGCAAGTCTGACTCTCGGTCTTGAAGATCTATGCCTAAAGCTAATTAATGCAGTCTTGAAAAGCTTGACTCTGCTCAGAAGTTAACAAGCCTTGGAAGTCCAGAAAATAGATTTGTAGCAGTAAAAAATGTTGGCAAATTTTGATATTCACAGGATGTTGTTTTTTCCAAAAAAATTTGGCAAGTAATTAGGTTGTATTTATTCCTTCATATTTACCTATGAGCCCATAACAAACACACCAGGATGGTCACAGAAAGTGTGAAACATTGGAGACACTACTCTTGTAAATAATACTCCTATTGATAATAGATTTGTAAGAAGTTTTAGCTTTGAAAAGCATCTGTCAATGTTTCTAGTGACTTTGGAGAAGACTTCAGTTCAGGTGATTAGATCGATCTTGAGAGTAAGATTATGCTGCTGGAAAGAACAGTAACTTTCTTTATGCTTACAAACTTTCAGATTTTTTTAGTGCGTCCTTTGGATGGAAAAATTAGCCTTTTTTTTCTCTCTGTTTAGTTTACTTTTGTCTCTTGTTCATTAGTCTGTGAAAACTTCAGCTACAGTTGTCCCCCATCATTGCATTTCACCCCATTAATCACAGTTCTCTCCCTTACCTTAGAGAGGAGTAGATCTTTACTGTAGTGCTGAGTGTGTTGATGTGCTTGTGCAGATTTTGCGTTGATCGACACGGACGCCTGTTTAGGTGTGTGCTCTCTCTCCTCCTTCTTCCTTCCTTTGTAGCGGTGATGTTGATTTGCTTGATGCCCTACAATATTATGTTTTGAGTTAATTCATCAAGCATGCCCGTGTATGAAACCCTTTCGTTAGTTTGCTGAATAATTCATGCAGCAAAACTTGAATATTTGCTATTTTTGAGTTTTTAAATGATTGATAATTTTAGCAACCAGAAAAGCAGAGAAAAGAAGTTCAGTTTTAATGGTTGCATTGCCAGACACAAAACCCTGTTTTACTCAAGAACATGTGTTCAGTTTTAAATATTTAATCTTTGAAAATAAATCAATAAAGCGATGAATAAATGAATGAGTGAATGAATAATTAAATAAATGAGTGAATAGATAAATGAAATGAATGAATAAATGAGTAAGATATATTAACAATTGTAACATCACAGCAACCATGATTACTGCAGTAGCTGATTTTCTCAGGAAGTGGTTTACATTGGAGCAGACCAACAAGATGCTCAGTACAACAATACAGAGAAAATCAGAAAAGAAAAGAAGGAAATTGTAAGGAAAATCACATTACTTTTACTCTGTGAACTCGGCTACAGTGAGATGAAATACAGCTTCACTTAGATTATATATACATATATATATGCGAATGAATAATACATATATGGCCTTAAGTCTGAAATGGTGTCCACAGCTGAAATAGCTGTACAACCTTGTACAAACCTGATTTGTACATCAAAGAAAAATAAAATCCTTGTAAAGATTAATGAGACTTGTAAAAAAAAGTATGAAGTACACACCTAGAGAAACATTGTGTGCTCAGTTGTTGTTTTTAATGAAAATGTCGCCATTATCTGAAGTCAGCAGCACTACATTTTGGCCATTTTTTGTGACATGACCTTACAGCATATTGAAACATGGTCTACTCTGTCATATTTATGGGACAGAATGTCATGAATGACTTTTCACTGAGCCAGTAAAACTCAAATGTACCTTTGACAAAGCAAAGTTTTTGAATTTTGTCAGTGAGCCTGCAGAAAATGGGGAGACAAAATTTCACAGAAAGTTCATAACTATTTCCGTAAGACTTCATTTTTGTTCACTGATCAGCTCTAAATAATAATTAAAGATTGAAACCTGATATATTTTTGTAAAAAAGTATTTTACAGTATGTTTTGCAGAGGTATAAAACATAAAAAGGGTTGTTTGACTTGTTTTTGCATGTTCAAAAGTAGTTTGAAGTTTACGTGCAGATTTTCTTGTGAAAAAAGAGTTATGAACTTTCCAACCTTTTGCCTTATAAAAAGAGTAAATTGACTGGTTGGGGAACACCTAGCTTTGTAATGCATTTGGATCCACTAGCAGCAGTCACACTGAAAGTTTGCATCAAGTTCATTCATTGGTGTTTGAGTAATTGAGAAATAAAAAATTCTTGTGAGAAAGTTATGAACTTTCCTACTATCTCCACTGAGAGTGTTTTTTGTCCTTAAATGCTAGCCATGAAAGTTAAGTTTGTAGTGGAACAGCAATTTTGCATATAAAAGTACATTAGATTTAGATACTAAGCAATTTTTGTCACTAAAGTCAAGCAGTATGCTTTAGTTAGCCATTTTCTCTGTGTCTTGCGCACTATTTTTATGTGAGAGTTACTAACTCATGTCAAAACCCAAAATATATGTAAAATGACTATTTTCAGTTTCCAAATTACACTGTACCATGATTTTCATCACAAAAAGAATCTACTGGCTGCTGACTGTTTCTTTCTGAAGTACTTAGCCGTTTTGTCATGAAGTTCATAACTTCACATAACTCAAGCTCATTTTTCAAGGGCGTGTTTAAAATAATGCCTTGTTAATAGCAAAAGAGTACATTTGACTTTATCTGGACATTTTGTAAGAAGTTTTCTGAATATCAACCCTCAAAATTACATTTTGATAATTCCAGCATGAATCTGGGTTGACTGCACGGTGTACATAACTTCACATCAACTGACCCTCAGCCCCACGGTGTGAAGTTATGAACACATGCCATGAGTATGATTTATACACAATAATTAATTTACTACACTAAATCACTACCTCAAATGATGTGCTGCTCTTCTCCAGAGTAGGCTGTTACAGTTTGATGTCATTTTTATTTTAATTTACCAGCAGATTTTAGTACGTAGCTTTTCAGTTAAATAAATGATGTGAAGTTATGAACACACAGTCAGCTGACATAAACACTAACTAAATAATGATTTCGGTAACAGTTTTCATGACTGAGTTTGGTTAAGTAAATCATTAAGTTGTTTAGAATTATTTGCAAGAGACTTTAGTTAGTTATTTTAGTATAAATGTGTGATTGATGTGAAGTTATGAACTTTCACAAGTTTCAAACAATTTGTTTTATTTTGGCAATTAAAATCTGATTTTGTAATATAAGTGCAGCTTTAGCCTATACTATAACTCTGTGTTCTCAGTTTGTCATTGTTTTGCAAATATATTATACAGTAACTGTACTAGAGACCAACATAACAAAAATTCTTGTGAAGTTATGCGCACGCTCACATTTTATGATTTTTGTTATCGTTTGTTTTCACAAATGTTTTACTTTTATTACTTAGTTGTATGTTGATTACAAAGAGTAGCTGGAGAGAAAATAAGATGACATATGCACTTTCTTACTTTGGTTTGAATTAGCCATAGTTTGTGATGTCACGGTGTGAAGTTATGAACTCCTAGGACATTCTAAAAAAACTTTCAGTTTCTGCCAACTCTTTGAGTCAGACAAACATTTTGGTGTATTGAAATCCTTTTGATGGTACTTTTCAAGCACATTTTGCACAAAAACAGCAAAATTGTAGATTTAATGATAACTTATGCCAATATTTGCTGTGAAAAAATTGTGACAATATTAATTTCTATAAATAATACAGATAACCAAAAAATCTTCTCCACACTTCATCTTCAAAAATTACCTTCATGTTCCAGCTCACCTTTTTCAGATTAAAAAACAAAACAAATTGTTTCCTGCCTGTATAAATTAAATTTATTATACCAATAAAAGTAAATTATGTGAAGTTATGAACTTCCCATTAATGGAGTTCACATCTGCATCATGCGTGGCCAAAACAAGTTTAACTTGCTTGAAATGCAAAGTAATTTGCTGTAGCAATTTGCTCAGATGTCTAAAACAGACCCAATACATGTAGCAACAATGATTTAACAAGTCTAAATTTTGTGACGGTGTGAAGTTATGAACTCCTGCAAACTTTTAAACCTGAATCTGTGAAGTGATCAAACATGAGTTTTCTAAAATCATAGCTGTTCCTTGCGTATTTATGCTCTAAAATATATCTCTATTTTCAAAACAAAGAAAATGTTCATTTTTAAAATTGATTTTGTATGTCACAAAAATGGACACCTATTCTGACTTTGGGCCATATATGCAATATGATTTTATCCCACTTACGGAGCAGCAAACAAAAATTATTAAGCCCTTACTTTTGTCTTGTGGACATGAACAAAGAATTGGCCACTGTTAAAAGTGTTAGCTCAGATTTTTCTTGATGATGTTCAGTCAGATTCTGATAAGAGAGGATGAGAGCTAACAAGTCAGTGGACTTTTAGGGCAACAAGGCACATTAGGGCCACTAAGGGTTCCTTTTTCACCACCTAAAGGTAATTTCCTTATCAGTTAGCAAACCAGCACGGTTGGCCTAGTGGTAAGGCGTCCGCCCCATGAGCGGGAGGTCGTGGGTTCGAACCCCGGCCAGGTCATACCTAAGACTTTTAAATTGGCAATCTAGTGGCTGCTCCGCCTGGCGTCTGGCATTATGGGGTTAGTGCTAGGACTGGTTGGTCCGGTGTCAGAATAATGTGACTGGGTGAGACATGAAGCCTGTGCTGCAACTTCTGTCTTGTGTGTGGCGCACGTTATATGTCAAAGCAGCACCGCCCTAATATGGCCCTTCGTGGTCGGCTGGGCGTTAAGCAAACAAACAAACAAACAAAATCAGTTAGCAATCATGCGCACCTTGACATGTCTGTTGAGGTTTTCACACAAGATAAGAGCATCCTTCAACTTGGATGCGTTTCACCAATCAACAGCCTGGCTGAGACCTGTGCAGAGTGGGACTCTTTTATTGAATTAATTGTGCATGTGACACCTGTGTCAATCTGCTAAATTAATTCAGCAAACCAATCTCACTGTGCACAGCATGCAGCAACGAAATTGATTTTTGGTATATGTCTAAGTGAAAAAAATGCCCTTATTCCATGTGGAACCTGGACAATAGTGTGGCAAAAGACGTGATCATGTACTCGGAAGTGCCTTTAAATCCGTTGAGTCATGATCAACATTGTGCCTCTTCTTTCAGATAAAAACATCCGCGGAGGCACACACTCTTAAGATAATTTTTTTCAAGACACTTCAGAAATGCCTTCAGGACACTTTTGTTGTCAACATTTGGATAAGTTTGAAGTGCCGTTTTCGTAAATGGGATAAACAGAAACCTTCATTGTGTCTTCTTTGATACCCAGTTTATGCTCAGGTGGTTTTGTTTTTTTCAATGGTGAGCAGCTCGTTTTTGTTTGCTGTTTGATGTATTTATAAAAAAAAAAACGACTTTGCATAAACTTTGGTGTCAGGGAAGAGGCAGTGCAGTTACTTCAGTGCATGTTGTGATACAAAACGCACGTTGAATGCAGAGTATCTCAAACTATTGCTGCATGCAAGTATTGTATAACATGATCTGGGAGTGATATGCAAACAAATTCTTGCAACTAAAACTTCCTGATCCAAATAGAGGACATTATCCTTTTACAGCTTCAGCAACAATAGCGAGCATGAGCGGCTGCGTTTATCTTATAATAATATTTCAAAAAGCTCCGATATTTTCGCCGTAAATAGGAATTCCCTTGAGGTTCCACTTCTTTCCAGCGTGAGCTAGTAAAGAATGAAAAGAGCTTCGGTGGTTTCGCAATTCCCCACTCTTCCCCCAACCCACCACTCCACCCCTGACCAACCCTCTCCCCTGTACCCTAGCCATCCCGATTGCAAGGGAAGATAGGCAGAAATAACCCGCCTCCAAAATGTGCCGACTGGTCTTTGGAGAGTTTCCAAGAATACAAAAATCGATCTTGTTTCTGACCTTCAGTTACCCCTCCCCCTCTTCCTCCCGACCCATAGTACCATTTCCAGGAAATGGGTCTTAAAGTTGCTGTCCTTACCTGACAGATGCTCTGATATTTATGAAGAGAATTTAGATATTAAAATCGTTACATTTGAGAACCGACAAAAACTTTCAAATCTCCTTCGACATTTGTAACAAAGTCTGCAAAATGAACTGAAACACAGTGACAATTCTAAATGTTCATCCGGCTTCCACTCACTCTTTCCAGCACATTTCTTCCACTCTCTTCTGTCTTCAGGGATGGCCAAATCGTCCGCCTGATCGCCAGGGGCGAGTAAAAAAAAACCGCCGGGCTAGTCGAAACCGCCTGGCAACTCCAGTGAAAATTCTGGTCAAATGCAACACTTTTGGTTGTACTATCGAGTTTCAAAGCCATTTAAAGTTAAACCCTGATGCAGCAACTGTGGTATGTACCGGGCAAGCGACATTTCTGGCGGGCTAGTGATTTTCTTGAATTTACTCGCCCGGCTGGCGATTTAAATTTAGATTTGGCCATCCCTGGTCTTCCCCTTCTCTCACTCATCCTCCTTCTTTCCTAGTTTCCGAAAATAGCCTGGTTCATCTTTCGGTCCAGCCTTCACCAATTAATGAGAGTCATTCTGATAATCATCGGTCCACGCTCTCGCTCAGTGAGACCCAAAGGGAAAGAACTCATTTTACCTGAGTTCAGGATGCGATGAGAGTGTCCTAGCACCTTGCTGGCCCCAAGAAGATTGATCGATAGACATGTCCAGTGTGTTAATCGCTTCATCGGCTTAGCACAATCACGTATCCATATGTCTCTGTTCTGAAGCGCCTTTGGTTTTTGTCTTGGAGTTTCATAGGTGACGAATGTTCGTTCGATGCTTGATAAGCAGTGGCTTCTTGTTGGAACTTTCATGTCTTGCTCGCCCTGGGGCTTTGTCGATTTCTTCCAATTCAAGGAGACATCTGCAAACATGGTCCATGCTAGACGGCCTGGTTAATATGGAAGGGAAATCCGGTTTGAAGTTGGTCTGTGCTTGTGTGTGTGTGTGTGTGTTTGGGGGGGGGGTGACAGGCAAGCAGGCAGGCAGGCAGGCAGAGATGCCGATTTTGTATTCATGTGGATCTGCAAATACAGAAGGCCCACAGCCGTCGCTCTTCGCAAATACACAGTATCTCAAAAGTGCACCGACACAAGCAGCCTTGACAAAACCTAATCAGCGGAGATAATGACAGTCGACCTTGGTGACAATGCAGGGTCAATGCATGCACATGACAGAGGTCACACACTGACACCCTTGCATCGTACACAAGTGTCGCAGAGTGGCAGTGTGTCACAAAGGCAGTTCCTGGTAGCGCGTTGGAGTGGATTCGCTGTAGCATACTTGGTGGGACTTAAAAAGGACATTTACATACTTTCTTGTGGAAGTGATCTTGTGAACCACCACAGATCTGTCCGATCTTTGAAGAGCATCCTTTTACATGGACACATACCAAATATCAACAACCTAGTTGCCTCTTGTGCATGATAGGCTTTAAAAAAAAATTGCATGCTGAGCTAAAAGGCTAAATGTCACGTGAAAAATTCATCCAAAAATTCCCACTGCACAAAAAGCAGCCAGGCTGTAGATGTTTGGTATGTGTCCAAGTAGAAGGATTTTGTTATCATATCTTCTATATCTATATACGGCTTGTGTGTGTGTGTGTGTCTGTCTGTCTGTCTGTCTGTGTTCGCTATGCACGGCCAAAGTTGACACAATCTGGTCTATGAACATTTTCAACACGTGCTCTCAGCGCGCAGCGCTGAACCGATTTTGATTTTTATGGTTTTTCTGTACATCCATTCCCAGTAACTCTTCCTTATCTTCTCCAGTGTTTTGTGCGTTTATCTCCCTTTCTTCGTGTGGCGTCAATCGCGTACGGTGCGCCACTCACCCGGCGTACGGTGCGCCACTCACCGGCGAAGCCGGGTATTCGCCTCTACTTCTTACCGGCGAAGCCGGTACTCGGCGAAGCGGGTAATCATCTAGTATATATATATATATGTTACAGTAAATTCTCAAAACCAGGAAATTTGCGAAATCCCTGAAAATTTCAGTAAATTTGTGAATTTTCTGTTTCACTCAGGGATTTCACAAATTTCCTAAAAATTCTAGGAAATTTGCGAATTTCCTGATTTCAAGGGGCAGGAAATTCGCAAATTTACTGAAACACATTTGAAGGGAAACAAGTGCTTTGTTGGTTGCTTGTGAACCATTTAATGATTCTGGTTTCCTTATATTAATGCAAGTGAAACACGCATATTTTTCTCTCTCTTTTTCTCTCTCTCTCTTATTCTGTCATGTTTCATAACATTGTTAACATAAAATCTAAACGAGTACATTAAAAGGTACATTGTGACACTCACATCTCTCTCCTATACTGTCATGTTTTATAGAATGGTTAACATAAAATCTGAAGGAGTACATTACCAGGTACTTTATGACACTCTCACTCTCTCTCTCTCTCTCTCTCTCTCTCTCTCTCTCTCTCTCTCTCTCTCTCTCTCTCTATCTCTCTCTCTCTCTATTTCTCTGTCTCCCTCTCTCTGTCTCTCTCTCTCTCTCTCTCTCTCTCTCTCTCTCTCTCTCTCTCTCTCTCTCTCCTTTTCTCTGTATGTCTCTTATACTGTCATTTTTGCTTGAAAATATTAACATACCATTATGACACAAGATAAAAACCAAACAAGCAGGGCATGTACAGCACAGACTTATGGCACGTAATATAAGCATCCTCTTGAGTTCGTGTCCCTATCATTTCTCGTTTTATTATTGTCTCATGTTTGATTGAATAAAACCGTGTTTAAACCAAGACATATGGCAATGAAAAGACGCTTAAAAATGTCTTCATGGTGCGTCTTATTTATTGGTGCAGGATTGGCTGCTGTGACATCTTGAGTTGTCCGCCAGCCAGGCCACCAGCATGTCTTTGATGTCACCATTTGCTCTTTCAACCGATCCCTGGCTCTGTGGATGTCGCGGCTTCCCGTGAACTAATACCGATGTTGGCCAAAAATCTTTTAGTTCTGAAATGATGTTGGCTGTGAACTCAGTGCCGTTATCGCTTCAGAGAAATGCAGGAGCACCAATCCCGAGAAAGATGTCAAGCAGCTGGGCTGCAACCTCTACAGCGCGTTTGCTCCTAATAGGCCGGAGGACGCAGAACTTGGTGAGATGGTCTTGATACACCATGATCCATTTGTAACCGTTGCTTGGCATGGACTGCATGTCAACAAGATCAACTTATCCTCGAGATGCAAATTCCTTGCTGATGATTGGACGAAATCGAACAACTACACCTTTTGTCATGGGTCTCTTTATCTTTTTTCTGACACTCCTCGCATAGTGACTTGAAAAGCTCGAGCGATTTTGTACTAATGTTTGCATAATTATTTCCTTTGTGTTTCTTTGATCATGGCCCGTCGAGATATGACAGAGACACAGACAGAAAGCCACCCAGCCAACCAGGCTAGCAGACAGACAGGCAGATAAAAAGAGCGACAGTGAGATAGAGATAGAGATAGAGAGACAGACAAACAGAAAGGCAGACAGAGAAAGAAAGACAGGCTGGCAGATAAACAGCCAGAGCAAGAATGTTGGGTTGCCTATTAGCAAAATGAACCAAACGCGGACTGCACTGCAAAGTCACTGGGTAGTTTTCGTGATCCCAACACCACAAACTTCTCATGATTTTTTTTCACTTTCTTTCATTTGGCTGGTGTGGCGGGTTGGTAGTGTGTCGGACCCAAAAATTGAAGATGTCCGGTTCAAATCATGCTCAAATCAACTTTTTTTTTTTTTAATCTTCTAGCAGTAAATCTATCAAAATCACAACGTAAAAATAAAGAATTTTGCAAATTTACTGAAACGTTTTTTACTGTTCAGTAAATTTGTGAAAAAATGGCATGCTTATTTCAGGAAATTCGCAAATTTCCTAGAATTGTTAGGACATTTGTGAAATCCCTGAGTGAAACAGGAAATTCACAAATTTACTGAAATGTTTAGGGATTTCGCAAGTTTCCTAGTTTCGCAAATTTACTGTAACATATAAGCCTGGAAAGATCTGTGGTAGTGAAAATAATCGTGTAAGCGGGAAAGACGACACAGACACTGAGTAGTCTCCGCTTAGCTGCATCGGTGGACCTGCGACTTCTTAGTCCAGTGGACCCGGCGAGATGAGATGCTAATGCTATCCCCACTTTTCCTGGCACTACGTAGGCCTACAGTACAGTCCAGCGGGGAAGCAGCTATTCTTGGTGTCCTCAACACGCTGCTTCTGCGCGGTAGTGATTCGACTTGCACTGGATTTCGTCTGAAGCTTTGTAGGAAAGACCGTGCAGGGTTGTGTCCGGTTTATGTGCTAAAGACTAACTTTGCTGTCAGGAATTCAGTATCGTTCTGCTCACGTAAAACGTAGCTGTTTAGCATAATTATCAAATAATATTTTGATGACTCAGTGCTTTTGAAAATCGTGCAATTGTGTCGTGTCCAGTGTCGCATTTTGAATAGCCTCTCTGGCTGCTTCTTGTATGGGATTCAGGCTTTGCTGCGGGAAGCAGAAAAACATTCAGGGTTGTGTCGGTGTCAGTGCAAAGACTAGCTTTGTTGTTTGCTACATTGAATAATATTTTGCTGAATAAGTGCTTTTGTGAAAAAGTGAACTTTTGTCGTGTCCAGTGTTACATTTCAATAACGTTTCCTGCTCCCCAGTCAAACTGTGTGTGTGTGTGTGTGTGTGCACGCGCTGGCGTTTGTGAAAAAAGTCAGTCAACGGACAAAACCAAGGCCGCGCAAGACTGACGAGAATTTAGGGATAAATTTGCCCTTGTGTGGTGTGTCGTGGTGTTTGTTGCAAGCAGTGCTGCGTGGAGACAGAGGGAAAGGAAAAATTATTCAGTCTTGACTGACTTGCCGTGCTGGTGGCTGGTTGTGCAACATTTTTTTTACTTGGGTGTTATATTACTGGGTCGGTGCTACATTTCAGCGTCAAGTTGGTGTTATTTTTCCTGTGTTTGTGTGAAATTACTGCGTTGCTGCTGCATTTCTGCCTTGATTCTGCATATTTCTGAGTCACGTTGGTGTGATATTCCTGCGTCGGTGTTCAGTTTTCTGCAAAAACAAAAACAAAACAGGATGAGTTTTAGTGCTCCCAAAAAGAAGAGGTAGGCCTTTGCTGCCTGTCTGTCTCTCTCTCTCTCTCTCTCTCTCTCTCTCTCTCTCTCTCTCTCTCTCTCTCTCTCTCTTTCTCTGTGTGTGTGTGTCTCTCTCTCTCTCTCTCTCTCTCTCTCTCTCTCTCTCTCTCTCTCTCTCTCTCTCTCTCTCTCTCTCTCTCTCTCTCTCTCTCTGGCTGTGTTCATGTATAAAATTCTAAATGACGACTGTCCTAAATATTTGCAATCACATTTCAAACATGCCACAAAAAGATATGGGTCCCAAAAAATCATCCCTCCTATACCTCGCATAGACCTCTACAAATCGAGCTTAGCCTTCTCCAGCGTTTCTCTGGAACTCCTTCCCCCAACAGATAAGAAATGCAACTTCAGTGAAAATGTTTAAGAGACAGTCACGTTCACACATCATTCGTGAATTATATGTCTTGTTCGATTGTTATTTTGTTAAACATTTTGTACTAGTGTTAACGGATGTGTAGCTTATCGGAGCAACTTTATTCCCAAATAAAAGGTATAACTATGTCAATGTAATTTTGTAATTTTTGAGTTCTCCTTATGTAATTCCTTAAATGCACATTGTGTTGCATTCCATACAATGTATTTCTGTATTTTATATGATTGAATTTATATTTTTAATGTGCGTCTGTCTTTATGTGTTGTATAAAGGACAGGTTGGAAGAATAGGCTTGGCCTAAAACCTTTATCCTTTTGTAATAAAGTTCTGAGTCTGAGTCGCTCTCTCAAGCCCGGACAGAATATACTTTGTCTGACACTCAACTGATTATATACCCTTGAGGACTACACACAGCTGTTTCACTCAAACTGTGACATGCACAATTCTAAGAGCTTTGTTGGAACTTAATCGGGCTAGGGTACTTCTCTTCCAATCCATCTCTGTCTGCGTTTGTCTTTCAGTCTCAACTCAACTCAACTCAACTCAACTCTCAACTCAACTCAACTCAAATTTTATTGGCTTCAATTTTCATAGAAGAATTTGTCTTGCGCTTGGGAGAAAATAAGAGTATAACATATAAAAACAGCATTCATATCACATTTCATGTATCACACACAGTAATCACTAGTATAAGCCTACAATTATCACATTTGTACCTGTATCATACATGCAAATAAATAGTATCACATTTCCACGTATCACACACAATATATACATTACATAACATACAGCAAGCTTCCATCTCCCGCGCCCCCCCCCCCCCCCCTCCCACACATACATATCCTCGCACGTGCGTCGACTCCATACAAATGACATCATCAGTCCATTAACTAAAATGCACAATGACTAGTAGTGGGTACATGATACTTAATACGTGCTCAACTAGACCTGCTAACTAAAATAATAACAGAAACAAAAACAAGGACTGGGCACAACATTTACACGTGTGTGACCTACTTACATCAAGTGCCTGTGATCTATAAATAACAATGATTGCGTTTAAAGTAAAACATGAATAATGCCGATGTTTGCTAACAATGAATACATAATAACTAAGATAAGAATGTATGTGCTTTCATAATATGATTATTTTATAAAACACAGTGGGGAAATTTGGAAAATAATTTTTATACGAAACTGCGCACATCGAGTCGAGCTCTGTGGCGTGTGTGTTCGGAGGCAGGAGACACACATGGCTGTGGATATTAATGTTCGGTGGATTAAAAAGGATACCCCGACTTCGGCAGGGCAGAAGGAGGTACAAGACGGTGTGCTGTATTGCTGTGTGTGAGTGTGCTGTGCAGACCTTCTGTGTTATGTGCATGTTCTATTCTAGTCTGTCCGTAGGCTTCATCTGAGGGCCTATTGTGTACAAGGGGAGGTCACTTCCGCCTTATAAACAAACACATGTGGAGACCCACAGAAATACCATAGCATCGTAATGAAAGAGGGCAAAAATACTGATAACAGTCTAGGACATTATTTCTAGGACTGACTAAGCAATGGAACAACATCATGATCTTCATAAGCAAATGATAGTGAGAACAAAACAGAATTCTTACTCTTCTGACTGCTCCCAGTGATTGACATTCAAAACAAACTGTTCTATTCTAAATAGTTGTAAAAAAACTTCATAAGAATAATATTAAACATACATACTTGATTTGTTTAAACATAATTCTAGTGTAAAAGTATACTTTATAAGTTGTGGAGATAATTTTAAAACATGAAGATAAAAAACACAGCAATAACATGACAACATTAGAGTACAATGCATTCCTAGCTAGCTCTGAGGAAAACTCCATTGTACATTTTTCAGTTTCACATGCATGCACTAAGTGGTATCATTGAGAACTGAGATGGCGGATGGAATAAACGACTTCCGCATGCGAGAGGTTCTACACTTTGCAGCTCTGTATCTACGCCTAGATGGCATGAGTGCAAACTGATCATGCAGGGGGTGCGATTCATCTTCAACGACCTTTCGTGCTTTTGTGGCTGTTCTCTTATGCACCAGTTCATCCAAGCTTGGGAACTGAACCCCAACCACCTTTTCTGCCTGTCTGATCACTCTTGCCAGATGGCTCTTGTCCTCTACAGTAGCCCCATAGTACCATACCATGAGGTTGAAGGTCAAAACACTTTCAATGCTGGCTCTGTAGAACATTGCCAGTATTTCAGGGCAGACCTTGAACTGCTTGAGTTTCCTCAGAAAGTACAGTCTTGAATTGCACTTGCTAACTACCTTGGCTATGTGTTTTGACCACGAGAGATCTGAACTGATGATGCAGCCCAAGTATTTGTACTCTTGTACTTGTTCTACCTGTCTGTCTGTCTCTCTCTCTCTCTCTCTCTCTCTTTCTCTCTCTCACACACACACACACACAAACACACGTACGCACGCACGCGCATGCGCACCCCGGCCTCCTCCTCCTCACCCCCCCTATCATAGCCCTACTAACTCTTGCCGTATTCGAGAGTCTGCACTACTGCCATGGCCTAATGTCATTTCCAGCCTGTATCTAGAGACTTCGGCCTTAAATATAGGTCCCTGGTTTTGGGCAAAGAAGAGAAAAAGAAAAAGAAAAATCCGCTGCTGCTTTCTTTGCTACGCTCGTTGATGCGATGAGCTAACAACTACAGGCGCAAGAATCTTGTGTTATAGTGTAAACCCCTCTGTATCCGACACTGGATGTAGTTGACGGGAGCACCCGGATGGTTATTTTCAAGTTTTAAGTGCCAAATTCTAAAGGTCAAGCTATTCAGAGGGAGAAAACCACGTCAGTTTATCGCACATGAAAAACCAATTTCGTTTTGAAATGTATTTTTTATACCTGGAAATTGCATGTCTCCGTCTGCGTGTAGAAGATTGGAAAGCCATATCAACGCACAATTTCGGGCGCCTATGCTTTCAGTTCGGCCGGTGTCCCCGCCTTTTTCTGACTCTTCCGCTGTGTGTTGTTTTAAATGCGACACATTCCGAGCGCGTCTTCATCCGGTGATAATGAGTGTCCAGTGAACATTTGCTGAGTGATACACAAGTCTGCACAATCTGGAAGTCTTGTCTCTTCTCTTGCTGAGTCGCCAGTCTTTGTTGGAGCCTCAACATGTCACGGTAACATATATATAGTGCACTTTTGCAAGAAAGTTTTGGGCTGGAGCCGAGTTTTCATTTATTTTCCCTCTGCGCGCGTTCTGCATGCTTGCTTCCGCGTTTGCTATCAAAGTATCATTATCAGCTCGATCTGTCTGGTGTAGGCTGAGACACGTCCAAAGCTCTATATTCAGCCCGGGCGGTGTGTACATGTATCGCTTTTAAACGAGTACATCGTGTGTGTTGGTTTGGTGTTTAAACTTAATAAAGAGATGGCGTGAGTTCCGTGTAATGCTAATGGTAGCGGTGTATGTGAAGGAAACGATGAGTACATCTTCCATGTACACATGTGCGTCTGCATGTAGCCTATGAGTCACTGTGTAGCCTGAGGACCTCACTTGAAACACATGTCACCGAAACAAAATCATACCAAAAAAAGCACAGACGATATGTTATAAATATGCTCTTTATGATTTTGACAGTTAGTCAGTGTTTTGCTCTCTCTCTCTCTCTCTCTCTCTCTCTCTCTCTCTCTCTCTCTCTCTCTCTCTCTCTCTCTCTCTCTCTCTCTCTCTCTCTCTCTCTCTCTCTCTCTCTCTCTCTCTCTCTATCTGCGCGTGGTTGTGTGTTTAAATGAATAAGATCAAAACAGTGACAAGTTACAAGTGCTTTCTTCAGTGGGGCTTTATTACTACATGTACCTCAAAGCCAACTGTAAAAATAAATGGTGAAAACAGTGACACATCTCAGAAACAAAACCAAAGATTCCACAAGCAACCTCGCTTTTGTTAAAAGGATTTCAAGTAAATCATAATAAATGTCAGGGGCGGACGAGGGGGGGGGGGCACAGGGGGCACGTGCCCCCCCCCCCCCCCCCCCCCCGAAAGAAAAAAAGAAGAAAAAAAAATTTCTATGCTGATTCTATGACCATTTCTAAGTTCAAATGGCACCAGATGGCACCATTTTGCTTCTTTGGGCAAAATTTTTTTCCGGGGGGGCATGCCCCCGGACCCCCCTAGCAAATTCGGGCGCTTCGCGCCCATCACATTCACTTTCGATTCAAAGCAACTGATCCGCCCCTGAATGTAATGTTTAATGAAACCCGCTCCATTAAAGAAAGAAAAGAAGCAATATTAGACAATTTCATTTCATTTCATTTCATTTTCATTACTTTATTGTCCCATCGCTGGGAAATTCGGGTCGCTTCCTCCCAGTGGAAAGCTAGCAGCAACGGAGTCGCGCTACCCAGGTGTCTGCGTGTTTAGGTGTATTCAGCCACCTGCACTTATGGCAGAATGACCAAGGTCTTTTACGTGCCATTGTGATGACACGGGGGTGGGACATGGCTTCCGTCTCTGGGTCTGCACATAAAGTTGACCCGTGTCCGTCCCGGCCCGAATTCGAACCTGCGACCTTCCGATCACAAGTCCAGTGCTCTACCATCTGAGCTACCCGGGCTGTGGTCATAAATTAAGATCAATCTCAGTAAACATAGATTGTGGGCAAATGTTTTGTTTCGCTGCATGTTTATTGTGGTTTGATCTTCACCACTCGCTCAAAATGAGCACATACATTCCTCAGGTAGATTTGCTCTTTACAAAGATCTGTTCCTTCTACACATCATCAGTTTCCCCGCATACTCAAAAACAGGTGACGTGTTCGTTTCCGTAGGATAATTATAGCCGTGACGAAATACGTTTTATCTTCCTGACGTGTTTTTCAACAACAAAAAAAAAGAAAAAAAGTCTCTCCGACAGTGTTTAGAGTTTGGCTTATCTGTCAAAATCACGTTTGAGATGTCTGTGTTTGAGTTAGCTATTTTTTGACAGAGTTTGGCTTATCCGAATTAGAATTAGAAAAAGTCTTACAGGTTTGGCGGGGAATTGGTTTTAGTTTCTGATATCCGAGTTTTTTGCTTAAGCGTGTTTCGTTTAGGCGAGTGCGGCTGTATACATTAACACACACACACAAACACACAATTGTGAATAACAATGATAACTCTTCTTTGGTGCTTGTTGTTGCTAACATTTACCCGAGGAAAATGGATATATATATGTGATTGTACAACCTTTTAAATAATACATAGCAGAAGCTTGAAACGTGGGACTGTAATCAATTAGCCCAAAATGTCATCGCACTTCTCATGCATAATACCACACTGTTAGCCCAGAGTTGATTTTAGCTATTCATGATGAGCCGGCTGGAGGTCTGCTTGGGTTTGAGCGTAGAGTGTTTTATGCCTGTACTTTGGACAACAGATTGATTGCATATATGGTATGTCCAGTCTGCAGAGACCATTTTGTTCAGCAAAAATGTGATGCCCACGCCCTCCCCCCCCCCCCCCCCCCCCACCCCCACCCCGAAGAAACTTCTGGAGATTTGCCGATGTCTACATAAAAAGGGCAGGTATTTCCTGAAATTGCAGGTGCTCAGTATGAGAGTACATGCATATTCTCCAGTCATACATCACAGGAGAGGTTTCCCCCTAAATTAGTAGAGTTAGAAGTTTCCACAATCTTGAACCCAAAAGCACCCTGATAGTACTTGCTTGTCATATGTGCATTCTGCATGAATTATTTATTAGTGTTTCACGACTGACTGCTTTTTCGTCAGATTAGCATGCCCCTGCATCACCCACTGTACTAGCTATCATCATACAATGAATGTGAACAAATGAAAACGGCACTGTCCAAGTTTCATGTACTAATTTGAATGTGAACAGCACGCTCTGAATTAAATTACTAATTTCTTCCAGCTTCATCATGGAGCAGAGAGGAGAGGAGAACTGCATTTTGATTTTCTTGCTGTTCTTGCACTCTGTGATAACCTGATTCATACCCTTCCTTGCTTTGAGTTATGTTACATTATGCATCACTTATTGTGGATCAGTTTTCCTGATTTCAGTGCCAGATTGTACATTCGTTCTTAAATGGCAATACATTGTGCAGTTTTCATTTAACAGCAATGCATTTGTACTTCTAAGCATCAAGATATGAATATGTGCACAGTGTATTCCGGTTTTCATTTTACTTGTGATATATAAAGCAAAGTTTGCTTTGACACTTCTTCCAAATTTACAATTAAATTGAAAAATGAGTTGGTAATGTATTTGGCACCTATCAGGCACACTTATCTTTCAACTGTGAACATACTATAATATATATCTTTTTTGTGTGTTTATATCTTCAATTATATATCAATGTGTTCATTTTGATGATCGAATCATCAGGTATTTGACTATATCATTTTCAGTCAGCAATTTTAATTTGTTTCATTTTTTTATATTTAAATGATTTTTTACAATAATTATTGTTGTTGTTGTCTTTCCCTTCCAAACGCATCTTAGACGTAGCATATCCCACGGAAACCTGTTGGCTAGGTTTCCAAGCATCAGAGGGTAAATGCTATCAGAACTTTCTATAGTGTGAATTCTGGCACTGTCTATGCCAAGGTGTATACCTGCCCCTTTGAAAAAGCCACTGATGTTTGCTTTTGATTGAATTTTGTTAAGGCTGACTGATATATGGCTTTTATTTTATGAAGTGTTGGCGAGTGGCTTCTTTGTTACTGTTCATGAGAGTAAAATTGTTTTCCGTTTTTAATTGTAGTTCAGTCATTTTCTTTTTTTATTATTATTTTTTGTAGCTGGTAAACAAGGGTAGATTTTTTACTGTTTTGTGTTTGAGTTTACTTTTTTTTCTTTTTAGTTTGAGTTTGTTTAATGATTTCCACTTGCTTTTTATTTTTTTATTTATTAAAACTGTTACGATAAACTTTCTCGATTTTGAGGTTTCACTCAGTAAATGTTTGGGATCAGATTTTTGAACAATCGATCATTGAATAGGAAAAAGAAAAACTAATACCTCTCCAGCATAGTACAGATAATTCATATGTTCTTAGAGATTATTGCTGCAACAAAATTATACTGCAGTGGAATCCCCCCTTTAAAGACCTAAAAAAAAATATGAACAAATCAAGTCAAGAGGGGAGACTCTTAAGTATATTTACAGAGATTATTCTTCTTATTCTTCTTCTTCTTCTTCTTCGTTCATGGGCTTAGACTCCCACATACACTCGTGTTTTTGCACGAGTGGAATTTTACGTGTATGACCGTTTTTACCCCGCCATTTAGGCAGCCATACGCCGTTTTCGGAGGAAGCTGATGCTGGATACTGTATTTTCGTGTTTCTATAACCCACCGAACTCTGACATGGATTACAGGATCTTTTCCGTGCGCACTTAGTCTTGTGCTTGCGTGTACACACGAAGGGGGATAAGCCACTAGCAGGTCTGCACATAAGTTGACCTGGGAGATCGGAAAAATCTCCACACTTAACCCACCATGTACCAGGCGGCCGCGGCCGGGATTCGAACCCTCGACCTTCCGATTAAGAGGCCGAGTCGTCTTACCACCCCACCACAGCGCCCGTCTCAATGTGTGTTAGCATTTTGTAACAGAGGTTATGAACAGACAATCTGAAAAAGCAAGGTGTTAAAATGGAGACACTCGTCAAAATTTGACAGGTCTTAAGGGGTGGGGATGTAGCTCAGTCGGCAGCGCGCTGGATTTGTATCCAGTTGGCCGCTGTCAGCGTGAGTTCGTCCCCATGTTCGGCGAGAGATTTATTTCTCAGAGTCAACTTTGTGTGCAGACTCTCCTCGGTGTCCGAACACCCCCGTGTGTACACGCAAGCACAAGACCAAGTGCGCAACGAAAAAGATCCTGTAATCCATGTCAGAGTTCGGTGGGTTATAGAAACACGAAAATACCCAGCATGCTTCCTCCGAAAGCGGCGTATGGCTGCCTAAATGGCGGGGTAAAAACGGTCATACACGTTAAAGCCGTGGGAGTTTCAGCCCATGAACGAACAAACAAACAAAACAAAAAAGAAAGGGAGGTTCCGTTGTAAAATGTGATTTGTGTTATACCATTATCTAGGCAAGTAATTTTGAATAGATCAAAGCTAAGGCTAATCCTTTTCATGTTAATGCCAAATTAGTCTAGAACAGTGGGTAGAGTAAAAAGGAAGTTACAAATATTGTAGAAGAAAAAGAAAAAAGTTTATGCTTTATCTTCTCTTTTTACATTTTGTCAAGTTTTGACTAAATGTTTTAACATAGAGGGGGAATCGAGACGAGGGTCGTGGTGTATGTGTGTGTGTCTGCAGTCTGTCTGTCTGTGCGTGTGTGTGTGTAGAGCGATTCAGACTAAACTACTGGACCGATCTTTATGACATTTTACATGAGAGTTCCTGGGAATGATATCCCCGGACGTTTTTTTTCTTTTTTTCGATAAATGTCTTTGATGACGTCATATCCGGCTTTTTGTAAAAGTTGAGGCGGCACTGTCACACCCTCAATTTTCAATCAAATTGATTGAAATTTTGGCCAAGCAATCTTCGACGAAGGCCGGACTTCGGTATTGCATTTCAACTTGGTGGCTTAAAAATTCATTAATGACTTTGGTCATTAAAAATCTGAAAATTGTAAAAAAAAAGTTTTAAAGAATTATAAAACGATCCAAATTTACGTTCATCTTATTCTTCATCATTTCCTGATTCCAAAAACATATAAATATGTTATATTTGGATTAAAAACAAGCTCTGAAAATTAAAAATATAAAAATTATGATCAAAATTAAATTTCCGAAATCAATTTAAAAACACTTTCATCTTATTCCTTGTCGGTTCCTGATTCCAAAAACATATAGATATGATATGTTTGGATTAAAAACACGCTCAGAAAGTTAAAACGAAGAGAGGTACAGTAAAGCGTGCTATGAAGCACAGCGCAACCGCTACCGCGCCAAACAGGCTCGTCACTTTCACTGCCTTTTGCACTAGTGGCAGACTACGTTCAGTTTCATTCTGTGAGTTCCACAGCTTGACTAAATGTAGTAATTTTGCCTTACACGACTTGTTCTTGTTTAACTTCAGTATTATTTTACCCTGGACACTTTAATAAACATGTAAACATTTCTTCTCGATAATTCACTTGGAAAGGTTTGATTCTTGGTAATGATAAAGTGCGGGCTGTATGCCAGGGTCCATATCTAGAATGGTTCTTTTTTTCTGTTTTCATGGGGTGTTTTGGTGTCATTAAATGTTGGTCATTTGGGTTGATTATCACAATGATTTTTGAGTCACTTGAGAAAATGTGACTATGTAATCGGTCAGTGTTAGTCTGTCCGGCCGGCCGGCCGGCCGGCCGGCCGTAGACACCACCTTAACGTTGGACTTTTCTCGGAAACTATCAAAGCGATCGGGCTCATATTTTGTTTAGTCGTGACCTCCAATGACCTCTACACTTTAACGATGGTTTCGTTGACCTTTGACCTTTTTCAAGGTCACAGGTCAGCGTCAAAGGAAAAATTAGACATTTTATATCTTTGACAAAGTTCATCGGATGTGATTGAAACTTTGTAGGATTATTCTTTACATCAAAGTATTTACATCTGTAGCCTTTTACGAACGTTATCAGAAAAACAAGGGAGATAACTAGCCTTTTCTGTTCGGCAACACACAACTTAACGTTGGGCTTTTCTCGGAAACTATAAAAGTGACCGGGCTCAAATTTTATGTGAACGTGACTCCCAGTGACCTCTACACTTTGACGTCTGCTTTGGTGACCTTTGACCTTTTTCAAGGTCACAGGTATGTCTTGAAGGAAAAAAATTGAAATATCATATCTCTGAAACTATTCATCGGATTTGATTCAAACTTTATAGGATTATTCTTTACATCAAATTATTTACATCTGTATTGTGTTGTGAATAGCAATTTCTTCCTGTCCATCTGATGCCTCATATAATATTCAGAACTGCGAAAGTGACTCGATCGAGCGTTTGCTCTTCTTGTTAACAGTTTGGAGTGAGTTGACCCTTTTGAAGGTGAACTGTATAACTTGACAGTAACATTTGCCAGTTTGAAAGAGTGACGTTTGAAACCAATGTACCCAGTGTAATAACCAATCCAATTTGATATGATGTGACAAACTGAAACAGAAGTGATTAATTATGGCCTAAATTATTAAAGTAATTCTTGAGCAGTTTGAGCTACCATTAAACTTTCAACAATTTCTTATTTCACACAATCATGTTACACTAGTTTGCCTGTAGAAATAATATCTTAGCGTTTCTATGCTCTTTAAGGCTCTGTATAATTAATGTATATAATTACAATGTATTTAAATCTCTTCATCAGATATATATTTCTATACACATGTATCATTAGTTGTATTCAAAAATACGCTCAGAATATTTACAACAACAATAAACAACAGTAACATCTTCTTCAGCGTTCCATGATGGTTATTTAACAACAGCTAACAAGAACTCTTTGTAACTAGTTAGTTTGTTAGTTGTTGCTTTTTGGGTCCAGCGGACCATATAGGCCAAATCAGGACCCCCCTCTTTGTAACTGTGCCAGCTGAATGAATGAAACGGTACACTGTAAATGTGACTGTGTAATTCAATTGATGTGTTGGTATGTTCAGCAGCTAAGTATGGTTGAATAATACATTTAATCAAATGATCTATAAAGGAATATATACAAATATTTCCTTATAACTGCCCTTTCAGCATACAAGATCATGATTACTGCCTCAGATGTGTCCAGGCTTTCACAGGGAGGAAGAGTTATCCTCTCACTTTGACACATACCAGCATTCAACAGTCTGGCTGCTTTCTGTGCACAACGGGAATGTTTTGGCTGAATCAGTTTAACAAATTGACACAGGTGTCATTTATGACTTAATTCAACAAAACATTCCCACTCTGCGCATGAAGCAGCCAGGCTGTTGATATTTGGCTTCATTGTTTTAAGTTTGAGGAGGATCTTTACCCTGTGTCCACGCCGGTATCTGTGGTGGTGAACTTGATTGTGCACATGAGAAGGAGTGTAGCTTTAATGTTAGTGCATGAGTGGATGAGGAAATGAGAGGTTAATTTTCTGTACAAGTTTAGTGGAGATTTATGGTCAGAAGGAATGATTGAAGTTGAGTTTGACACAAAGTCAGCTTTAGGTGTACTTGTATTAGACATTTTATTTGCGATTCAGTGTTAGGTAATGTAGTGAATGATTCATTTGCAGTCCCTAAGTTTTGTTTGCATTTCAATGATTGACAATCCAGCGAATGATCCAAGCACGGTTTGGTTGAAAATGTTTTTGTCAATTCAGTGTAAAGCCTTCCGGTTTATTAAAGAAAGTGCAGTTCAGTTGACAGTTTTGTTAGCAATTCAGAACTGTCTGTTGGTCCAGCCATTGATGCAAGTACTGTTATTTAAGTTTTGGTCGGGTTTGGTCATGCATGCTCTCGTGTTTTCAACGGGATGAAATTATGTTCAATAAATAACATCCGGGGAAATTTACACACCAATGAGTTTCTGAACTAGAACCCAAAAGCAATTTGTACACTCAGTGAATTCATTTCCTGATCTGAAAGCACTTTGTCAATTAAAGTCGCCTGCAAACAAGATTTTATTCCATTTAGAGCAAGCTGCTGTTGTTTCCCTTGGCTTATCTGTCTATTTGCCCCCCACCCCCTCCCCCCCCCCCCCCCCACACACTCACACACCATCTGACAATTTTAAGGTTTGAAGCTTGTGCACACCCATCACTGCTGCATCCCAACCCTCTCCCCAAACATACTGTCATACATGTAACAAGTACACACGCCGACACACATGCACACACACACACACACACACATCAACACATACATGCATGCATGCACACACACGTACACACTTACATCTACTCTCTCTCTGTGCTACTCTCTCTCTCTCTCTCTCTCTCTCTCTCTCTCTCTCTCTCTCTCTCTCTCTCTCTCTCTCTCTCTCTCTCTCTCTCTCTCTCTCTTTCACTGCTCAAAGCAGACAGACATTAAAAGATAGCATAAGCATTCTCATTTGTTTTTATGTATGACTTACTAATAATGTTTCTATTTCCTTGTTTCAGTTCCAAGGAACCAGTATGGAGTCCAGGTAATTGATTCAAATCTGTCTGTCTGTCCATTGTCTTTCTATGCAATATTGAATGCTTGCACCTTCCCTGTGTATTAGGCCAAATAAAAATATATGTTGGTTTGGGGTAACTCGACCGACCCTATTTTTTCCTGCCAACCCTGACACTTTTTTTTCATATATAAAAAAAAACTTGACACATTTTGCGAACCATACCGAGAATAAAGGAAGTAACCTTCTTTATAATCGACTAAATTTAAGAAGAAATAAAAAGAAAGAAAAAAAAAGCCGACCTACCTATCTTTTTTGGTCACGTTACCCTAAAATAACATTTATTTTTATTTGGCCTTACAGTATGTCTGTCTGCCTGTTTTGTTATGAGAAACAGGGGAGAATGAGACAGGGGGAAACATGACATTCTGTTAAATAAGTCGATTCAGTTACATGTACAAGTATTTTGGCTCTTTCAACATGATTGTGTAATATTTAAATATATGTTAAAGATACGTACATACTTTTACAAACGTGTAAGCTATGCAAGAGAAGTAGGGGATAGACATGGCAAAAACTTATACGCTTGTAAACACTTTGGCGGCATTGGTTTTTACATTCTCCAAAGAATTCATCGAGGGAAAAATTGTCATTTTTGTCAAGAACAAAAAATGTTTCATGTCAGTTCATTGATTTTCATTTTTTAAATGTCCTGTCAGTTAACATACATATAACCTATTTGAAAAACCATAAGCAGGCATGTGTTCATGGTTATTGGTATGCAAATGTATGCATGTGCTGTATGTTACCATAGCATTGCAATAGACGCACTCTGGAAAATAACTCTGTCAGGTTTGTATGGGTTGTGAAAGAGTGAATTACTCTAGCTTTTATTGAGGCAAACTTTCCACACATGCTCCTTGTCCATGTGTTTCAGACACATCCCTTACTGGTGACTGGCCTATAATGGCACGTGGGATAGTTTGCCTTTTATAAAAGCAAAAATATTAATTACTCTTTCACAGCCCATACAAACCCGACAGTTATTTCCGAACATCGTCTATTGCACTCAGTAACTTGTGTATTGGTAATGGTTCCTAAATTTGCTGTGAATGTTCAATGCCCAAAGTCACTTGTGTATCTGTTAATCCTATAATGCCTATTCTCTAGACAAGGGTAAGTGAGTTTGCATGGACACTGCTGGTACTTCAAGACAAAATGCGGATACTTTTTAAACGTTTTGGTCTTGAATTTGAAAATAATTGGGTTTACTTCTCTTTTATGTCTTTTTGGGGAACCTCTTTCTGGCACTCATTCTTTCTGTTTGTTTGTTTTTTCTCATTTGTTTTTCTCGTTGGTTCATTCTGTTTATAATAAATAGTGATGCCAGAGAAAAGAATACAGAAATAAGTGGTCGCCAGCGGATGAATATGCGTCCTTTTAGTTAATCTGATCTGAATTAAAGCAACACATTGTGCGGAAAAGTTTCTTGCAAATATCAGGAATAAATCTGGGAAACATTGGGGGGGGGGGGGGGGGGGGGGGGGGGGGACACACATGTTACTTATGCTTATCAGTAAGAAATCTGGGGGAAAATTTAAATAAAAAATCAGAGCTCTCTAAACTTGTTCTTAATCTCATTAGTGCCCAATATGCTCTAAGCATGAGACCTTCGCTCAACTGAATCCATACTCTGACCTTTTCACTTTTGCTACTGCTATTTTTGTTTTTAGGGAACTTAATTATATATCCCCCCACAGAAATCAGCACAAATTAGGTATACCAAACATGAGCTGAAAATGTACTGAATTTGTACCTCCTGCCCAAAAATGTACTTCAAATGTACTTCAAATGTGCTGCAAAGAAAATTCAGTACATTTTAGGTACACTGAAAATGTACTGCAGTTTTGAACCAAGTTAGGTGGTATACTGAAAACATACCTCTATTGTACTGAAAACATACCTCGTTTAGACTTAACCACTTTTTGATGTACTGAAAATGTGCTTTTGTTGGACTTTGAAAATATTTTGTATGCTGAAAAAGTACTTCAATATGACTTAGAAAACATTTTGTGTACTGAAAATGTGCTTCTTTTGGACTTAGAAAATATTATGTATACTGAAAACATACCAAAATAACTTAGCCATTTTTTGCCTGTACTGCAAATGTACTGCTTCGACTTTGTTACTTTTCATACTGCGAGTGCCAGTTGGACTTAGAAACATTTTGTGTACTGAAAATGTACGACAAACACTACGCCATTCAATCTTTCATCGAGCCATTTTCTCTAGCTGTCGTCGATAGTGTAAATCAAATGCATATATATATATATATATATTTGACCATATGTTTCAGTTAACTTGAAGCAAGACATTACAATTTGCATCTACATTCTTAATGATACAGACGTTTGCCTTCTTCTTCCCCAAACATCCAGGTACCATTCAAACTGGAATAAATACACCAACCAAAACACACATGTATACAATATTCTGCATTATTTATTTTAACAAGACGGCACAGTAAATTAACTTATTCAAAATGTTCAATTTTTTTTATATTTTTTTTTTATACCTAAAACACAGTTTAAACTTCAAAATAAGCAGAACATAAATATGTTGCTGCATCCACTGGACAAAAGAATGTGATTAAAAAAAACTTTAAAAAAACAACAACACCTTAGTGATTTGAAAACATTTCTGGTCCAAAACCTACTTTTCACTCTTGTCTGCATGGTGGCTAGTTCTAAAAATATCGCCCAATCAAATGAAAGGAGACAAAAGTACACCGCCATTTTTGAAGCTGCCATGAGGCATGACTGAAACAGTGCGTGTCTAGAGTGGATATTTTCCCAGGAATGCATCATGAACGAAGCTTTTGAACTGGATATCTAAGTGTGGGATCAAAGTCTACAATATTGTTGCAATGTTGAGATGCACAACTACTTCCATGCGAAAAGCCAGCCGGTCCTTTGACAACGTGGAGTTCTAACCATGGCTGACAGTGACACCTCTGGCTCAGAAACGAAACATGAAACATCCACTTTGCCTCCACCCGAATCGCAATGAGTGACTCACTCTCTTCACAAACCCTCTTCACTCTCGTTGGTAAGTAATTGTGTTGATTGTTTTGATACAGTGGTATTTTAACTTTTAGTGTAGCTATTGTGCTGACCCAGTGAGTCGAGAGACATAATGGGACTGGTAGTGGTAGTATGGCACGAAGACAAAGAAATACACATTCATTACTCTTTTCAAACTTTCACTTACTGAAGTTACTGTTACCAGTGCCACTAGAAATAGAACAGAACTTAGCTTTGAGTTTGAATTTGAGCACTTTAGTAATGAGTCATTGGCCATGCAGGACATTCTTTATACTTTATAGAGCCTCACTTGCACCCACGAAGAGTGCTTGCATTCGTCATTTGTAATATTGCCAACCAATTATTTCCTTCCAATGTTCCATACATTTAGTATTTGAAAATTAGCAAGTTTAACTAATTGTTTCTCTTCAAAGTTAAACTAAAATAATCAAATGTTGAATTGTATATTAAGTTATTTACTATTAGTATTACTTTATTAGACAAAAGTAATAATAACTACTATTACTGAGTACTATGCTGGTTTTTTTTCAAGTATCCCCTGGATACATGTGCGCAGTGAAGAGTAGCAAATAAGCAAATCTATATTTGTTTTATTTATATTAGCTATGCAGTTGGCGTCGCTAGAGTCAGCGTCGCCAGTCACCACGACAAATGTTCCTCAATTTGCAGCGAGTGTTGCCAGTTAGTTTATTGCTTCATTCTTTGCTTGAAGCCTGATCATTTCTGTGCATGTGACATTTAGAGCAGATCCTAATAGCAGCTAGTGTCTTTTTTTCAAAAGCCTTGAAAGTTGAATGTTCTCACGTGTTGCTATGGGATTTTTTTGTTTTAGCCTTCATATGACCTCGATGGTGCACCAACACCGCGTGCAACAGTAGCGGCTAAGGCGCCGAGATCAGGTAACTAATTATTCCCTATCAAAAAACAAGAAAGGTAAGTTTGTTGGAACGTTTGTTATTGACAAAACAATACATTCACAAATATATATTAAATTACAACAAACTACCGTTCTTGGATTTTGATTCTGAATTTTGGAACGTTGGCAGTCTTTTTGTTTATGGATTTATTTAATTATTCCCCAACAAAATTATGATGTGTCTGCTCACTTTTTAAGTGCCGACAGTTTTGGTTAATGCTTTAGTAACATTTTTTATTTATACATGTGCATAATTGGTATTCTTTTTTTCAGTTCTAACCACAGAACCTGGCCTGCACTGAAGCCTGCAAGGCGAATGCAGCTGCACTGAGGGAGCAGGTCAAGGACCTGCAGGCCAAGGTCACTACTGACTAGCCTGGAGGCAAGACAGCGCGAGCTGGAGGGGGAGCTGATGGCCAGCTATGCTACACAAGGTATGTTAGGTATGATAGCTGCATACCTGCCAACTGCTACAATGTTTGGCGTAGCATGCTCCGATTTTGCAGTCATTGCTACGCCAAGCCAAAAGCTGCTATGCTCAACAACAAAATGACAAGCATCCAAAATGTTCACTTATCCCTCGACAATCAATAATGAACATAGCGTAACTAGCCAAGTACTGATGCCTGGGTACCACTCCGTTATGACTCGGATGTTGTCCACGTGACTTGCTTAGCCATTTGTGAATTTTGTTGCAAGCATTCGCATACTGCGACTTCTGTCTTGTGTGTGGCGCACGTTAAATGTCAAAGCAGCACCGCCCTGATATGGCCCTTCGTGAACGGCTGGGCGTTAAACAAACAAACAAAAAATTCAGATCTATCACTGTAAAAGAAGGTTCTAAAAATTAATCACTATCACTTCTGGTACTTACAATCTTATAAAAAAAATCTTGATCTCTTTTAAAAAGTTAAAAATCTTGTCCGGGGGAACATCCCGGATCTGAAGCAGACAGAGATGCATTCATATTAATTAATTGCACAAGTGGTATTCTGCTGGTAAAGTTAAAGAAAAGACTTCAAGTACAGAGGTTTGGATGGATATTAATATTTTTCTTGCAGGCTTTAATTTGAATTATAATTTTGTCTGAACCTGCTGAATATATCATTTCAGCTTACACCGTGGCAAGCAATGAGGGCAGCTCGTCGGCGAGGATTAGGACGGTGCTGCGGAGCAAGCTGTCAGCAGCCATTTGTAAAGCTAAGAATTCGAAGTAACTTTTACGTCCTGATATAATATATTATTGTGCCATGTGCCAGGACCTATGGTTGTTTGGATGTATGGACAGACTTTATTTTCTTTTAGATCTGTTTTCTTTTTTTCTCTGTGGTATATTTTTATCTAGTCACGTTCTGTTGTATGTACATCAAATTGTTTCTCTCCTAAAATTGGTTTGTGATTTCTAGTCATGCGTTTATCTAGTCACGTTCTGTTGTATGTACATCAAATTGTTTCTCTCCTATTATTGGTATGAGAGTTCTAGTCATATTTTGTCTGTGGTGTCTTTATGTGATCTCCACCCATGTTCTATGGTATGGAAACTTTGATGAGGGTTATTTTTTTGTGTACTGACATATATTTTTTTCTCCCCCCCCCCCCCCCCCTTCCCCCACCCCCTTCCACCCTCTCCCTCCCTCCCCCCACCCCCTCTCCTTCCCCCCCACCCCCTTTTTTCTGTGGCTATTTTTATAAACCTCTGGGGAAGTATATTATTGGTATACTTTTAGTACATTTTTGGTATACCTCTGCAGCAGTACATAATCAGTATACTAATGGTACATTCTTTTTTCTGTGGCAATTTTTCTTAAACCTCTGGGGAAGTATATTATTGGTATACTTTTAGTACATTTTTGGTATACCTCTGCAGCAGTACATAATCAGTATACTAATGGTACATTCTTTTTTCTGTGGCAATTTTTCTTAAACCTCTGGGGAAGTATATTATTGGTATACTTTTAGTACATTTTTGGTATACCTCTGCAGCAGTACATAATCAGTATACTTATAGTACATTCTTTTTTCTGTGGCAATTTTTCTTAAACCTCTAGAGAAGTATATTATTAGTATACTTTTAGTATACTTCTGCAGCAGTACATAATCAGTATACTTATGGTATATTCTTTAACTTCTATGGCAGTATATTATTAGTATGCTTTCAGTATCTGTGAGGTATGTCTCCAAAGCAGCAATTAATCCGTACAGTTGCAGTATATTTGTGGTACATTTGCAGTATGGTTGTGGTATGCTTGCATGCAGGTGTAAAAGTTAATACATATTTTTCTGTAAAGTTGAACACTATTTGTTTTAAATTTGCATTGTGTGTGTGCATATATAGATATAGATATACACATGGATTCATGTGAATGCATTGTTATTTTTCGGATATTAAAAGCTGAAGATTGCCACTGCAAATTGTTTTGACTTTTCTCAGTTTTTCTTATTTACAAATGCTAGCATTTGCCCTAAAACTTTCATGGTGTGCATGTTAACAGCACATATTCAGTATATTTTCAGTACATGTTGATACTTTGAAAAGGGAAGTACGTTTTCAGTACTTGGAGGTATATTTTTGGTATCTTTTCAGCATAGTTTCAGCACGGTTCCAATTTGGTACATTTTCAGTACGTACCTTAAATGTGCTGCAAACGTACCAAAATTGTACCTCCTGCAGTACAAAATAAGTATACTGCATTTGGGTAATTCATTCATCTTTGATTCTTTATTAATTTGGTAAATAGCTTTACAAGATTTTGTATTGTTATTTTTATTTCTTTATCTGTTTTCCGCTGAAGGGCACATTTCAAAACTGCTAAAAGATTCAAAACTACGAAAGGAATATTATTTTTGCTTTACTTTTGTTTATATTCTGTTTATGTGTGTTCATTTGCTAGTTTTCATTTTTCAACTAGTCAATCACTTCTATTTTCTTCCTGGAACTTTAAATTGTGCCTTTACTTTTCTTGTCTTTTCTTTACATCATTCATTAATCCCCCCCCTCCCCTTCACATACATGCTTTTTTTTACATGCAGCCTTATGATACATACGCCTGCATGTATGTGTAGATGATACTGATTTTGCATGTGTTAATATAGTCCTAATGTTGCAATTGCTTTACCGTTTACATGATATAACTCGAACCCTGTATTTGTGTGGACATACTAATTGTGCATGTTTTCAATGCCCTTGATGAAATGTGTGTACTTTAAACATAATATTATCACTACCCTGTATGTGTGTGGACATACCAATGTTGCATGTGTTCATATTTCTTCTTGTAAATCCCCACTTACCATGCATGTACGTGTGCAGCAACACATTATTTTATAATGCATGCCCCACCTGTGTTTGTAAAGCAAACTGCCAGTGCTTTCATCTTTCCTCTGTTGAACAAACAATGCAGATCATGCAAATGGGAGAAAGGTCCTAAGGCCAACAACAACAAAATAGTCTGTTTACGGTAACATAGGCCAAAAAAATAGGGTCGGTAGGTTGGGATTTTTTTTTAATTTTTTTTTTTTTTTTCAAAAAAATCATATTTTTAAGTTATTTTGCCACAAAACAGACTTTTTTTTTTTGGTTGCAAATGCCAAAAAAAAGTCTAGCGCGCGAAAAAAATAGGGTCGGTCGGGATACCGTAAACAGTCTTTTTTTTCTTTTTGACCTAAGCATCACACCATATTTGCAAGAGTTGAACAGAGGTTCTATAGTCAATGAAAATAAGGTTGTGATCCTTTTCTTTTATGTGCTTGCAGAAGAGCGGTCGCTCAAGATCTACCTCAAAGGGAGGGCTGTCAACATGTACGCCCCCTCCACCGTCTCCGACTACAGCATAGCTAAACCCGGAGAGCTGCCCGCAGAGAAACTGCAGCTGGAATGGGTGTATCCTTTGCACAGAGTACAAAATACTGTTAATCATAAGTGTTTGCAACACTGTCCGTGTCAAGATTGATTATCAGGTAGAACATGTGTTAATGGTGGTACTTGTGGGAGGACGTACCATCTGCATCCGCTGCTTCTCATATATACAGTGAAACCCGGCTATATTGAAGTAGGCTATATTGAAATCCCGGCTATATTGAAGAATTTTTCAGGTCCCGGCTGAAGCTCTACATTTTCTTTGTTAAAAAATGTTGGCTACATTGAAGTCGGCTATATTGAAATCCCGGCTATATTGAAACAAAAATTCAGCCCACGGGACGTTTTTACCTGGCTATATTAAATGTTTGCTCCAAAGATTTGTTTAACTTTTTATTTTTAAGAACAATGACTGCGCGGGCGCCGAATGATATGACACGCCTCTGTCAGCGCAAACAGTTGAGGAAGGGGAGAGGCCAGATCAGCATCAACTTTCGAGTCAGGAGGTTTCTGATAACATTACAGTCTAACAATGCCGCGGGCCTCTGACAGCTACGCCATGTAGTCTTGTGGTGCGTAGATCTCCCCGACTTAATTTCTCTTGTTCATGCGAGTAGTTTCCCTTTGTACACTAGCAAAAATGGCTGCAAAACAAACAAGTCGCGTAAGGCGAAATAACAACATTTAGTCAAGCTGTCGAACTCACAGAATGAAACTGAACGCACTGCATTTTTTTCACAATGACCGTAGTCCGCCGCTCGTACAAAAGGCAGTGAAATTAACGAGCCTGTTTAGTGCGGTAGTGGTTGGGCTGTGCTGCAAAGCACGCCGCTTTTCTGTACCTCTCTTCGCTTTAACTTTCTGAGCGTGTTTTTAATCCAAACATATCATATCTATATGTTTTTGGAATCAGGAACCGACAAGGAATAAGATGAAATTGTTTTTAAATCGATTTCGGAAATTTAATTTTAATCATAATTTTTATATTTTTCATTTTTAGAGCTTGTTTTTAATCCGAATATAACATATTTATATGTTTCTTGAATCAGAAAATGATGAAGACTAAGATAAAAAATAAATTTGGATCATTTTATATAAAAAAATTTTAATTTTAATTTTTAAGGACCAAAGTCATTAATTAATTTTTAAGCCTCCAAGCTGAAATGCAATACCAAAGTCCAGCCTTTGTCGAAGATTGCTTGACTAAAATTTCAATCAATTTGATTGAAAAATGAGGGTGTGACAGTGCCGCCTCAACTTTTACAAAAAGTCGGATATGACGTCATCAAAGACATTTATCGAAAAAATGAAAAAAAAGTCCGGGGATATCATACCCAGGAACTCTCATGTCAAATTTCATAAATATCGGTCCAGTAGTTCACTCTGAATCGCTCTACACACACACACGCACAGACAGACAGAAACACACACACACACACACACACACACACACACACACACACACACACCACGACCCTCGTCTTGATTCCCCCTCTATGTTAAAACATTTAGTCAAAACTTGACTAAATGTAAAAAGGGTGAGTCTGACAATTAAAAGAAAAATCGAGCTTATTCAGAAGCTGGAAACTGGCTGCAAAAAAAGAAAGGAAGTAGCTGAGGAATATGGAATGTGTGTTTGTGTGTGTAAGGGAGGGGGGGCGTGCGTGTGTGTGAGTGTGTGTCCGTGTGTGTGTGTGTGTGCAGAAAAAAAGCAAGGAGGCTCGAAGAACAACAGCCAACAGGTGAAAGATTAATGGGAATATATCTCCCATCAAACGCAATGTGTGGACACGGAAATAAGAACGTAGGCCTGTAGTGAAAAAAAGTTCGGTTATATTGAATTTCTGAAGGAACAAGGAGGGAAATTCAATATAACCGAGAATTGCCTATATTGAAGTTCCGGCTATATTGAAGGTCTTCCCGGGTCCCGTGCCACTTCAATATAGCCGGGTTTCACTGTACAAACACATCATTGATAAATGGACACTGTTTCATTGTCATAGCATTGGATTGGATTGGATAAGATTGGATAAGATTTATAGTCCAGTGAGGTTACCCTCATGGAAATTCGGGCTGCTTTCTCCCTGGGGAAAGCGAGCTGCCATATACGGCGCTACCCATATTTTTTTTTTTTTCCTGCATGCGTGTATTCATGTTTCCTAGGACTTAATGCCGTGTGAGATGGAATTTTTTTACTTAATTCCAAGTCCCACGGGTATTTGATGGACATTTTTATCTATGCCTATACAATTTTGCCAGGAAAGACCCTTTTGTCAATCGTGGGATCTTTAACGTGCACACCCCAATGTAGTGTACACGAAGGGACCTCGGTTTTTCGTCTCATCCGAAAGACTAGCACTTGAACCCACCACCTAGGTGTTACGAACATGATTTTGATATAATATAATGTCAAGTGCAAGCACCTATGGATGCTAGGGTTGACAGCCTAAACACGCACGGATTTTTGTCTTGTCACGTTGCACGTGAAGTTTTTGTGAATCCACCCCAACTGGTGGACGGGTGAGCTGTCCCGGTCACTTTTACCTGAATTGTCACAGAGGACGGATGGAAGTTGTATAGAGTGAATGACTTGCCGAAGTGAGGTAAATATTCTTTGATGTTGTATAACCGATTTAGTTAGAGTATCGAATTATTAGTAGTGTTTATGTAAACTGGCCAACTCCATGCATATGTATACAACATTGCCAGTTTACATACCAGAGACTTATTATTGTCGTTTCTTTGTACGTCAGACAAAAGGGAGGAACCGAGGAAGTATGAATCCGGCAACCCCCACCGCCATAGTCTCCTTCGGCAGCGGAGAGCATGAGAGCATGACTGTAACATAGCATCTACGTTTATCCAGTGTCACCTCGTTATACCAGCATGTCTACAGTCACCGTCTTCATCTCTGTCGTCTACCATTGGTCCTGTTAACCTGATTATCGCCATTATGCACATCGTCTTCATCTTTACCCTGTGTCATTCGTCGTCGTCGTCATCATCATGGAAGACTCAAATGTGGTAACGTGAGAAAGTGAAGTATGCATGTGTGTGCGAGTAAAGGCCAGTTAGATAATTGATTTTGTGTGACCAGAATTGATAGTTGAATAGTTTGCGTGTTGACATTAGATGTATTGCGTAGTATTTGGATGCAAAGGACGAAAGTAAATTGTTAAACTGTTTTTCCCTTCTTGATTATTGTTATGAGTGAGGTCGAACCTGGAATAGAGAGTATGAGTGATTTGTGAGTACATCATACGCAAATTTACAAAACCCATTCGTAACAATTGGCGAGCTCGCCAGAGCCCATATTATTTTTTTCTTCAAAATTGCCAGCTAAATTCATATCAAGTCGCGAGTCAGCGAGCTTGCTAGTACCATTTTAGTGTACCTTTTTTCAATTTGAGTTTTCCCATGGCCCTTTGTTTGCATTTTTAAGTTTCTCGTTTTGCATAGAGATTAATTTGCTCGTTTAGTTCTTGGAGCAGTTGGAGATACGTTTTCATTGATTTATTTTGAGTCAGTGGGAAACGGAGTTTCATTTTTGAGGATAATTATTTTGACTGTTGATACCTGACAACAGCAACCTAGTGTTTGGAATGCAATTTGTTCCTTGCAATTGAAGATACTTTTTCATGTTTGTTTTCTTTTCGCTTGTCATTTAGAGTGATATTGTATATGTACACATGGTTCTATGGCGCTGTTCTAGTTGATAGAAATTTTTTGTAGCGCTGGGGTTGTGAATTTTTGCAAGTTTGTGCATATTGGATACATTTTTTCATCATGGCTGATGCAAAACCGGAGGGGAGTGAGGATGAATCCGAACACACTTTGATTGCAAAGTTAAGGTCGGAGGCGAAATGTATGGGACTGAATGAAGCCGAGACCACTAAGTATTTACAGGACTCCTTGCGTGAGGTTAGACTTGCAGACCGGCAAAGTAAGAGAGACGGTGGAGAGATGATGAGGGTTGAAAGAGAAAAGTTAGAGCAAGATAGACAGTTGAAGGAAAAGGAGATTGTTATGAAGGAAAAGGAGTTGGAGCTCGAAAGACAAAGGTTAGAGCAAGATAGACAGTTGAAGGAAAAGGAGATGGAAATCGAGCGAGAAAAGCTTGCTCAAGCTGAACGGCTCGCCGGCCGTGAGAGAGAGAGTAGGGACAAAGAAAAATCATCAAAGGGAAAACCAAAGTTACCTTATTTCGACGAAAAACACGATGATTTTGAGAGTTATTTATACCGTTTTGAAAAGCATGCCATTTCAATGGGGTGGCCAAAATCAGACTGGGTCTCCACCTTAACTTCTCTGTTAAAAGGCAAAGCTTTGACCTATTATCAAGAGCTCTCAGTGGAACAGTCCCAATCGTATGACGCATTGAGTAAGCACTTGCTTAAGCGGTTTAGATGTACCGAGGAAGGGTTCCGTTCGCATTTCAGATCAGCTAAGCCAGAACAATCAGAAGATATGGCTACTTTTTTCAGCAGATTGAGAAGATATTTTCTTCGTTGGGTTGAGTTAGCAGGAGTAGGCGCAGATTTCGATAAACTGGTTGATTTACTGCTGAGGGAACAAATTTTGTCCTCTTGTTCCACTCAACTTGTCACATTCCTAAGAGAGTCAAAGTTTACCTCCGCGGAAGCAATGATCGAAGCAGCAGATCGTTATCGAGAAGCACACCCTACGCAGTCCATGGCAGCTAAAGGAAACCCTGAACCTTTTCTCAGCAATCTGAGTTTTGGTAGCCAGTCGGCGAACACGGGCAATTTTTCGGGCTCAGGACGGGGTAATGTCTCAGCACGCAGATCTGGCCCAGGGTTTAATCACCGGGGAAATCGAGGGTTTGGTCAGGGGGCACCACATACAGGCCGGGGGCGTGGCTGTTACACATGCGGTGACACATCACACTACCAAAGGGACTGCCCATCAACACAACCCCATTTTACAAATGTGAGTGTTCCTGTAGCGGTAGACACAGTGGTAGGGATGTCAGCTTCCGACAATCTGCCAAACACTATTCAGACTTGTAAGGGCACAGTTAACGGAGCTGACGTTGTTGTCATGTTGGACTCTGGTTGCACCACTGTGGGTGTCCGCAGAAGTCTTGTTTCAGAGGATCTGTTAACGGGTGAAACTCAGTCATGTAGACAGTTTGACGGAACGATTGTTCATCTACCTGTGGCAACTGTCAGTTTGGATTGTCCATATTACGCGGGGAAAGTCACAGTATGCGTCATCGAAAACCCTCCTTGCGATGTCATACTCGGCCGTATTCCAGGAAGCAAGTATAGGAATGGCCATTGGACAACGCTCTTACGCAAAATACGTCGCTGTTTATGCTGTGGTGACACTGCTCACATACTATCTACTTGTCCTGTTTATAAAACAATGCTAGACATCGTTAAAACATTTAGTGAGGACAAGAAGAAAGAGGAAGAGAAGAAGAAAGAGGAAGAGAAGAAGAAAGAGGAAGAGAAGAAGAAAGAGGAAGAGAAGAAGAAAGAGGAAGAGAAGAAGAAAGAGGAAGAGAAGAAGAAAGAGGAAGAGAAGAAGAAAGAGGAAGAGAAGAAGAAAGAGGAAGAGAAGAAGAAACGGAAGAAAGAACAGGAAGAGAAGAAGAAAAAGGAAGAGAAGAAGAAAGAGGAAGAGAAGGAGAAACGGAAGATATTAGAAGAAATGAGGAACGAAAGAGACAAAGTCAGAGACAGAGTCAGAGACAGAGTCAGAGACAGAGTCAGAGACAGGCAAAAGCAGAAGACAGACAACTCATTTTACCTGTCTAGATATGTTTGAAACGGTTTGAGCATAAGGGTATTGAACGATGATTCCGGTGTCGGATAGCATTTCATTTCTTATGTTGCGGTCATTTTCTTTATTTTCTCGTACGTTTTCTGATAAGGAGTATTCATTGTCTTGACCAGTATTGTCATTGTTCAGCATCGTATTTGATGGTATTTCCTAGATGTGACTAGGCATGTGAATTTGTATTGGGTACGCATGATGGTATAATAACATGTGACTGCTGGGGAAGTAGTGCACAGGGTTATTTTGCGTACAAGGCTGGTTTGGAGGCCTTTATTGTGAGCTTTATAGGACTAAGTCTGCTTCTATAATGACTCGAAAACCTGTTGATGGGAATTGTGTCGCTAATTCAATGCATGGTGCATATTAGTAGGACTTGAGAGGTATTATCCCATGAGAAGGAATTGTAACAGGTATTAATGGATGTATTGCTGATCTGACATGAAAGTCGATTTTGGATGTTCTGAATTAGTCAACGACGTATTTTACAGTTTTGAATTTTTTTTTTTTAAATTATCTTTGTGATTTTGTGACTGTGACAAAGGATCATTTGCACACTAGATACTGGAACATTGTTAATATGTAAATAATGTGTTTGATACAAAAAAATATTACACTTCGTATAATATTTTTTTCCCGGGGAAAAGGGGTGATGTTACGAACATGATTTTGATATAATATAATGTCAAGTGCAAGCACCTATGGATGCTAGGGTTGACAGCCTAAACACGCACGGATTTTTGTCTTGTCACGTTGCACGTGAAGTTTTTGTGAATCCACCCCAACTGGTGGACGGGTGAGCTGTCCCGGTCACTTTTACCTGAATTGTCACAGAGGACGGATGGAAGTTGTATAGAGTGAATGACTTGCCGAAGTGAGGTAAATATTCTTTGATGTTGTATAACCGATTTAGTTAGAGTATCGAATTATTAGTAGTGTTTATGTAAACTGGCCAACTCCATGCATATGTATACAACATTGCCAGTTTACATACCAGAGACTTATTATTGTCGTTTCTTTGTACGTCAGACAAAAGGGAGGAACCGAGGAAGTATGAATCCGGCAACCCCCACCGCCATAGTCTCCTTCGGCAGCGGAGAGCATGAGAGCATGACTGTAACATAGCATCTACGTTTATCCAGTGTCACCTCGTTATACCAGCATGTCTACAGTCACCGTCTTCATCTCTGTCGTCTACCATTGGTCCTGTTAACCTGATTATCGCCATTATGCACATCGTCTTCATCTTTACCCTGTGTCATTCGTCGTCGTCGTCATCATCATGGAAGACTCAAATGTGGTAACGTGAGAAAGTGAAGTATGCATGTGTGTGCGAGTAAAGGCCAGTTAGATAATTGATTTTGTGTGACCAGAATTGATAGTTGAATAGTTTGCGTGTTGACATTAGATGTATTGTGTAGTATTTGGATGCAAAGGACGAAAGTAAATTGTTAAACTGTTTTTCCCTTCTTGATTATTGTTATGAGTGAGGTCGAACCTGGAATAGAGAGTATGAGTGATTTGTGAGTACATCATACGCAAATTTACAAAACCCATTCGTAACACTAGGTTAGGAAAGGGGGGAGAAAATTGCGGCCTGACCCAGGCCTGAACACGCAACCTCTCGCTTCCGAGCGCAAGTGCGTTACCACTGGGCTGAATGAAAGGAAACAACATTTTTAGCAGAGGTGTATTGTAGTATTGCATACAATCACAAACTAGGACGAGCGAGTGTAAAAACAACGTGGTTTATTCGGGTACCAGAACCAGGCTGCCGCAACCTGGCAGGGGGTTGCTTCCCTTGCATCGTACATAGAGAAGGATCGTCTGCTACAGACACGATCTAACTACAGGAAATTAGTATTACCACATGTATGAACAAAAGGTAACGCGAGCTTTGTCCTTGACCAGTGGTCAGTTACGGGTACCGAGGACGCGACTGCCGGTCCAACCTGTACTACCTGCCCACAGGGGAACTCGTCTACTTCACTGCCGCTGTTGTCGTTCTCTACAACGTGGAGGAGCAGACGCAGCGACATTATCTTGGCCATAACGATGACGTCAAATGGTTTGTGTTGTTCGCTACAATATAATAATAATGAGGATATTTATATGGCGCAAATCCTAGAACAGTTCTAAGCGCTTCACAGAAACATACATAAATACATTATTATACTATCACTACCACCTCACCCCTACTACTATTCAGTCGGTGTCTAATCTTTCTTTCTTGCTTGAATGTCAACAAAGACTGTACTCCCATGCAGTGTATGCTAAGGATTTCAAAGAACCGGTCTTTCAGGAGATTCTGCTAAAATAAAAATGAAAAAGATGTCCTGTTGAGAAATATCTATGTTTGGATTTTGGAGAATGAGCACCCAATTATTTACGTTGAGAACAGGGGTGGTGTGCATGAGAAAGTGCCCAACTGGTTTGGATGCAAGTGCTGGGTGGGATTTGTTGAAATCGCAAATTCTCAATTTCAACCAATTCAACCCAGAGCTTGGTTTCCATCCAGTTGGGTACTTTCTCGTGCACATTGCCCCATATAACCAGCTGCATATACATGAGTTGAGTTTGATTCTGTCTCAAGGTATAATGTATAGAAGAGAACAAAGCAAGTAAATAGGAAAATGTGGGCAAGGCAATCAAGTCAGAAATTCAGAACACAGCTGTTGGCTGTAGAATAACTTCTGAATCAGGTTCTTAGCAAACACAGAGACTGAATGAAAAATACAAGGATGCAACAACAATAAAAATGTACTCACCAGAACATTGACAAGCAGTATAGGATTATGAAATATTTTTGACCCAAAAATGTTTTTATTCTTCTTTGGTTCTAAGTGGTTTTTTGTTTGGTTTTCTTAGCCTTGCAGTGCACCCAGACAGAATCAAAATCGCCACAGGACAAGTCGCAGGCCATGACCGCAAAGAGGGAAGGGTAAGGACTGCAACTGTCTCTTTTAATGTTACCAAATCTGTTTGATGTCAGATCTGTTGACCGAATCATCGATCTATCAGTGTTTGTTAGTCTTCTTGGTGTCATATCTATGGGCAGAGTCGTTGATTTATCATTGGTGTTTAATGTTGTTGTTACAGTAGAACCCCCTGGCCCTGTTTACGACTTTGGAAAAACCTTGAAAATTTGGTCGTAAAAAGGGGGGGTCTTAAAAGGGGGGTTTGAGTTTTTGGCCGGTCGGTCATGAATTTGGTTGCAGTGTATGTACTGTCATGTTTACACACAAACACACAGTTGCAGTTTACTGTCATATCAAAAGACACACACACACACACACACACCCAAACACATTACAGCAGAACAACTTGAACTCAAATTTCAAAGAAAATTTACTCATGGCGTAATACTCGCTCCCCGCTGAGTGAAGCACATTTGACATTGTGGCGCAACCAGTAAAATCCGAATGTCCTAACTCGATAGAAAGCATAACGACTTTTCTCCCGAATCATCTTTCCGCTCATATGAATGATTCATCGCCTTGCATCGCTAAACTTGACCACGACCGTTGAGGTCTTCGTACAGGCTCCTCTCTTTGCGTACTTTCGCTTCGCTATCCTTCTCACCATCTAGATAACACTGAGTCATTATCCTTGACGACACACAGGATTTTCGTATTCCCGACTCCCAAGGAAGTGGCCGCGGATTGCCACTTCGCTCGATTAGCGATTACTTTATTAGCTCTCTACTCAAGAGTCAGCGCTTTTCTTTTTCTTTCGCGAATCTTCGTTTGTCAACAAGACAGTCGTCGTGACAAGATAGTGTGCAGAAAAAAACCGGATGTATCAGGATCTCGCGCGCGCAAGATTTCGTTTTTATTTCTTCTCGCGATAGTTGGAGGAGCGAGAGCCGCCATGTTGTGTTTTCGTCTGCTCGAAATATGCGCAAAAGTCGTAAATCATCCCAAAAAGCTCGGTCGTAAGTCGCGTTTTGGGTCATTATCATAACTCATAACTCATAACTCATAACATTTTATTGATCCAACAAAGGAAATTAAATTGGTCATCAGCACATATAGGTCATTAATTAATAATTATAAAAGAATAAGAGAAGAAAATTCATAAAACCCATAACAAAAAACCCAAAAAATATCTAAAGTAATATATGTACAACTACAATACCCTTTTTACTTGCACACATGACACACCGACACACCAACACACATGCATACATACCTACATACATACATACATACATACATACATACATACATTCCATGTTAAAGTGTAGTTAAGAACATCACAGTAAGTATATCATTGTTTGGATTAACAGATAAGTTTTTATGTAAATGATGATAACAACAATCCATAATTAACGCTATTGCACTACCAACAGAAGAGACCAACCAAACACATAAAACCAATCCCAGTAATCATCATCAGTTATCACAGGTATCACAGTAGATTAGCCATCAGGTAGTTAGACTCAATTGGGCAAAGTATAGTGTCAACACCATCACAACAGTGCTAAAGCTCATTATCACAGCACTAGTTGACGATACACAGGATTTGCGTCTTCCCGACTCCTAAGGAAGTCCCCGCGGATTCTATCGTGCGCGAGATTTAATTTTTTTTCGTCTCGCGATAGTTCGAGGAGCAAGAGCCGCCATGTATTGTTTTCGTCTGCTCGACTACAAATGCGCGAAAGTCGTAATTCACCCCCAAAAGCTCGGTCGTAAGTCGCGTTTTCGGGTGAGTCGTTCACTGGGGGTTCATTATATAGTGGAATGCATCCGTGGTAGCAAAATCGGTCGTAAAAAGGGGGTGGTCGTAAACAGGGGGGTCGCTAAGGGGGAGTACTACTGTATCAGGTTTTCGTTACTGTACTTGCTCAGTACTTGTAAGACAATTTTTTCTTTTACTATTATTTTCCATTTGCAGCTTATGTTTTCGGTGTGTTGTTTATTGTAGGCTTCTTATTTCTCTCCCCAGGGCTATATTTTGCTTATTTGGTGACGTTTTACAGTTTTGTTTTTTCCTTCACAGATAAAAGTGTTTTACACAGCGCTACATTATGTTGGAATTTTGTTCACTTAAGTTCAAAAAAGTGCTTATTATTTCAGAGTTTAAGTTTCATTTCTTTTCTTAAGTTGCTGTATATTATGTTTCTTGTGCATTTGGATGATGACAAAACCAACAATACTGCATTGTTCAAAGCTTGGGGGTTTATTTGCTTTTTATTAAGTAGCAGCAAACTGCTTTTGTCCCCTTTAAAGTTTTGTTTGTGGACGTTCTGATTTTAATTTGTTTTGCGCCTACTCCTCCCTTTTTTATGTTTGCTGGTGTTGTGCTTTGTTGTTGAATGGCTTTATTTTTTGTTATGCACTTGATATAGCGAAAGAGGGCAGGTAGCGAAAAAGCAGAGGAACTGAGTGAATCCTTGGTAAGTGGTTGTGTACAGTATGTGTGTTGTGGTGATCGAAGCGCACTTGCATCTTCTTCACTGCCATCACCATCATCATCATCATCATCATCATCATCATCAATTGTCATCTTCTTCTGCAGCCACTGTTTGTCTTATCCTTCCTCCTTCATAATCCCCTTTACCTGATTCCTCCTCGTTATTCCTCATCCCAACTCCTCTCTGTCTTCGTTCTGCTGCCATGGAGGGAAAAAACAAGCTAGTGGTATACAGTGGTACATGCAGTGTGAGATCCTTCTGATGAGAGGACACGTACCTCCCATTAAAGGACACCTGACCAAAATATACCTGTCAAGACAGCTATACTGTAGGGACACTAATACAGCTGGTCCCAAGGGTGTCCTTTCATCGCAGGTACCTCTACTGCATCATTTTGTGTTCAGCATTTGTATTATTTAGCTTGTATATGATACACATGTTAGTGTTGGCATTGCATTTTGTAATGAATTTTACAACAGTGCAATTGTATTGAATTTTGTGGTGCATTTTTGGTTTTGAAACATGACCAGTTTGTGTGTGTTCACATGCGCACATTCCAGGTGGCAACTGACTGCACCTAATAGTAATAGATAATTCAATACATCCAAATCTAACACCGGATCAGATCAAAACTGTGACCTCAGAATAGATGCATGTTATGGTTGAAATCCATTAACCCTTTCGCTGCCAACCAAAACTTGCGTATGTGCATTCCTGACTGCCAGGGAATATTGGAGTTCGGGGTGTAATAATTCACAAAAAATTCTAGCTCCAAACTGGCAGTAGGTAGGTAAGTAAAACCTATGTTATTTTTAAGGGAAATTGAACCAAGAATCTTTTTTTAGTGTCTAATCATGAAAATGATAATTAGTTTGGCTTATAATGATGTTTAAATATGAACTTTTGAAAAATCAGTCCGGCGCATCTTCCGGTGCCTGTGGATCAAACACAGGTGGCTGTTTTGCTCGCTCCAAGAAAGGATTATAATCACTATCATCTACCGGTTTCCAACGAATCGTCCGAAAGAAGATCTCCCCCTTCCCCTGTCAGTATCCATAATCATTTGCACCGCCTGTAGCGTCAGTCCGGCTTTGTTTTTCCCGACTACGGCCCGGTCGACTGTCACCGTTAGCCATTTTGACGAGTCAAGATTTATCTCCCCTACCATGTCACCAAGGCCGAAAATAGCCTTCAGACGCAAAACCACGTCACCATTTATGTTTATTCATGAGAATGAGGTATCCTACTAAGCCATTGGCTGCTATTTTTGTGTCAGCAGTGACATAGCATTTCTGGAAAATCCCGGAACGGAGAGGACGGGTTAACCCGTCCTAAGGCGCTGCGGCTGCACAAGCGCAGGACGGGTATACCCGTCCTAAGGCAGGCAAGTGGTTAACTGCTATGGCCAGACTTATAGCATGGTGTTTAGGCTGTAATTATTCATCTTGTTACATAACAGGCTGGAACTTGAATTGTGACTTGGCTTGGTTTTGTTCTACGTTCCCCAACATGGTGTGCAGTTCTAAGCAAATTTCATCCTGCTAAAACAGCTGCATGTTGAGAGTACCTTGAAGAAGGACTGATATACCTGTTTATTATTTGCACGATTAGGTGTACTATCTTTGAACATTAAAGCACGTGCCTTTGGGCTGCTAATTAAAGTTTCCTTGACAGCTCATTGTGTTAATTCTCTCCATCTGATAGAACTATGGGTGACGGTGGTGTGGTTTCTGTTTTATGCATTAGAGTGTTGAGAAAATACATAATTTATATTAAATTGAAGAAAGACTTCAAAAGTCCTGACTTGCTTGGAGCATTTGATAGCTAGCATGAATCCTGTAGCAGACAGCCAGAATGGTTACGGGACAGAAGATTGATATACACCAAAGCATTTTTTTTATGCAAAAATTAGAAGAAAAATATTAGTACCCTTGGCCTTCTGCATGTCTAGACATGTAACAGAGAGTCAATATATTATTGTTTGTGTCATGGAACATACACCCAAGAAATGTTTTATCATGCCCGAATTACAAGCAAAAAGTATACCCTTGCTGCAAGCATGTCAGTCGATATTTTATTCATTTTCATTTTGACTTGTGCTTTTGTTGCGGCTGAGCTAGCCGTGTATACTGTTGAATGAGTAGGTCAAGTTTTGTTTAAGAAAAAGGTGTGTGTATTCAGTGGGTTAATTTGCTGTTGTTTTCAGCCCCATGTGAGGATCTGGGACTCTGTCAGCCTGCACACGCTGCACGTGCTGGGGCTGGGTGACTTTGACCGTGCCGTCTGTTGCATTTCCTTCTCCACACTGGTCAGTCAGGGTGTTTTTGTCTTTCTGCTGTCCTTTTTGTGTATGTGGTGTTCAGTGCAGTTTAAATCTCTCCTTTGTTTGAGTTAGGGGGAAAGGCCAGAGAGGTGTCTCTCTGTATGTCCTCATCTGTCTGTGTCTCTCTGACTGTATGTCTCTATTGACTCTCTCTCTCTCTCTCTCTCTCTCTCTCTCTCTCTCTCTCTCTCTCTCTCTCTCTCTCTCTCTCTCTCTCTCTCTCTCTCTCTCTCTCTGTATGTTCATCTCTCTGCCTGTCTGTCTTCCTCCCCGACCCTCCCCCTCTTCCTCACTCTATCTCTCTGTTGGCCTGTCTGTTGATCTGTTTTGAGAGGGAAAAGGAGAGCTCAGATGTGCACACAGATCGGAGAAAAGTAGGTCTTAAAAGGGAGGGAGTCTTAAAACGGAGGTAAATTTAGAAAAGTTAACACAACATTTGAAAAATCAAGGTCTTATAAAGGAGGGAGTCTTAAATTGGAGGGTCTTAAAAGGGGGGTTCCACTGTACTCTCATTCATATGGCTTGGTTGTGTTTGTGTGTCAGGACGGAGGTCACCACTTGGTGGCTGTGGACGAAGCCAACGAGCACGCCATCTCTGTGTGGGACCTCAGCCGTGATCGTCCTCACAAGATCACAGAGACCAAGGTATGGCATTGTGGACGTCTGATTGAAAGAGTATGAGTATGGGGTAGGTTGAGATGCTTGAGGGGACAAGCGAGAGAGTGTGTGTTTGTGTGTGTGCGTCTGTGTGTGTGTGTGTGCGTCTGTGTCTGTCTGTGTGTGTAAAGAAAAGCATGTGTAATAGGTGCAGTTAATTAAATGTAGTCTGAGGTAACAGCATGTAACTTCCAACATTTACAATTGATTCTTGTTTTCCAGTTATCAAAAAAACAAGAGTGGTAAGTTAACAAAAAGTGTAATTGACAAAACAAAACATTCACTAGAACCTGGATATCACCTGTTGACCTTTAAAGTTGAAGAACAATATACACAACAAATGGTTGTGAACGGTGTTCCATCCAAGATGGCAGGAAGCAAAATCAAAACGCAAACGTTGTTGTTTTCCAGTACAGTTTTTGTCTACTTCTCTACATCAAAGTGTGGGTGCATATGGCCCATACCTGAAGCTGGAATATCAGCGATTTGATATTCTTTGTGGTGGTCGGTGTGCCAGAAGAGAATGAGGTCTGAACCAAGGCAAAATAGTGATCATTCCGTTGTGTTGGTGGCTCCAAACAGTTTTCAGGCAGGCGAGTGTTCATGCCTTGCATGCACCAATGTTAAAGGTACTGAACTTGTCAAATCCAGGTGCACGGAGCCCCTGGGGCTTTTAGTCATACCTCAGGCAGCTATCCATTAGAAGAACTACCAAGTTTCATTGACTTGCACCCAAAGAGTCAAGAACTGCGATTTTTTTACAAATTAATTTGGTAACTAAATTTAGATCGGGTAGATCACCACATCATGCACAAAAAGACACGTCACTAGCAAACTATGTCAGACGTCATCATGAGTTTGTGTAAAAAAAAAATAGAGGCCGGAATCACTCAGTTGAATCGAACTCCGACCAAACACCACGTAATAACTAGGTTAATTTATGCACTCGCGTGAACAAGAAACTGTCGAGCTTCACAGATGTCGTCGTTGGGTAGTTTTGGGTTTGTTTTACTACCATAGGAGGATTTTTGAACTGTAAATGCACGCAGCTGCAACAAAAACGCAAAACGAAGGCTGTGAGCTGCACTGTGCCTTTAAAGTTCAGGGATTCTACAGTTCCTGAAAGTTAAGTGGGTTTATTTTTCAAATGTGTGAAAGAGCATAAAACATGTTTGCATTTATTTCAGAGTTCCACCGAGCCAGTACTGGCAGTGGAGTTTCACCCCTCAGAGAAAGGCAGCATCGTCAGTTGTGGCAAAGGGCAGATCACTTTCTGGACCTTCGAAGGTGGAGCCCTGGCCAAGAAGCAAGGCATCTATGATGTAAGGGTTGTTTATTTTTCACTACCTTTTGGAAAGACAATGTGTTTTTATGGTGAGGATCTTCTTGTGTTTTTTTGCTCATCCAAATAACTAGGGAAACAGAGTTACACACATGAGACAGTCGAAAGTTTGAGTTATAGTTGACTCATAACACAGTCAAAGTTGAGTTATACTTTTCAGAAACTGTCAGATATCACATGACAAACATAGGCTATTACAGACAAAACGTGTTCATCAGCATTACCAAATTCTGATGCCTCAGGTTAGATTTTCAAAGTTGTTCTACTGTGTCGCTGTTAGTCTTCTTACCTCTTTGGTTTGTGCTATTTAATGTAGTCGGAGGCTTTGGCACTTGATAGATTTGTTTTTATGAGAGTTTATGGGAAAGATGACTGATGCATGGCTGTCAGCATTTGTTATCCCAGGCCACCTGGCTAATGCTTAATTCTTTTTTTTATTGGATGCAGACATTAATTCAGGAGCTAGATGCTATGGTTTATTACAATTGCGTCAATGACTAATTGTAGTCACTGATTTGATTTGATTTTGTTTTCAGAAATACGACAAGCCGAAGTATGTGCTGTGTCTGGCGTTTGCTGCCAATGGGGACGTTCTGTCTGGAGACTCCAATGGAAACATCTTTGTCTGGGGCAAAGGTTAGGTTATTCTCATTTTCTATTATGAGTGAAATGTGATTGCATTTTTCTGTGACTGGAACAAAATGTTTACTGATAATGATAAAATTGAACTCTCCCCCCTCCAAACACACATACACACACACACACCCTAACCATCAACCCCTGAAAAACAAAACCAACCCCCCAAAATAGAATAATAAGCAACTATCTTAGTCAAAACAGATTTTGGGACGCGGAAATTTTTTTTTGAAAGATAGCAAAGTAAATAAGCCATATCACAAAGTTTCCACTAAGTATAATTGAATTCTAAGACGCGACAATCTCCCTGTATTGCGACAACAGTCTAACAGCCCTGCAACATGTTTAACTTTACAAAGGGACATAACCTCTGTGACAGGCTCCAACAGGATCACGCAGTCTGTGGTTGCAGCCCATGATGGCGGGGTTTTCTCCCTTTGCACCACCAAGGACGGCAACCTGCTGTCAGGCGGGGGCAAGGATCGCAAGGTCATCGAGTGGGACAGCACTTGCAGCAAGACTGGACGCGAAACAGAGGTCAGGAGAAGAACAAAATTAAAACTGTCTGGGGTGTACGGTAAAAACAGCTGTTGAATTAGACCTCGAGGCTAGAACAACTAGCAGGTAAACAATGCATTAAGTGCTGTTAGTGTACAGTGAAAGAACCGGAGTGGCATAGTGGTTGGAGCGCTTGCCCTCTCACTCTTGAGGTTGATGTTCGACCTCCACTCAGGGTGAATCCGAATGCTCTCCAGTCCACCGAGCTGGGAATGGGTACCTGACCCTCTTCAGAGCAGGGGATGTCAAAGGCAGTGACCAAACATGGTTATGGGAATACATTTACTTCTTTTTCTTTTTCTTTAACCGTTTAGTGTACAGTGGACCCTGCAGAATGTGGGAGTGTGGGGAATGTCAGACGCATGGGTGTATATGTTAAATACTTAAACTTAGGTGCAAAGCCTGACCCAAGGAAGATTAACAATCACCCCATGGTATTAATTAGTGGCTCCAAAGAATTTTCAGGCAGAGTTTTCATACTCCACCTGCCCCATGACCATGCAAAAAGTTCTTGAATACATGTTGCTGCAGCAGGGCTAGAAATGCCCTCTGCCAGTTTGCCTAGCTACTTGCACCAGAACCAGTTTTGTGCCAAAGTAAAGTGGAACTTGTAACGACCACCTAAGGGACCAACCAAACTGGCCTTTATAGACAGATGGTTGCAATGAAAAGATGAATTGTATGTGGAAAAAAACTTGTTGGGGATCCTCTGCAGTGGTCTTAATTGACAGGTGGTTGTTATGGAAGGTGGTCGGCAGGACAGGTTGGACTGTATAATGATTATGTTTACTGTATGATTGGTGTTGTGGGTGTTGTCCAGGTGGCCGAGACGTACGGTCCAGTGCGCACCCTGAGCCAGGGCAAGGGAGGCCTGGTGCTGATCGGCACCACCAAGAACCGCATCCTGCAGGGCTCTCTGGACCTGGAGTTCTCACCTGTCATGCAGGTAAGGCTCGTTAAAACAAGTGCAAAATGAATTATGAAAAGTATAAGTTGTCACGGATTTTCTGTTGACACAACTTTACAATTCCACTGGGATGATCTTTTTTTCCACGTCTAACTGAATATCAAGCAATTTTATTCTCCAACAGGGTCCATTTTTCAAACGGTCAGGAATATGTTTTGGTAGAGTCTTTGCCTTTGCTCTTTGCTTCTAATGGTGCTTCAAAGGGACATTGGCAAGCAAGACAAATGTTGTACACTGAACGAGAGCTTAAAAACAAGTGAAGATGGGGGTGGACAGAGGAAAGGGTTGAAGAAGAACTTCTTGGGGACTTTATCAGGAAGGTTTTAACATTGTCCAAGCATGTTGAATTTTAGTCTGAGATTGCACGTACCCAGATTGCAGAGATTGAACAGAGTGTGGACTAAACGTGTTGTTGTGACACACAGGGACACATTGACGAGCTGTGGGGCCTGGCCACCCACCCCACCCAGCACCAGTTCCTGACGTGCGGGTCTGACCGCCTCGTCTACCTGTGGGACAGCCAGTCCAGGTCCATCGTCTGGACCAAGGAACTCAATGTGAGTACAGTTCTATTCAATTCAATTCAGTTCAGTTCAGTTCAATACAGTTCAGTTCAGTTCAATACAGTTCAATTCAATTCAGTTCAGTTCAGTTCAATACAACTTTATTGTCTGAATGCAGAACATACACAAATATTACATCACATAATAAATACCAGTTCTTACACAAGAATCAGGACCGGCACGGTTGGCCTAGTGGTAAGGCGTCCGCCCCGTGATCGGGAGGTCGTGGGTTCGAACCCCGGCCGGGTCATACCTAAGACTTTAAAATTGGCAATCTAGTGGCTGCTCCGCCTGGCGTCTGGCATTATGGGGTTAGTGCTAGGACTGGTTGGTCCGATGTCAGAATAAGGTGACTGGGTGAGACATGAAGCCTGTGCTGCGACTTCTGTCTTGTGTGTGGCGCACGTTATATGTCAAAGCAGCACCGCCCTGATATGGCCCTTCGTGGTCGGCTGGGCGTTAAGCACAGGGTTCGTACAGGTCATGGAAAACCTGGAAAGTCATGGAATTTGATTTTTAATTTTCCAGGCCTGGAAAGTCATGGAATTTCAATTCAAGTCATGGAAAGTCATGGAATTTAACAAAAATAAGAAAGAAAAAAAAATTAACCTTTAGCACGCCAGCGGCGATTTTCGTTGCCCAGCCATTCCCCGATTCGCGTCGCCAGCACATGGCTTGTTCGTATGACCAACTTCTCGTTCGTATTTGCATACGAGAATAACGGTATTTTTAACGGCACTTGAGCCAAAGCGAGGCTCACTTCCTTCCGTTATCTCGTCGTGTCGTCTGCGCTGCATTTGAGTCGGTTTCGTCGAAGTTTTTTGTTTTTGCATCAATAAAGTACTTTAGCGCTTCGACAAGCAAGATGGAGGATGATGAGTTTGAAACTTTCTTTCGAGTTGTTTCTTGACAACAAAAAGTATGCGGAATTGAAACGAATTACCGAGGAAGATCTTCGCAATGAAATGTGTATCGCGGTGAAAAAGATGACAGTTCGTCAAGTCACAGTGACGGTTACGAAACGGAATTTACGAAAGTGCAGATGGATACAAACAGTGGCTGGTCCAGTTTAGTGAAATGACAGGACCAGCAAACATTACCGATAATCTGACTGTGTAGCAAATGCTTGACTTGCTTGTCGAAGAGACACTGCGTAGAAACTGACTCAAATTCAGTGCAAAGCAAGCCAGTGTCAAAACTGGCAGTGACAAGACGTAAAAAGTTTGCGTGTTCGGAAATGGCGACCTGTGGATCTAGTCATGGAAAATGTTATTGAGGCTCATGGAAAGTCATGGAAAAGTCATGGAATTTTGTTTCTAAAAACCAGTGGGGACCCTGTAAGCAAACAAACAAACAAACAAACAAACACAAGAATCACAAGCTCCAACATGTAACAAATCACGCACATCTGCACACAACAGCAACCACAACAACAGGCACACAGTGGCTCCAGAGTGCATTTGAAACAAAAAGACTGCTTGCTGTATCAGTTGCTTTAGATTGTTCTTTGAAGCCAGCATCATATTCAAGGAAGTTGTGGTATGTGGGGCTAATAAGTGTGTGAAAATCATGCATTGATTGGAACGTTATGTCATTCTACTGTAGTTTAAGGGCAAATAATTTTCAGATTTGGAAATAAATCAAGTTTCGCTTATTTCAGTGGAGCTCACTTAGTGCTGGTTTGTCTGTCTCTTTTTTTTATGAAACTAAATTTGTCTGTTTAATTGTCTTGCCAGTGGAATGTAATTGTTCCCTTTGTCTGCCTCCAAGTTACTGTCTCTGCCTACAGCATGTTGATGTTTCTATAAAGATGACACCAAAAACCTGGAATCGGTATAGAGATTTATTTTTCATTTTAGGACCCAGCTCACAGCTGTTGTTTCCACCCTGAGGGCTCGGTGGTTGCCATAGGAACCAAGGCAGCTCGCTGGGTCGTGCTGGACCTTGCTACCCATGAGATCGTCTCTGTGCACACTGACGGCAACGAGCAGATCGAGTGCATTCAGTTCTCTCCAGGTGCGAACGAATGAACGAATGTTTACTGCATAGGCCGTCGGCCCATTGCTGAAAGGGAACAGTGGGTTGGAGAAATAAACGAAAAACACGAGAAAAATAAATATACACAATAGTTGGACATTCTGACTACAGTAAAACCTGTCTCTAACGGACACCCTTGGGGAATGGTAATAGTGTCCCTATTAGACAGGTGTCCCTTCTTCACAGGTGGAGGGGCCGGGGCAATATTTTACAAAGAGCACGTAAAATGAACAAGACACTTTTTGTCAGTCCTGTAGTACGGTATGTATTTATTGGATTGAACATGAGACTCACTGAAAATGTGAGTAAACAAATGATACATGTAGCAAACAACAACAACAACAACATCATCCCCCCCCCCCCCCCCCCCCCCCCCCCCCGCCTACCCCGTTCCCTACACACACTGTGCATTCAAACTTACGCAAGTCGGACGTCACGAAGCTAAAAATAGCTGACTCTTCATCAGTCATTCAACGGGAAATTCCGCAGTGTGTCTCGACCAAATTGGGTCAGCTCTTGTTTCATTCAGTTTTTCTAGTCTCAGCATAAATGCATGGAACAAAAATTTAGCTGTGTTAACTATTGTTTCCTTCGAACGATTGCTTACAAAGAGAGAGAGATCATCACGTCTTCTTTTTCCGATTTGATCCTCGCGATCTGTGTTTTACCACATCCCATCTCCTTCGCCACATCTCGGCATGATTGGCCGCTATCTAGTTTTTTCAAGGCAGCGACACGCTGCTCTAAAGTCAACGCTTTTCTTTTTCCTGCTGGAGATTCCATTTTCAAACACAGTAGTCTACTGTTGCTTTTGGTTGTGACTGTATCCACAATGCGGAAAAGCGAAAGTGAGCGAAGCGAAAGTGAGTGAGCGAAAGTGGGTCTCTATCTAAACAAGCCACTGATTGGTCAGAAAAGGGACAGGACAACCAATCAACAACCATTTGTGCTACGGCTACGGCTGCCGAGCACTGACTGCATAACAGTCGAGTTTTCGAAGTTGCGTTTTTATGTACGTTGTGTCCGTTTGTGACAGTGTTTACACTTCCTACGGTCCGAAAAATCGTGTCCGCGTCCGTAAGTGGCAGGTGTCCGCCCGTTAAAGGTTAGTTATTGTTGAAATTGTGTTCGTGCCATGATAAACTGTCCGTATGTAGCAGGTGGCCGTTACAACAAGGGTCCGCTAGACTCAGGTTTTACTGTATTGGAATAACGCGTCACGGATACCGTATCGCGGTCAGTGTCTTTTTTCAAATTGTCTTTCTTTTCACTCGATTATTCACACGACCGATAATCAGTCCATCAACCAAGTGTAGGTAGAGAGAGAGAGGGAGTGGACAGTGTGTGTGTGTGTGTGTGTATGTGATGTACCTGTATGTGTGTGGTGTGTACTGAGAGAGAACATCAGACTGTGCATGTCTGTGTACAAGTCTGTGTCTGTGTGTGCGTGCGCATGTGTGTGTGAAAACTGGTATTTGTGCATGAAGGTAAACGATGCTTTACCTGTGTGTGGTGTTTACTGATAAAGAATATCAGACTGTGCGTGTATGAGTGTGTAAATGTGTTTTGAATGTTTGTATGTATGTGAGTGTGCGTTTGTGCATGTATGGTGTGTGTGTGTGTGAAAACAGGTATTCATCAAGTAAAGTGTGTGTATAACTGTGTGCATGCATTTATGTGGGTGCTTCGTAGTCATCCAGCAAAAATCAATTTCCTCCACTAACATTTTCAAGTCCTTTACTGTGATGTTTTGTTCATTGTACAAAATAGTCTGTCGGACAACATTTCAGTGCTTCAACCTGACAGTGCACTAACTATTAACAAAATGCAGTGTAATTACACAAAGTGTTACTGTGCAGACGGCAATTACATTGCTGTGGGGTCCAGAGACAACTACGTCTACGTGTACCAGGCCAGTGAGGGAGGGCGCAAGTTCTCGCGAGTCGGCCGATGCTCGGTAAGTTGCTTTTGCTCATGATAATGATAATAATACAGTAAAACCTGCGAGCAAAGGACACCCTTGGGGAACCTTGCCACTGTCCTTTGTTCAAAGGTGTCCTTTCTTTTGAATATGAATGCGCAGACATTTTTTGGGAAGAAAAAACCCAGCCAAATAGTTTTATTCTAAACTGTGCATTACATGTAGTCATACAGAAAGTGACAAAGAAAACAAGTTCAACATGCAACATGTACATGTACAAAACCAGAATCAGTCTGGTTTGGTTCAGACGCACATCTTCAGAATGCTACTCAAGTTCATGACAGCTGTCAGCATTTCAGGGTGAACGGAGAACGAGAGAGAGAGAGAGAGAGAGAGCGAGAGAAAGAGAGAGAGAGAGAGAGAACGGAGAACGAGCGATAGCGAGAACGAGCGAGAGAGAGAGAGAGAACGACTAAGCGAGAGAGAGAGAGAGAGAGAGAGAGAACGACTGAGCGAGAGAGAGAGAAAGAGATGCAATCGGTTTCTTATCTGAAGCCATTCACGGGAATATTCTTTGATCGAGCTCTCGAAAACCACTCGAAGAGTTCGCCGTTCAATTTCTTTATCACATCGACTCTTTCTTCTAAAGTCAGAAATTTCCGTTTTGACATGATGAGACCGCGATCGACGAAGGATGAGACGAAGATGCATCACAGTACAGAAAGTAGAAACCCTAACTTGTTTTTGTTTGTGAGTTGAGTTCAATTCACGGCATCGACCAATGAGCGTGCACCATACAAAAAATCAATCTTTCAAGTGCTGTCGTTGGCTTACAAAATAAGCTTCTCGCGCGTTCACATCGCCAGCGAGATTGTATTTGCAGAACCAAGATGGCGGACCGTTGTTGACAGGTAACGAACCAAATCGGGACCAAAAGAGAGTGTCCGCGTCCGCGCCTTTGAGGTGTCCGCTCTTTTAAGGTGTTTTTGAGTGTAAAATACATCCGTCCTCACTTGAAGTGTCCGTTATGCAAAGGTGTCCGCCGAATTAAGGGTCCGCTGGATGCAGGTTTTACTGTAATAACAAGGGTATTTATATGGCACCAAATCCCAACAGAGTTCTAAGCGCCTTCCAAAACTAAAAATCAACAAATCAGTAAACAAATATAAACTTTTAAAGTCATGTACATGATGAACACATGGGGGGGAGAAAAAAACAGAAAAAAAATCAATTAATCTTCATTATAACAACAATATACATTTAAGAATCGTCAAATGAAATAAATACACAATCAAATACACATTCAAATAAATCCATCATGGACCCTGACAAGAGATCTATTGTACCAGCTTTTGAGAAGTTGTACATTCAAGCATGTGAAATAAGACGTATTTTAGATGTTAACAAAGCTTTGCAGCTGTAATGAGGATCCATAAAACAGTAAAGTAAATTACCCCATGCAAAATATTTTGGTGACTCGTGAGTGTTTTCCTATCTTCTTCCAATATTCTGAGAGTTAAAGTGTGTGTGTGTGTGTGCGCCTGCATACATGCGTGTGTATTAATGTATGTGCTTGCATTTGCAGGGGGGAGGGTGGGTGCGTAGTTATGTGTTCCTCCATGGTAAAGATAACCAGTACTTCTCAAGTTGAAAACTTGTTCTCTTTCAACTCCACAGGGTCACTCTAGCTTCATCACGCACATAGACTGGTCCGAGGACAGCCAGTACATTGCCTCCAATTCAGGCGACTATGAGCTGCTCATGTGTGAGTATATTATCTTGTCTTGTCCGTAGCTCATAGCATGCCACTGTGGGAGGAGGGATAGAAGGGGGTTGGAGGGGAGTCACCATTGTAGGCAGTCTCTGTGCGCAGTTTTCAACTGCACTACATTGTTTCTTGTACAGTAGAGCCTCCCTATTAAGACCTTCCTTATTACGACTTCCTCTAAGTTAGGACTTTAAATTTCATGACCGATCCTTTTTACTCTGTTTACATTCTCTGTACTACGACTACCTCCTTAACCCGACATACGACTGACAAATCATGGTCAAATGCGACTTTGTTATTCCCAAGAAGAAGTTCAAAACTGTGCAAACCTTGATGTTGTTTTGAAAATTGAGCAAACAGTTGACGAGCACAACGCAACTGCGATGTCGTCTGCTCAAATAGGCTCCATTCTCCGCAAGCGTTATTTCCTCTGTTGACATGTTCGCGACTGTACTTTATTTTGAATAGATAAAGGTCATTGGCCAGATGTCTGCTTCATTTAGCAAAGAACTGTGCAGGAACTCCTTCCTTTTAAACACGCAAAGTTACAGAAACGTTATGAAAGAAATCCGATCATCGAACCAAAACCGAAAGTTGTGGTGACGTCATGTCATTTTGCGATGTACGTATGCAAAGCGTGTGTAACATTTTCGGTCTAGCTAACAATGGCGGCCGACGAACATGGGTTTTGAAATCTGGAATTGTTCGTGGTTTTCCCCGATCCGTGACCGAATGACGCGATATATAACCACGCGGCGTTCGTTTGAATCAATAAATTCTCAGAATCCCGTCAGTGAAGTTTCAAGGTGAGTAGTGGAGTACGTGTCCTAAATTACTCAACTCTGTGGACAGTCCGTAGTGCAGTTGTCCCCAAGTTGAATGAGTGAGTCAAGTTTCATCGTGAAAACTGACGCTTTTGGCTACAATTTTACATCAGTTTCAACACACTGCCGCGGTATTCGTTTTGTTCCTTGCGTTTGGGACACTTTTCTTTTTCAACCAAATCGTTGCTGGGTATCGTATGACTATGATTAGTAGCTGGTATCGACATCGATGTGCATGTTTTGGGACCGCTGCTTTCGTTCGACCTCAGTTTGTTTATTTCAAACCTTAACCCACGAGTAGTTACGTGGCTTGATTAAACAAGCAAGAAAACTGTGTGGGTAATTAATTGAATTAGAAAACAGGTCACCATAATCGTTTAAGGGAAAAATAACATTACTTTGTGGGCGGAATCAATCAAAACGCCAATGTCATTCCGGATCATTGACGGACCCGGACATAACAAAACCATCCTCCATAATACGACCCCTCCCTATTAAGACCTGATTTTGTCAGATTTTGGGAGGTCTTAATAGGGAGGTTCTACTGTATTATGCTGCAGTTTGTCATTGCTCGAGTGTATCCTTCTTCTGATTCTCTCTCTTTTTCTCTCCCTTGCCTTTTCTCCTTTTCTGTGTGTGTGCGTGCATGTGTGTGTGAGTGCATGTGTCTTTGTGTGTGTGTGCCTGCGTGCCTCCATTCATAGGTGTGTGTGAGTGAGTGAGTGAGAGTGTGTACGTGAATGTGTGGTTTGTTTATTCTTTTTTAAGCAAAATAACGATCAGTATGAATGATCAGAGCTTTGAGAAAGTCAAAGGTAAACTTGTCAGGTAAGCAGCAACATTGTCTCATGATTACAGGGACAGCCAGCACGTGCAAGCAGCTGACCAACCCAACCACCATTCGTGACATCAAGTGGGCGTCTCAGTCCTGCACTCTGGGCTTCAACGCTGCTGGTAGGTTTTACAATATTATTTACTCTATGCTTTGTTTGTGGCGCCTGTGTCGATGTGTGTGTGTGTGTGTGACTGTGTGTGTGTGCACATACACTGTATTAAAAGGTTTGTGTGTGTGTGACTCTGTACGTGTGACTGTTTGTGTGTGTGTGTGTGCACTAACACTGTATTAAAAGGTTTGTGTGTGTACATCAGCATTTCTGTGCATATCTATCTGTGTGTGTAAACAAGTGTGTGGATGCTCAGTCTCATTGATCTTCCTGTCTTTATTCAGGAATCTGGCCCGAGGGAGCCGATGGGACGGACGTGAACAGCTGCAACCGCAACCACAAAGAGACGCTCCTGGCCACCGCTGATGACTTTGGCAAGGTCAACCTGTATCAGTACCCCTCAACGCAACCCAGGGTATGTCCGTGCTTTGGCACCCGTTATGTCGTTACAGAGTGTTAACCTGTATCAGTACCCCTCCACACAACCCAGGGTAAGTCCGTGCTTTGGTACCTGTTATGTCGTTACAGAGTGTTAACCTGTATCAGTACCCCTCCACACAACCCAGGGTAAGTCCATGCTTTGGTACCTGTTATGTCGTTACAGAGTGTTAACCTGTATCAGTACCCCTCCACACAACCCAGGGTAAGTCCGTGCTTTGGTACCTGTTATGTCGTTACAGAGTGTTAACCTGTATCAGTACCCCTCCACACAACACAAGGGTAAGTCCGTGCTTTGGTACCTGTTATGTCGTTACAGAGTGTTAACCTGTATCAGTACCCCTCCACACAACCCAGGGTAAGTCCATGCTTTGGCACCCGTTATGTCGTTACAGAGTGTTAACCTGTATCAGTACCCCTCCACACAACCCAGGGTAAGTCCATGCTTTGGTACCCGTTATGTCATCACTGAGTTGGTTTTATGGGGGAAGTCGTAAATTGGTGTATCCAGGGTTCGTACAGAGTCCTTGAACCCTGGAAAACTCCTTGAAAATTGGAAAACCTTTTCCAGGCCTTGAAAAGGGCTTGAAAATAGTTTTGTTAGTCATTGAAAAGTACTTGATTTTTCCAAATTGTTGCCTATACATTTCGTCAGCAGGTTGTCTTGTTTAAAAAAAATGCAACCCCCTTTTTTTTCGTCAAATACAGTACACACATTTTGGGAGAATAAAAGATCGAGTGAAAATGAAAGCAGACGAACTAACTATTACTAGTCACCCGTAGTTGCTTCCCTTCCCGGAAGTTGGCAAGGGAAACAACTACGGAATGACTAATAGTTTGCAGACTTGAAAAACTGAAGGTAAGCTTGGTGCTTTGCATTAATTTGGGGAAAATCATGTCCTTGAAAAGCATTTTTTGGTCCTGGAAATGTCCTTGAAAACTCATTGAATTGTATCAGCTCTGCCCTGCAGGAACCCTGTGTATCATACAAGGCGGGTTGCAGTGTAGTGGGAATTCATGAAGGAGTTGAGTTTGCTCTCGACCACAATACATTTATCCCTATGATTCCAGTGAAGTCAGTCTGGACTTTTTGTTGTTACATGCAGAATTTCATTTGTAATGAGTTCAGTGGCAAATGAGTTATGCTGCAGCGAGAAAATGATATTTTGGTAGTGTTCTTAATCCAAGTGAATGGTCTTGCATGAAGGTATCTGTATCTACCATAGTTATACCGATACTAGTTTCATGAAATTCCCTCGCTTTGCTGTATTTCATTAGAGTTTGCTTTGGTTTCCTTTGCGTTTCAGTCTCCTGCCCATTCCTACAGAGGGCACAGCAGCCACGTCACTTCCGTCTGCTTTCTGTTCGACGATTCTCGTCTGGTGTCGACCGGCGGCAACGACAGTGCCATTCTGCAGTGGCAAGTCGTCTAGTCTTCTGCGCAAAGCACTGCCAGTATTGCTCACAGTATCCGCGTACCATATTTTGGGGCCTACAATGCATCATGGCATGTCAGTCAGATTAATTTTATTTGAGCTAAAGTAGTTATTCAGTCAGGTATTAGAAAAAAATTGCCAATTAGTCATGTGCAAGATAGTGAATGCAATTTCGAAATACTCTGGGGCCTACAATGCATTATGTCATGTTAGACTAATTTTATTTGAGCCAAAGTAGTAATTCAGTCAGGTATTAGAGAAAAATGGTCAATTTGTCATGTGCATGCAAGATAGTGAATACAATTTAGAAATGCGCTTTGCTAGCTCTGAGTGGCATGTGGCCCAAGTCATAGACACAGTTTACTTTATTACCTCAGATAAGAAAGCTGAGTTGAACTTCTGTTTTGGTGTTCCTCTCCTGCTTCTCGTTCTAATACAGATACGTGCAATCACCCTGGTCTTTTGATTATTACTTATGACCGATGGGTTTGATATCCGCATTAGATGCTACTGAATACTTTTTTTGGGTGCATTTGTATATGCAATAGCTCAGGCAGTTAGAGTCAGTGTCACATATTTTAGTAAAACAGCTGAATTCAATAATTGGTTAAAAAATATTTGAAAAAAAAGCCCTCGCTGCACAAAAGGCACTTGGGTCAGATTTGATGCGTGTTGTAGGCCCAAAAATGTGGTACACTCCTGGCTAAAGGAATACAGCTTCTTGAGAAGAATTCTCACACTTTCAGGAATATTCCTCATTAACAGAATGGGTGAAACGTGAATTGTTTGTTTGATAAACTCGGTACTATACATATACAATTTGTTTGTTATTGAAGATTATTGTATTTGTGTATTGATTTGTGTATTGATAACCTGCTCATTTCTCTGTGAGAATAAAGTTTTGTGCGGATGTTTTTGTTGCTGATTGTTTTTCTTGTCCTTGTTTCACTTATTGAGCAAAGATCTATCTTCAGCTATTTAGTGTTATTAGTAGTTATCCTTGTTTAGCAAGTGGTGTTAGATACCAGTGTTAGATACCAGAAATAAATTGTGAAATGTACAGATTTTTTAAAAATTGGTATTTCATACAAGGATTTTCTGTAGTGTAAGAATAGATGCATGCCAGAAGAATGTCACTACAAAAATAGAACATTTGTGCATATTGAAAAAGACACCAGTGAGATTTTTTTGGGGTCTTGAAAAAGAAAACAAGTACAAGGCTTTTAGAGTTCTTTTTCTTTGTAGGTATTTTTTATGAAGCGACTAGACAAAAGGGAGATTATGGTGTGTATCAAAAGATTGACGACCAATTTTGTAAGAATTGTTTTGTGAAATTTTAGTTTTGTTACGTTCCACAACATCAGTACTCCGCGACACCAACCTGTCTTATCACGTGTTCATCGAACTGTTTAAATTTGTGAAACTTATTAATTACTGTGCAGTTGTCATTATGTGGTTTGTGTGTGTGTGTGTGTATGCATGTGTGTGTTTTAGAGTAAGGGTTTAGGGTTTGTAAACAAATACACCGACTGACAAATTCTCAAGCAAGAGATTTTGAAAGAATGCATTTGTGTTGAATGTGCGATTGTAATTTCACTGTAGAATATATGTACCTACTGTTTTGTTTTGTTTTTGTTTTCCTGTTTACACATACACAAATCTCTTTGCATGTAGTTCTCTATTCTGGGTTTTTTGTTAGGATTTTTGAATATTTCTTTTGTGTGATATATGTGTGTATTTCATAAAGGTTACCATGCTTTCTTTTCTGTAAATCTTGCTCTTCTGCTCTTGTTATACAATATGAATTTTCTTGTTCCACTTAGCAAAAATGCAAGATTTTTGACCTGGTGATATTTGTTGCCCCACCCCACCCCTCCCTTTCTCCAAGTCCATGTCTGTTTCTTTTTTTTTTTAATTCTCTGCTTTCAGCAATGCCTCTTGTGATAAAGTTTGTTAAAATTCAAGAACAATTGACCTTTGATAAAGTTGTTTAACTGCTCTTTCAAATGCCTTGCTGTTTTTCAATAATGTTTTCTTTCTTTTCTTTTTACATTTAGTCAAGTTTTGACTAAATGTTTTAACATAGAGGGGGAATCGAGACGAGGGTCGTGGTGTGTCTGTCTGTCTGTCTGTGCGTGTGTGTGTGTAGAGCGATTCAGACCAAACTACTGGACCGATCTTTATGAAATTTGACATGAGAGTTCCTGGGAATTATATCCCCGGATGTTTTTTTCTTTTTTTCGATAAATACTTTTGATGACGTCATATCCGGCTTTTTGTAAAAGTTGAGGCGGCACTGTCACACCCTCATTTTTCAATCAAATTGATTGACATTTTTGTAAAGCAATCTTCGACGAAGGCCGGACTTCGGTATTGCATTTCAGCTTGGTGGCTTAAAAATTAAATAATGACTTTGGTCATTAAAAATCTGAAAATTGTAATAATTTTTTTTATATAAAACGATCCAAATTTACGGTCATCTTATTCTACATCATTTCCTGATTCCAAAAACATATAAATATGTTATATTTGGATTAAAAACAAGCTCTGAAAATTAAAAATATAACAATTATGATCAAAATTAAATTTACGAAATCGATTTAAAAACAATTTCGTCTTGTTCCTTGTCGGTTCCTGATTCCAAAAACATATAGATATGATATGTTTGGATTAAAAACACGCTCAGAAAGTTAAAACGAAGAGAGGTACAGAAAAGTGTGCTATGCAGCACAGTGAAACCACTACCGCGTTGAACAGGCTCGTCAGTTTTACTCCGTTATGCACAAGCGGCGGACTACGGTCATTGTGAAAAAATGCAGTGCGTTCAGTTTTATTCTGTGAGTTCCACAGCTTGACTAAATGTAGTCATTTCGCCTTACGTGACTTGTTTGTTTTGTTTTTGAATTTTGGCTATTTTATGCTCTTAAATGGTTGGATTGTTCTTTCTTGACACGTACATTTCTGTTTTGGGCTGAATTTTTAGTATGTTGTATTTGGAATAGTTTGTTGGTAAATATATGCACAGATTGTTGTCCTTGTTTTCTCCTCAAGATTTTTAAGTGCTTGCTCTTCTCAATGTATGGATGTTGTGATTTTTTTGTGTTGTGGAATATTATTAAAATGTATGGCTGTACATGTACATTGATAATCCTTGTTCAATTTTCCCTCTATCCTTCATTCCTTTTTCTCTCTCACTTCCATTCCGTGACGCAAATAAAACTAAGCACTTTTGGAATAAAACAAATTGTTCGTAAAAGATCAAAAACAGTATTAAAATTTCTTTGCTGTCCTTTTCAGTATAGCCATCATTTTCTGAGTGTTGCTGAGTTTCTTGTACTGCACTTTGTGTTGAAAGGATGATCTACAATTTGCATAGGACATCAGACTTCCAAGTCGATGGTGTGGAGGAAGTAACGTGGATCGGTGTTGCTGGGATTTATTTTCTTCTGCAAATTTGCCTAATGGCTCATTTTGAGACGTTTTTGGCAGTTCTTTGCCTAGCCTTTTCCCCGATGTAAAAAAAAGTTTGGCATTTCTGCCAAAATGGCGGGAAAGTTTTTGTTGATTTCAAATAAGTTTTAGGCCTACGCCTAACAATCTCCCTGAGTTAGGTCATGTCTATCTTTGCCTATTTACAGTGAAGGTGTGAAACGACACAAATCTGTAACAGGAGTGTCACAGTGACATTGTGAGAAGCCTTGCCCATGACAGTAGTGTCAGTACAATTATCCCTACATTATAGGGCCATTTGGCTGATTTTTTTGTAGATCCATCTTTCTTCTTTTTTCCTTTTTTTTTTTAATCACATTTGGTTGTGTCAAGATATTTTTGAGCAATTACAATTCATTAAATTTGTCAGCTTTTTTTTTGTGTTGATTGTTTTCTTAATGAACTTGTGCAGATTCTCAAAGTATTTCCGACTTTGTTATTGTAGACATTAAACTGCTAATTGGATAAGAAGCACCTAACCTAATTGTGTGTTAACTTGACTTCAGAATTCAAAGAAATCTCTACTTTTGCCTGGTATGAAGAAAAGGAATAACGGGGCTCTTTCCTATTTTGGTAGTTTAGGTTGTGTTTTTGGATGCTATATGAAGTCAGCCTATTTTCCTTATCATAATTCATATGGTGAAACGTCTTTCTATGACATATTTATGTATTAAATCAGTTCATCATGTTCTTTGTTGTCAATCCTAAATGCATATGTTTTAGACTGAGATTTGTTGTGTATAAAACCGAATTATTATTACTGTTGTGTTTACATAAATTATTAAACTTGTTTCACATCTTATATTCTCTGTGTGTTTGTATGTGTGTGTGTGCCAGTCTGTATGTCTGTCCTCTGTCTCTCTGTCTGTATGTAACTGTCCATAGCTGCCTGTTTAAAAGGTGAAGCGAAAACAACATTGTGTGTGTGTTTGTGATACAAGAGTTCACAAGTTTGAACTGATCTGGACATTACATAATTTCAAGCACAATCAGCTTATTAGTGAGATGGTAACAGCCAAAGTGTATAATGAACAACTCGCAATCACTGATGCACTGTTATGGAATGAACACAACATTGAACAGATCCCAAAACCATTGCGAAACAGTGTGCACGAGTCTTGTCTAAATACTACAAACTTTCATTTCCCGTTTTAATCGAAGCAACCCGATTTTCCCAAACATTGGGATGATTAAGTGCAACATGAAAATAATTGCATGCTGTGTCAAGAACTACTTGATACATTTTATCGTTATTATTTTTAGTTTTAGTGAGCAAACATAAAACATTTGACAAATTTCATTTCTAAGTTTCAATTACATGTAGTCCTGACCCAAGAACGTGCATGCCAAAAGGCAGAATCAAAGCATGCTTTTTTTGTTTGCTTCCGAAAAGGAAAATGCATCTTCCTCTCTGAACCCAAGGACTGGGTGGCCGAGTGGTAACGCACTTGCGCTCGGAATCGAGAGGTTGCGTGTTTGACCCTGGGTCAGGCCGCTATTTTCTCCCCCCTTTCCTAACCTTGGTGGTGGGTTCAAGTGCTAGTCTTTCGGATGAGACGAAAAACCGAGGTCCCTTCGTGTACACTAAATTGTGTCGTGCACGTTAAAGATCCCACGATTGACAAAAGGGTCTTTCCTGGCAAAATTGTATAGGCATAGATAAAAATGTCCACCAAAATACCCGTGTGACTTGGAATAATAGGCCGTGAAAAGTAGGATATGCTCCGAAATGGCTGCGATCTGCTGGCCGATGTGAATGCGTGATGTATTGTGTAAAATAAATTCCATCTCACACGGCATAAATAAATCCCTGCGCCTTGAATAAAAATTGAAACAAGAAGGGCAAAGCCCATACGACTCACATGCTTGACCTTGACCTTTACATGACCTTGACCTTCAATAACTAAACCTAGCAATGACATCATACACTAAGAACTGCTTTACACATTTTTCCTACCAAAATACATGTGACCTTGTCATCCAAGACAAAGCTGTTAATTCAAGACATAGGAAGTACAATGGTGCTTATTGGCTCTTTCTACCATGAGATATGGTCACTTTTAGTGGTTCACTACCTTATTTTGGTCACATTTCATAAGGGTCAAAGTGACCTTGACCTTGATCATATGTGACCAAATGTGTCTCATGATGAAAGCATAACATGTGCCCCACATAATTTTTAAGTTTGAAACAGTTATCTTCCATAGTTCAGGGTCAAGGTCACTTCAAAATATGTATACAATCCAACTTTGAAGAGCTCCTGTGACCTTGACCTTGAAGCAAGGTAAACGAAACTGGTATCAAAAGATGGGGCTTACTTTGCCCTATATATCATATATAGGTGAGGTATTCAATCTCAAAAACTTCAGAGAAAATGTGAAAAATGTGAAAAATAGCTGTTTTTTAGACAACATTTAAGGCCCCTGCGACCTTGACCTTGAAGCAAGGTCAAGATGCTATGTATGTTTTTTGGGGCCTTGTCATCATACACCATCTTGCCAAATTTGGTACTGATAGACTGAATAGTGTCCAAGAAATATCCAACGTTAAAGTTTTCCGGACGGACGGACGGACGACTCGGGTGAGTACATAGACTCACTTTTGCTTCGCATGTGAGTCAAAAATAAAATAAATCCCTGCGCTTAGAACTGTACCCACGGAATACGCGCGATATAAGCCTCATATTGATTGATTGAATATGAAATGAAGAACTAGAAAGATGTTGGAACAAAGGGGAGTAATCACTCTTGATTTAGAAAACAGTCTCCTGGCGCCTGAGAGAATAAGATCCAATGAAATGAACAAGCGACTTACAACCTCAGTGTCCTGCTTGGTTAGTTATGATTCTATTGAGCCGATTATGGACCAACTTGTATGCCATTGAACATGTAAGGATAGTCACACACACACACACACACACACACACACACACACACACACACACACACACACACACACACACACATTCACAGACATTTAATAAATAAATAGATAACAATTAAAAAAAGTAATAAGAAGAATACATGTACTAACAAAACAAGAAAATGTTGCATGTTTGTATGCTTGATCCGAGTGAAATAGGCATATTACAAGGTAACATACAGTTGATATACTGTTCACACAAAAAAACCGCATAGTTGCTACTTGCCAAATTTGTTTTATTTTTCGAAAAAATTAACAGAAAATCCAATATTTAGATTATTTGTTTGAAATTTGGTATGGACACAGTTGAATGCACACACAGTTCATTTGCATCTTCAAATCAATCAGTCAATCAATACGATTGGGTGCCGAGGCTGTCAAGTCAGTAGGGGGTGTGACTGCCTTGAGCAGCAACAACTGCCCGGCACCTTCTGGGCATGGACTGGATCAGATGCCGGATACAGTCGACTCCGGATATTACGTCACCCCTCGGGGGATGTTTTTGAGCGACGTTATACGCGGTGACGCTGTATCCGGTTCATCAGTTAAAACGTCACTTTTACGCGCGGGTGATGTTATATCCGGAGTCAAAGAGTTATGTCCCTTTCTAAAGTACTGACTGTTTTAATAAAACTATGTGCAGAAATGGAAAGTGCAACGTTAGTGTTGTTTAAAAATCACAACAACATATTGTTGTAAGTTTTAAACTAACTTATTACAATAATCTTTAATTCAATTCCTCATACTATAGAATTGTGGACTATTCTCTTCTTTGCGTATTTCCAAAACCTGGCTAGACCATGAATACAAAATTGTATACACAAAATGTTCCCCGAAGTTCGGCAATCGTATCAACGTACAATGTCTCGACATGTATTTCTCTCTCTCTCGACTGTACACAGAGATAAGAACAGCCTCGCTTTCACCTAGATCCTGCCTAAAAACAATGTTCAGACCTCATGTTCAGACTCGGCGTAATAATACCGAAAGGACTACTTAGTTTAGCGTTCAAGTTCAGTCGTCCGCATACTCGAAAGTGAAAAAAAGATGAAACGTTTTGCTACAGTATCGGAGGATGAACTGTCGAAGAAGAAAAAGAATCTCGTACCAACCACTACGCAGAAGACCATCCGAGTTGTCCAGAAGAAGTTCTGAAACACGTCACGTTCCAAATCAAAAGACGACATTCTATTCTCTTACGTCACTATTCTTGGTTTACGGTACCATTCGGCGGCTTTGCTACGAGTATGCCATAGTCTTGGTTGGCCGAGACCTCAATGAGGTGGAATGCGAGTGATTAGGTTTGTTGATTTTGCTCGGAGAAGTGGTCCGTGTTCAAGCAAGTTTCTTTCTTCTTTGAAAACAAAAACCCTAAGACCAGTGAATGTCGAGATATATATGTTAATTGGATCTGTGATCCAAACATGCCTTTAGGTCAATCTCGATGGCAGTTTATTCCACTCGCCCTACGGGCTTGTGGAATAAACTTCCATCTCGATTGACCAAAAGCCATGTTTGGATCACAGATCCAATTAACTTATAGTATTGTCGGCTACATGCTGAGTCTGAGACAGGTTGCTAGTGTTGGAGTGTCAAGCTCCGTCTGGTTCCGTCGCCGACAATCTCAGTCTTTAATTATAGTGTGCGACGTTATTAGCTTTAAGGACACACACACACACACACACACATGGCTGTCGTTCATTCATATTCTGCTAGTTTTGACGTGTCCTTGATGTTCGAAGAAATAAAAATGACGAGAACTTCATGGGTCCTTATACGTAATTACTGTCTATTTGACTTATATATTATTATTAACGAAGAAGTTTCTCGTCAACAGCAAAGTGGCTGCCCACCTTTACGCACAATCGTTCTGGTAGTAACAACTTTGGGTTCATAGTTACCCCCTTTCCCCCATCCACCGTCTCCACCACATCTAGTGAGCGGGACGTTATACTCGTTAGACTACTACTGTATTATTATTATCATTATAACGTCACTTGATATAACGTCCATGGCTTTCCAAGTAGAGTCATAATAGTGCTTTAAAAGTGCAGTATCACTTTTCTCAATTTGTCGGTTCACTGCACTTAGTGTTTTGCACAAAAAAAGTCATTAAAATAAAGAAATAGCACCACAAGCGGCTTTTTGCAATATTATTATTATTAAGCTCTCTCTCTCTCTCTCTCTCTCTCTCTCTCTCTCTCTCTCTTTTTTTCAGTTTTGGCTGGGGGGGGGGGGGGGGGGGGGGCTAAAGCTCCCAAAGCCCCCCCCCCCCCCCCCCCCCCCCCCCCCCTCTCGTCCGGCCCTGATGCTCGATATGAAACTTTAACAAAAAAATGTGTATTAAAAACCAAGACAGGAACTCACAAAACGCAACATTTTTCTTTTAATTAAAAACCTAGAACACTGAGGAACCTAAGTAAGGAACTCACAAAACGAAATGAAATGAAACATTTTTCATTACTGACTAAAGACATAGAACAGGAACTCACAAAACGAAATGAAATAAAACATTTTCTTTTGATTAAAAACCTCGAACAGGAACTCACAAAACGCATGCAGCAAAAATGATTATGCCTTGAACCTAGTTTTCCTTGGGCCTCTAACAATGGGAAAACGGAAAAACTTGAATACCGTTAACACACAAAACTTGTGACACGTGTAGGGTAAATGAACATGCCTTGACAGTCGTTTACCATGCAAACTGCTGCATATGGGGATTGATATGACGTTATAACCGACATGGATGAGTGACGTTATAACTGGGTGACGTTATATCCGGTGACGTTATATCCGAGGTTAAAATAGTCTTGGAAAGAAGGAATTGAGCCGGGACCGGTGTTTGGGTGACGATATAACGGGGTGACGTTATATCCGGCGACGTTATAAACGAAGTAGACTGTATCTTGCTGTGGGATGGTGTCCCACTCCTCCTGAAGTGCCTGCAATAGATCGCGGTGATTTGCTGGCGCTTCTTCTCGCCTGCGCACATGTCTGTCCAATTCATCCCAGAGGTGTTCTATCGGGTTCATGTCTGGCGACATGGATGGCCAGGGAAGCACCTGGACATGGTGGTCGGTGAGGAACTGGGTGGTGAGTCGTGCTGTGTGCGGGCGAGCGTTGTCCTGCTGGAATATGGCATCCTGGTCTGCCAGAAGAGGAAGGGCGTGTGGGCGCAGAATTTCCTCCACGTATCGCTGGGCAGTTATGCGCCCTTGGACGTGCACCAGGGTGCTCCTTCCAGCGGTATTGATCGCCCCCCACACCATGACGCCTCCACCACCATGAACGGGTGCCTCATCCACACAGTTGGGCGCGTAACGTTCGTTTACTCTCCGGTAGACCCTCCTCCGACCATCATGTCGCTGGAGCAGGAAGTAGGACTCGTCGCTGAACCACACGTGTCTCCAGTGATTCCGGACGGTCCAGCGAAGGTGCTGGTTGCCCCACTGCACTCGGTTCTGGCGATGGCGGCGGGTGAGGACAGCTCCTCTGTGAGGTCTGCGAGCTCTCAAACCAGCTTCATGCAGGCGGTTCCGCACGGTCTGGTCCGATAATCGGTGTGGCCCGGGGAGAGCCTGGACAGAAGATGAGGCCGACAGGAAACGATTCCGGAGGTGGCGGAGCCGTATGAAGCGGTCGTGAGCAGCAGTTGTCGCCCTTGGTCTTCCCGCTCGTGGCAAGTCAGCAACGGAGCCAGTGGCTTGAAACCTGACCCACAGTCTACTGATGGTGCTCTGGGACACGTGGAAGTGCCTGGCGATTGCACTTTGACTTTGGCCTGCTTGTAAACGACCCAATGCAATTTGGCGGTCTTCTCTGCTCAATCAGGCCATCTTTCGTCGCTGAATTGTCGTCTGATTTCTTTGTGGCGAACAATCCGCTTTTATGGGTTTTGGAAGACATGGTGAGAGCTCAATATTCCCCGAGTTTCACGAGATTACACTGAAGCATGACGAGTGGTCATGCCAAATGAGCAATTTTGACATTGTAGCCACTGATAACGCATGCGTCACGTGCAGAGCTCACTTGTGGCAATGGATGAAAGGTCGACGACCAGATAAACATTTTCTGCAGTTTGGTGGATATCCTTGTAGCCATATAACTAAATTAACCAAATATTACAAGCTATGCGTTTCTTTTTTTGAACAGTATACAAAAAGTGTCTCACGCGACCAGCATACTTGAGTACATTTAATAAACAAAGGGAGAACATAAGGTGAACTTTCATGGGAGGTGTCCTCTCATCGGAGGACCTGACATCGCAGGTCCCACTGTTGCATAAACCTTAACTAAGGGAGACAACGTAAGTGAACTGTGGGATTTTTTTGTTCAAGGAATGTCCAAATTAACACTGGTGTCAACTTGCGAAATAAATTCAGCAAACCCTTCCACTGTGAATAGATATAAACTTGCTAACGGATTTGCTGTTTTTATATTTAGTCAAGTTTTGACTAAATATTTTAACATCGAGGGGGAATCGAAACGAGGGTCGTGGTGTATGTGCGTGCGTGCGTGTGTGTGTGTGTGTGTGTGTGTGTGTGTGTGTGTAGAGCGATTCAGACTAAACTACTGGACCGATCTTTATGAAATTTGACATGAGAGTTCCTGGGTATGAAATCCCCGAACGTTTTTTTCATTTTTTTGATAAATGTCTTTGATGACGTCATATCCGGCTTTTCGTGAAAGTTGAGGCGGCACTGTCACGCCCTCATTTTTCAACCAAATTGGTTCAAGTTTTGGTCAAGTAATCTTCGACGAAGCCCGGGGTTCGGTATTGCATTTCAGCTTGGTGGCTTAAAAATTAATTAATGACTTTGGTCATTAAAAATCGGAAAATTGTAAAAAAAAATAAAAATTTATAAAACGATCCAAATTTACGTTTATCTTATTCTCCATCATTTGCTGATTCCAAAAACATATAAATATGTTATATTCGGATTAAAAACAAGCTCTGAAAATTAAATATATAAAAATTATTATCAAAATTAAATTGTCCAAATCAATTTAAAAACACTTTCATCTTATTCCTTGTCGGTTCCTGATTCCAAAAACATATAGATATGATATGTTTGGATTAAAAACACCCTCAGAAAGTTAAAACAAAGAGAGGTACAGAAAAGCGTGCTATCCTTCTTAGCGCAACTACTACCCCGCTCTTCTTGTCAATTTCACTGCCTTTGCCATGAGCGGTGGACTGACGATGCTACGAGTATACGGTCTTGCTGAAAAATGGCATTGCGTTCAGTTTCATTCTGTGAGTTCGACAGCTACTTGACTAAATATTGTATATTCGCCTTACGCGACTTGTTGCTTTCTATCGTTATTTTCAAATAAAAGCAAAGCAACTGGCATGTTTATTTTTTAGATTTATCGTCTGTTAGCATTTTGTGTGAACAATGGACACGCCATGCTATTTAAACACAGCGTATGAAGCGTACGGCTGTTGAACTAAATTTCAACCCGTTTGTAATAATCTGCTGTTTTCTTGTAGTTATATTTAGTCAAGTTTTGACTAAATATTTTAACATCGAGGGGGAATCGAAACGAGGGTCGTGGTGTATGTGCGTGTGTGCGCGCGTGTGTGTGTGTGTGTGTGTAGAGCGATTCAGACTAAACTACTGGACCGATCTTTATGAAATTTGACATGAGAGTTCCTGGGTATGAAATCCCCGAACGTTTTTTTCATTTTTTTGATAAATGTCTTTGATGACGTCATATCCGGCTTTTCGTGAAAGTTGAGGCGGCACTTGACTAAATATTGTATTTTCGCCTTACGCGACTTGTTTTTAATTTATTTTGACACGAGTTCAATACATGCAGAAGTTAAATCTTCGATCTGAAGTATACAATAATGAAATAAAAATAAAATGAAATAAAAATCAGGATAATAAATGCTTTTATATTTAGTCAAGTTTTGACTAAATATTTTAACATCGAGGGGGAATCGAAACGAGGGTCGTGGTGTATGTGTGTGTGTGTGTGTGTGTGTGTGTGCGTGTGCGTGCGTGCGCGCGTGCGTGTAGAGCGATTCAGACCAAACTACTGGGCCGATCTTTATGAAATTTTACATGAGAGTTCGTGGGATTGATATCCCCGAACGTTTTTCTCCTTTTTTCGATAAATGTCTTTGATGACGTCATATCCGGCTTTTCGTGAAAGTTGAGGCGGCACTGTCACGCTCTCATTTTTCAACCAAATTGGTTGACATTTTGGTCAAGTAATGTTCGACGAAGCACGGACTTCGGTATTGCATTTCAGCGTGATGGCTTAAAAATTAATTAATGACTTTGGTCATTAAAAATCTGAAAATTGTAAAAAAAAATAAAAAAATTATAAAACGATCCAAATGTACGTTTATCTTATTCTCCATTATTTTCTGATTCCAAAAACATATAAATATGTTATATTTGAATTAAAAACAAGCTCTGAAAATTAAATATATAAAAATTATTATCAAAATTAAATTTTCCAAATCAATTTAAAAACACTTTCATCTTATTCCTTGTCGGTTCCTGATTCCAAAAACATATAGATATGATATGTTTGGATTAAAAACACGCTCAGAAAGTTAAAACGAAGAGAGGTATAGAAAAGCGTGCTATCCTTCTCAGCGCAACTACTAAACCGCTCTTCTTGTCAATTTCACTGCCTGAACGGTGGACTGACGATGCTATGAGTATACGGTCTTGCTGAAAAATTGCATTGCGTTCAGTTTCATTCTGTGAGTTCGACAGCTACTTGACTAAATATTGTATTTTCGCCTTACGCGACTTGTTTAATTTGTTTGTATCTATTGTTTCCTTGTTTTGGAAACTACATGACAGATTTCGATAATATAATGTTGAATAACATTTGCATTCACGTGGTGTGTATTTTATTACATTGTACTTGTTATCTCATTATTTATTTTCGAATGAATATGAAACAGTACTCCCAATGTCTCGCCTCAGGGAATATAACAAGAATCCTGTGACATGTGATGACAAGCACCTGAATCAAGATGTTTTGAAAGTTTATTTATTGAGACTCAAGTATGACACGCGTCCAAGTGTGGTAAGAAACGATACTTTAAGAAAGATTAGTTATGAGAAAGTGTAATCATAAACAACCAGAATGGTTCATTTTCGTCTATGATTAATCGTTTCAATAACTACAATTGTACATTGCATACTTTTTTTAATTTTCTATTGCGATAATATATGCAGGCTAGGTGTGGATTCACATTGTGTCACGCATATAGGCTCATTCAACTTTGACGCCGGTGGCAATGAATTAATTCCCTAATCATTGAAAACGAAAGGCGCAGTGGGATGCAATATGCATTGTGTTCCAAGTCAGTGTGCACTGGAGAAACAGAAAGATGAGGACGTTTGCAGTGCAGTTGCTCTGCTGTGGATTTTGTGAGTGGCTACAGTCTGCATTGGTTATTGAGTTGGTTGGTGGGTTGGTTGATAGGCTAGCTTGTTGGTTTAATTATCGATTGGTAAAATACACGATAGAAACATTTAAAACCTGCAACAAGATTTCATCTTATAATGTTCATCCTAAGCCACAAACAAGTTCAAGTTTTATTAGTCCATAACCCATGGGAGCATTTTGAACAATAAATACAATCAATACAATCATGATATATGCTAATATGGTAAATAAGAAAATAAAAAAATAAAAAGATAATGAAAAACGGTTACAAATTCAAAGTCCAAAATATTCTTTAGCAATTTCTTTTTCTTAGTAGCAAACAACTTTTTAAATTTAAGTGCATTAGGTTTTTTCCAATAGTAAGGTATGTGGTAACAACTCAGTGCTTTCTTCTTTGAAAAAATCACAGACAAATAAATAATGGAATTCATCACCTATGTCTTGTGATACACATTTGGTGCAAGTTTTTTCTGACCTCGGGATGTTGAGATAACGTTCTTTCTGTACAGGCAAATTGTTGTTTAATGTTCTAAACTTCATCATTGAAACACATTGCTGATATGGCAGGTATATGTGACATAGTCTTCACATGCAAAAATATCTTAAAACATTCGATAATTCCAAAACATATTTTTTGTTCCAATTTCTGTAAACCATTTACTGGTCATACAAGCTTCTTTTTACTTTCGTTTTAAACCATGCGCTTGAGTATTGAACATTTTCTTGAAAAGTTTAAAGGCCAGAGAGACCAGTTTCTTTTAAGGTTTTTTCAATAAAACATAAATAATTAGATTCAATCATCTTGTTGATATACAATTTATAAGGAAAGCAATACACAATACTTGAAACATTATTTTTATGAATAGGACTAATCAGTTTATACCAATAGCAAAGCATTCTACATTTCATATTAACATCTAGTGGATATTTTCCAAGTTCACCAAATATCATAGCATTTGGAGTTGATTTTTTTAGTTTGAAAACAATTTTATAAAAACGCAATTGAAGTTTAGTAGCAAGTTCACAGGAACCAAAACCCCATACTTCACATCCGTATAATAAAATTGGAGCAATCATTTTATCGAACAGGTCAACTGTATGTCCACAGGCAGTGACAATTGTCTACAAGTACGCAAAAGAACAAACAAATGATGATATCTTGGGACGAGAATTTTAACTAGTTGGTTGGTTGTTTGGTTGCCTGGCTTTCTGTCTGTCTACTTGTCTGTTTGTTTGTTTGTCTGTCCATTTAGCGCTCTCTCTGTCTCTCTTTGTCTCTCTCTCTATTTGTCCACCTCTCTCTTCATTTTTTCCTTTGTTTTCTTCCTTTCTTCCACTCTTTTTTTCTTTCTAAGCGTCTTTCTCTGTTTGCGACTGTCCTTGTTTGACTAGTCTCCGTCATCTGTCCTACCGCGGTCGGTCTTTCTTTCTGTCTTCCAATTCATTCCTTTTTTTCCTTTTCAAATATGTTTTTTGTTTGTATTCTTCTTGCCTTCTTTCTTTCTTCCAATCACTCCTATATACTTTTCTCTTTTTGTATTCTTCTTTGATTGTTTGTTAATTAGTTCCTTTTTTTTCTTTTTTTTCCATTCACTCCTGTCTTTCCCTTTTTTTTCTTGTACTCCTTCTTTCTTTCTTTCTTGTTTTTCTTTCTTTCTCTTTCTCTCATTCTTCCTTTCTGTTTTTCCTCTTTCTTCCATTAATTCCTTTCCCCCTTTCTATTCTTCTTTCTTCCTTCCTTCCTTTGACTGACAGCTAACCTGAATGTGTGTTATGCGTAGTGCTGTTCCAGGGGAACGAGGGGGAAAGGTTGTCACGTCTTAAGAGTCGAGGACACATGGAGGGGGATGGCCCAGTTCCAGGTCTCCCTACAGGACAACCTCCCTCTCCTCTTGTGAGTGACATTGACCAGTTACTACGATGGAGAGAGAGAGAGAGAGAGAGAGAGAGAGAGAGAGAGAGAGAGAGAGAGAGAGAGAGAGAGAGAGAGAGAGATGATGATGATAATTAGTTTTAACGTCCTCTTAGAACCAATTGGCCTATCTTGGGACAGGTAGAGTTGATATGCTTTATGGGGGGACAGGACACTGGACAGACATGCAAACAGAGAACACATATGATCGTGTTATAGATCTGGAAGTCTGTTGTTGCGATATTTCAAAATGGGGATGGTAGTAAAGATTTTGTTGGGGTTGTTGCCATAGTGTACGCGAAATATAGTTGAAGTGGAGCGGTTTTGTAGGCTTATTTGCTTTTTATTTATGTAAAATATTTTTTAGACTTTTGGATAAAGCCAAAATAATGTAATAAAGAACTGGCTGAATAAGTAAATAAATACGTAACTAGAAACATAAAAATAATTATTAGCCAAATAAGAATATTAAATATAACTTGCTAAAATAATATATCAGAATGGGGAACTTAAGTTCAGGTAGGAGGGCGGTGTATGTGATTTAGCCTTGTTTGAATAGAGCTATGTGATAGGTGTTGTAGGCGCTTTGGTTGTTGGGCGTGGGGGGGGGGGGGGGGGTCGGTGGGAGAGAGGGTTGAGGGGTGGGAAGGAGGAGACGGGATGAAGTTTTCAAAACAGATGTCCTATTTCAGCCTTATGTATTGAGAGACACAGGGTGTATGCTGGCTTCCATTGAAGCGTGCAATGTTTATCTAAAAACTCATGGGGTTTCAGTTTGTGTTCGTTGACAAGGGTGTGTAGGTTGCGGAAATCTTGTTGGAGTGATTGGCAGCGGTCAAAGAGGTGTAAAAAAGATATTAGCTTTCCACATTCACAGAGACGGGGAAAGAACTTGTGAGCGCATCCATCCGTGCGAATTCTACGAAGTATTTTAAGGAGGGGGGTGGGGAGTGTAGGCCTGTTTTGTTTTGTTTGTCGGGGCAGAATAAGCCAACCATGGGCATCGCCTTCTGTTTTTAATTCTGTTTCCCAGTGACGCCAGGCAACTTTGGCCATTTTGTGTTTTGCTTCCGTCTTTGTTAATTTGAGGTCATGAAATTCTGCTTGATCTGTGACAGATTCTTTTGCTGCTCTGTCAGCCATATCATTGCCTCTGATCCCCGTGTGTGAGGGGATGTACATAAGGGTCAATTCTGTTCCAGAGGCAATGATCTGGTGACAGAGGAACAATATTTCCGTCTGAAGCTCTTCCCGGTTTCTGGAACCATTTTGGAGAGCAGTCAGAGCTGATTTTGAGTCGGAGAAGATCACGACTCTTGTTGGGGGTTGAGGGAGGTCATTGATATAGTGGCATGCTCTTAAGATGGCGTACATTTCTGCAGTGAAAATGGACACATCCTGGTTGAGTTTGAATTTTTTAGTTATTTTGAGGTCAGGGATGACAAAAGCACAGCCGGCTTGGCCATCATTTTGTTTTGAGCCGTCAGTAAATATTTGTAGGTGATCTTTGTAACTGTTTGAGATTATTTCTCTTACTATTGATGAGACAGGCACAGGGTTATCTTTCTTTGTTATACCCAGATCATGATCAGGGATGATAATGGGGGACTCCATGAACCAAAAGGGGAAGGGGTTAATGGGAATTTGGGCCATCCTACCTGGGTTCACCCCACTTTCTTGTAATATCGGTTGAACATAGTCTGCTAGTGGGATTGTTGCTTCGTATATTGTGGGTGTTTTTCTTTTTAGGTTTTGGTAAGGGGCCGAGGTTATCGTGTCGAACTCAGCAGTGAGCTCTTCGTTCACAGCATTATCAACTGTACTGGCTCTTGATACATACTGCGCCGACTTTAGCCTTCTTTCTTCATCGAGGGGCAGCCAGCCAGCCTCTTGATACACTAGTTTGTTTATGGAGTGTTTTGGGAGATCAAAGATGATTTTGAGGGCAGCCATTTCGGCTCTTTCCAATAGTTTTAGATTCGATTTTGATGCAGCAAAAAATGCTTCTTGACCATATGTTAAACGGGATCTTATAATGGCTTTCGTAACGTGAAGCAGGCTGTCTTTATTTGAGGCCCAGGTCTCTCGTTTTAATACTTTGAGGAGACTTAGTGCTTTCTTGGCTTTGCCGACAAGGTTTTTGATGTGTGGTCCCCATGTTAGGTTCGGGGTGAAGGTAACGCCAAGGAATTTGACTTGTTTTTTAGACTCCAGGGGTGTATTGTTGACGATAATTGTGGATTTTTCGTGTAGCTTCTTTCTGGTGACAACCATGAATGTTGTCTTTTCGGCGGCGATTTCAAAGCCGTTTGTGTGCAAATAATGGATTATTTTGTCTACTGCGTTTTGATATCTCTTTAAGTTAGTTTTGTGTTGAGTTTCCCTTGGTTTGTGATTTGACCACAGAGCCAGGTCGTCTGCATACAGTGAAATCACTGTTCCATTCGTCCCGGCTCTGTGTATGTCATACAGCATGATGCTGAACAATGTCGGGGCAATGACACTGCCCTGAGGGACTCCCATGTTAACTTTGTGTGCTGTGGATACATCTCTGCCTACTCGGACTTCTAACGTCCTTTCGTTGATAAATTCATTCACGAAATTGTACAGTCTTCCTGATATACCAATGTTTTTCAGTTTTTCCAATAGTTTGGCGTGCCAGACTGAATCGTAGGCGCGTTTAATGTCAAAGAAGGTGGCAAACATGGTTTTGTTTCTTGCTCGAGTTTTTTTTAATGTGGGCAGCTAGTTTAACAATGTTATCTGTACAGGACCTGGACTTTCTGAAGCCGGCCTGGCACGTGGGGATGATGCCATGTTTCTCTAAGTAGTGTTCCAGCCTATTCTTGATGATTCGTTCATAGATTTTGCCAATATGGGGCGTGAGAGATATGGGCCTGTAACTAGATGCTAACTGCTTTGGTTTTCCGTCTTTTGGAATTGCTATCACCAGCGCTTCTTTCCGCGCCTTGGGAATTGTGTTGCTTTCATAACAGGATTGGAAAAACTTAAGCAGTAGGTCAAGGAGGCAGTCAGGGAAATGTTGTATCATTTTATATGAAATTGGATCTTTGCCAGTGGACTTGTTTCCTGTCTTTATGCTTTTTATTGCTTTCTTTAGCTCCTTTTTGGTTAGAGGATGGTTTATTGGTAGGGTGTTATCTTCAGCTGGGTGAGTGTAAGTCTTTTGGTGTTCTTCTCTGTATTCCCGTCTGTCTGCTTCAAGGTGTTCGGTCTGACTGGCCCTGGCAAAAGTTGCTGCCAAAAGCTCAGCCTTTTCAAGGTTGTTTGTGGTGAGTTTATTGTCAACTATCAAAGGTTTTTCCGGGAGTTTATACCTGTGTTTGATTTTAGTTATCTTTTTCCAAATTTTTCCAGTATCCTCTGGGTTATTTACTTCATCCTTTACAAACTGTTCCCAATAATCTCTCTTGGCTTTAGCGACTGTGTGGAACATGTGACTTTTTGCTTCTCTCATTACCTCTTGATTTGCATCTGTTTCATTCTTCAAGAGGTCTGATGTGGCTCTGTTTCTTGCGTTTTTGGCCTGTTCACAGTCATCATTCCACCAGGGGTTTGGTGCTGTCTTTCTTTTATTTCTGTTGGTGGTGTTTGTTGGGATTGTTACATTAGCTTTTGATATGATGAATTCTCTAATGTTTTCATAAAATGTGTCTATGCTTTCTGATTCTATCTTGGTTATGTCGCAAGTAGAACATTCTTGTCTGAAGGCCGACCAGTTGGCTCTTTTATAATTGAATTTGGGAAGGCTTGTGTCCTCTGCGAGACCGGGGTTTATGTTATGTAGTGTGAGTAGAATTGGCCTGTGGTCCGAGTGAAGTGTGTCGGGAATGATCGTCCAGTCAGCTCTACTTGCTAGTTTTGTACTGACAAGAGTTAAATCTATAGCTGTGGCTGATTGTTTGTTATTATCAGGAATTCTAGTTGGGGTACTGTCATTTAACACAACCATGTCTGAGTCTATTATATGGTCTGCCAAATGACTGTGTGTGTTGTTGTTCTTGAGTTTGTCATCCCAAAGTGCGTGATGGTCATTGAAATCTCCAAGTACTACCCAGCTGTTTGTCTCACTTTGGAGGTCCCTGATCCATTTTGTGTATTCTTCTCGACAACCCGTGGGGTAATATACATTCACAATGTTTGCCTTGCCGCTCCCCTCCATCGTGATCTCAATTGAGCATGTTGAGCCATGAACACCAACGGTGGGTGCGGGAGACATGGTCTGTAGATAGTGAATATCTAGTTTAATATAGATTGCTACATCTGTTTTATTTCTTTGCACATCTGGGTCTATAACTGGTGGGTAATAATACCCATCTATTTGAGGGAGTTTATATTTTGGGACAGTTAAGGACTGTAGGGCTAGAATATCTGGTTGTCTAACACTTAAGAACTGTGTGAGGTAATTAAGGGTGGTATTTATACTTCTGCAGTTCCATTGTAAAATGCTTAAGTTCCTTTTTAGTTTTGGAGAATGTGGATTTTGTGCTGCTCTACTCGTTGAGTTAGCCATGGGGAAAACAAGTAACAGAAGAATCACAAGAGACATGTATGTCTGTGTTTTCACTTGAAACATATCCGTTATAAATTTTAAATTGCCTTGCCAAGGCCAATTAATTCAGTCTCTGTAAGATCTCTGACACCTAGTGTGGTGAGTGTGAGGAGAGCGGGGCTTGGTTGTTTAAGAGTCACATTCTTGTCGGTTAGGTTTTTGTATACCTTGGACATGCATTCCAGGAGGTAACCGGGGTTTTGTTTGAACTGGGCATCGACAATTACAGTCATTATTTGCCCCAGAAAACAATGCAGCCCCTGGTCTTCTCTTTCAGGACTTGCCGGTCTAGTGCGGATTTTTTCCATAGCAAGAGTGGCCAGTTCCAGCTCTGCTTGGTTTCTTTTCATTTTGTCCTGTTCAATGGCCAGGGAGATTTGCTGGCCAATGCTGGCTTCAATTTTTGTCAGCACCTTCTGTGCAATTTCATCTTCTTGCTTTTGAGCTAGTTTGTGTTTTGCGGCTGTAAGGCGCGCCTTTTGTTTTAGGAGTTCTGCTTTGTTTTTAGTGATTTTTTGTGTGGAGAGCCTGCGGCTGTTTGTCAGGTAGCGCCTGTGTTTGTTTGGTGGTAACAGTGGATTTATATGAAAGGCGACGTCTAGGAGCTGGTCTTGGGTGAGAATCCTGTTTGTTCACTGCTTCCCCTAGTGATTTGGGGTTTGCAATGGATGCAAATGTGGGTTTGAGGGACTCTTCTCTTCTGTAAAAGTCATCATGTACCATAGGAAGGTCAGTTTCGGCATGCTTGGCCATCAGTTTAGTTTCATTTTCTGTGTGAAGTTCGTTTTTGGCTCTTCTCAAAGCTTCTGAGAAAAGAATGTAAGAGCATGCCCTGATTTTGTTTTCCCGTTGTCTGAGTTTGTACTCGGGGCACCCTAGGTATGCCGCCGAGTGATCCCCGAGACAGTTAATGCAGTGTTTGGGGTTAGTACAAGAGCTGACAGGGTGGCCGTCCTTAGACCCACATCTGGGACAGACGTGGGCTTTGGATCGGCACTGGTCTTTCGAATGCCCGAACCGGTTGCACTTGACACAGCGCCTCACAGGAGCCACAAAAGGAGTGACGCGAAACTCCTGGTTCTCGAGGCGGACTGTGTCAGGCAACACGGCCGTCAGGAAGGTCAGCCTTACTGCCGATGAAGAGGAGCCATCCTTGTTGGTAAGGCGCCGGGCAACCTTTACCAACCCAGCCTGACCCCCATCAGCTGTGACGGTGACGAACTCCATGTGTACCATGTCATCGTTGGTGTGTGACCGATCAACACCTTTGATCACTCCTTCTGTGGTTGGGACGGGGATGGAACATTTAATTGGAATGCCGTTTAGATTTTTCATGTTTGCGAGCTGTTGTTGTTGTTTTGAGCCGTGGCAGCCTATCAGCCATTTGTTTTGGGGTAATGGGCGAATGAGCAGGACTTCCCCTTCGACATGTTTGATCTGCTTATTTCTTCCCAAACCGAGACCACTGAAGGTTGCAGGGCCTGTTTTGAGGTCCTCAAGGATGCATGGAAATTGGAGGAACACTGGTTTGGTTTGATCTGGTTTGAGTATCTTTCCAGTCTGATGGGTTTTCTTTTGTCTGTTTGTTTTGGTTTGGGCGTTTCCGCCTTCGGTTGTCTGAGCAGAAGTCTTGACCGACAGTTCCGGTTCGGCTGTCTTTTGTTTATGCGAGCGGTTTTTGCGTTTGCGGGCTGTGTGAAACACCTCATTGTCCGTTGTCTCTGAGGTAGAGTCAGACTGACAATGAGGCTGATCTGCGCAGACGCTCTCAGTACGTGGACGCTTGCAAGTTTGGTAAGGAGGACAGCCTCCCGCGGTTCAGGGTGTTGCTTTCAATGAGAAGCGCTGTACCAGTGGTCTTTGTTTTCTTCCCCTTATCAGAGGCGTCTGATGTGGGGTTCGCTTTGTTACGCATGCTCGCGCCGCGCCCCGCGGGGTCTGCGCTACGTGCTGGAGGCGCCGGAAACGGATTGCTACTCTGTGGGAGATTGCCAAACCCACTACCTTTTGTTCCCTCGCCAGAAGCGTCTGGTTCGGGAACATCCGGTTGAGTAACCACCATCCCTCCGGGAGGAGAAGATGACGCGGGAGGACCCGCGTCAGCCATGCGCCTAGCAGAGCGGAACTAAAGAGAACAATAGACAAGAGTTGGGTTCGTTACACCCCCTTCTTCTGACCTAAACACAAGTTACAAAGCGGAGATAGGCATGAGGAAAAACATATACACATAAATGTTAGACCAGAAAATGAGAAAACAAAATAACAAAACAAATGACAAAATAAATGAAATAAAGGGAAGTCTGATAAAGAATACGGGACTAAATGAGTAAATCAAGCAATAACTACAACAAACAACAACAAAAGGAGTTAGGCCTGACCACACGGGCACGGCTTCGGGGACGAAAAACAAACACTCAAACACACACAAAACGGAAGACTATGAGGTCAGAGAGAGGATAGAAAGGTTCTAGCTTGGCTTACTGACTTTAACTTCAATGCGTTGTTCCACTCCGTGAGATCCCGAATACAACACCACGTAAACATGCACTAACAGGCACAAACAGGCACAAGGGAATCAGACGGAATCCAGGCGCACCAAAGAACAGCACAGGTAAGCAGTGTTTAGGTTTTGAGGGAAACACCACGAACACAAGGAACAGGAGATCCACGTGAAAACGAAAAACAGGCAAAAAAAGCGTCTGCGTTCCGCGGCGAACAGGAGATCTAGGAAACACAGAGCAATATCTCCAGGATCACACAAACACCACAGAAACACAACAACTACACTACAGCACAGTGATGCAGAGGACAAACATCCACATGAAACACAGATACTGAAGCAAAACGGGTGACGACTCTTTGCGCTTCAGCCAACACAGGGCAGCTGGAAGACGGTCAGAGGGTAAGTCACGGTTGGTTACGTTCTGGAGCGGGTGAGAGCAGGTGTGCACAGCTCGGTGTGCATAGCATCTTGACCTTGCTTCAAGGTCAAGGTCGCAGGAGCCATAAATGTTGTCTAAAAACAGCTATTTTTCACATTTTTCCCATTTTCTCTGAAGTTTTTGAGATTGAATACCTCACCTATATATGATATATAGGGCAAAGTAAGCCCCATCTTTTGATACCAGTTTGGTTTACCTTGCTTCAAGGTCAAGGTCACAGGAGCTCTTCAAAGTTGGATTGTATACATATTTTGAAGTGACCTTGACCCTGAACTATGGAAGATAACTGTTTCAAACTTAATAATTATGTGGGGCACATGTTATGCTTTCATCATGAGACACATTTGGTCACATATGATCAAGGTCAAGGTCACTTTGACCCTTATGAAATGTGACCAAAATAAGGTAGTGAACCACTAAAAGTGACCATATCTCATGGTAGAAAGAGCCAATAAGCACCATTGTACTTCCTATGTCTTGAATTAACAGCTTTGTGTTGCATGACCTTGGATGACCTTCACTTTGGGTCAAGGTCACATGTATTTAGGTAGGAAAAATGTGTAAAGCCGTTCTTAGTGTATGATGTCATTGCTAGGTTTAGCTGAAGGTCAAGGTCATGTAAAGGTCAAGGTCAAGCATGTGAGTCGTATGGGCTTTGCCCTTCTTGTTTATTAATGTGAGCAGGGTACTGAAAACATCGAGGCAGGGCTCCACAGACGTTTCAAGTCGTTCAAGACAAGAGGAGAGGCTGCCGATGACGATGAGACAGGGCTTCAAAGTTTCAAGTCATTCAAGAGGAGAGGAGAGGCTACCGATGACGATGAGACAGGGCTTCAAAGTTTCAAGTCATTCAAGACAAGAGGAGAGGCTACCGATGACAAGGAGACAGGGCTTCAAAGTTTCAAGTCATTCAAGACGAGAGGAGAGGCTACCGATGACGAGGAGACAGGGCTTCAAAGTTTCAAGTCATTCAAGACAAGAGGAGAGGCTACCAATGACGATGAGACAGGGCTTCAAAGTTTCAAGACGAGAGGAGAGGCTACCAATGACGATGAGACAGGGCTTCAAAGTTTCAAGTCATTCAAGAGGAGAGGCTACCGATGACGAGGAGACAGGGCTTCAAAGTTTCAAGTCATTCAAGACGAGAGGAGAGGCTACCGATGACGATGAGACAGGGCTTCAAAGTTTCAAGTCATTCAAGACAAGAGGAGAGGCTACCAATGACGATGAGACAGGGCTTCAAAGTTTCAAGACGAGAGGAGAGGCTACCAATGACGATGAGACAGGGCTTCAAAGTTTCAAGTCATTCAAGAGGAGAGGCTACCGATGACGATGAGACAGGGCTTCAAAGTTTCAAGTCATTCAAGAGGAGAGGCTACCGATGACGAGGAGACAGGGCTTCAAAGTTTCAAGTCATTCAAGACGAGAGGAGAGGCTACCGATGACGATGAGACAGGGCTTCAAAGTTTCAAGTCATTCAAGAGGAGAGGCTACCGATGACGAGGAGACAGGGCTTCAAAGTTTCAAGTCATTCAAGACGAGAGGAGAGGCTACCGATGACGAGGAGACAGGGCTTCAAAGTTTCAAGTCATTCAAGACGAGAGGCTACCGATGACGAGGAGACAGGGCTTCAAAGTTTCAAGTCATTCAAGACAAGAGGAGAGGCTACCAATGACGATGAGACAGGGCTTCAAAGTTTCAAGTCATTCAAGACGAGAGGCGAGGCTACCGATGACGATGAGACAGGGCTTCAAAGTTTCAAGACGAGAGGAGAGGCTACCCATGACGATGAGACAGGGCTTCAAACTTTCAAGTCATTCAAGACGAGAGGCTACCGATGACGATGAGACAGGGCTTCAAAGTTTCAAGTCATTCAAGAGGAGAGGCTACCGATGACGAGGAGACAGGGCTTCAAAGTTTCAAGTCATTCAAGACGAGAGGAGAGGCTACCGATGACGAGGAGACAGGGCTTCAAAGTTTCAAGTCATTCAAGACGAGAGGAGAGGCTACCGATGACGATGAGACAGGGCTTCAACGTTTCAAGTCATTCAAGAGGAGAGGCTACCGATGACGAGGAGACAGGGCTTCAAAGTTTCAAGTCATTCAAGACGAGAGGAGAGGCTACCGATGACGAGGAGACAGGGCTTCAAAGTTTCAAGTCATTCAAGACGAGAGGAGAGGCTACCGATGACGATGAGACAGGGCTTCAACGTTTCAAGTCATTCAAGAGGAGAGGCTACCGATGACGAGGAGACAGGGCTTCAAAGTTTCAAGTCATTCAAGACGAGAGGAGAGGCTACCGATGACGAGGAGACAGGGCTTCAAAGTTTCAAGTCATTCAAGACGAGAGGCTACCGATGACGAGGAGACAGGGCTTCAAAGTTTCAAGTCATTCAAGACAAGAGGAGAGGCTACCAATGACGATGAGACAGGGCTTCAAAGTTTCAAGTCATTCAAGACGAGAGGCGAGGCTACCGATGACGATGAGACAGGGCTTCAAAGTTTCAAGACGAGAGGAGAGGCTACCCATGACGATGAGACAGGGCTTCAAACTTTCAAGTCATTCAAGACGAGAGGCTACCGATGATGATGAGACAGGGCTTCAAAGTTTCAGGTCATTCAAGAGGAGAGGCTACCGATGACGAGGAGACAGGGCTTCAAAGTTTCAAGTCATTCAAGACGAGAGGAGAGGCTACCGATGACGAGGAGACAGGGCTTCAAAGTTTCAAGTCATTCAAGACGAGAGGAGAGGCTACCGATGACGATGAGACAGGGCTTCAACGTTTCAAGTCATTCAAGAGGAGAGGCTACCGATGACGAGGAGACAGGGCTTCAAAGTTTCAAGTCATTCAAGACGAGAGGAGAGGCTACCGATGACGAGGAGACAGGGCTTCTTCTTCTTCTTCTTTGTTCGTGGGCTGAAACTCCCATGTACACTCGTGTATTTTGCACAAGTGGAATTTTACGTGTATGACCGTTTTTTACCCCGCCATTTAGGCAGCCATACGCCGTTTTCGGAGGAAACAGGGCTTCAAAGTTTCAAGTCATTCAAGACGAGAGGAGAGGCTACCGATGACGAGGAGACAGGGCTTGAAAGTTTCAAGTCATTCAAGACGAGAGGAGAGGCTACCGATGACGATGAGACAGGGCTTCAAAGTTTCAAGTCATTCAAGACAAGAGGAGAGGCTACCAATGACGATGAGACAGGGCTTCAAAGTTTCAAGTCATTCAAGACGAGAGGCGAGGCTACCGATGACGATGAGACAGGGCTTCAAAGTTTCAAGACGAGAGGAGAGGCTACCAATGACGATGAGACAGGGCTTCAAAGTTTCAAGTCATTCAAGACGAGAGGAGAGGCTACCGATGACGATGAGACAGGGCTTCAAAGTTTCAAGTCATTCAAGACGAGAGGAGAGGCTACCGATGACGAGGAGACAGGGCTTCAAAGTTTCAAGTCATTCAAGACGAGAGGAGAGAGGCTACCGATGACGAGGAGACAGGGCTTCAAAGTTTCAAGTCATTCAAGACAAGAGGAGAGGCTACCGATGACGAGGAGACAGGGCTTCAAAGTTTCAAGTCATTCAAGACGAGAGGAGAGGCTACCGATGACGAGGAGACAGGGCTTCAAAGTTTCAAGTCATTCGAGACGAGAGGAGAGGCTACCGATGACGAGGAGACAGGGCTTCAAAGTTTCAAGTCATTCAAGACGAGAGGAGAGGCTACCGATGACGATGAGACAGGGCTTCAAAGTTTCAAGTCGTTCCAAACAAGAGGCGCGGCTACCGATGACGAGGAGACAGGGCTTCAAAGTTTCAAATCATTCAAGATGAGAGGAAAGGCTACCGATGACGTCAAGACAGTGCTTCAAAGTTTCAAGACGCTCAACACAGGACGACAAGTAGAGGAGGATGCTCCAGCACAAGACCTCCCTACCGGTCAGCCTCCAATCCCTCTGTGATAGGGTGGAGTGGAAGGGGGAAAATAGGAAGCATAAATGAGACGCCAAGACAGAGGTTGCGATAACGTGACTTTTAACTAACGTACACCAGAAAGCACATCAGAAAGCAGTGTCTGATGACACATGAAAAGAAAAGAAAACATAATATAATTATAAGTACATGATATAACAAGTAGAAACGCACCATTCGTACCAATGCATCCTAACCATACATACATTCCACAATAAACCTACTGTCACAGGTCAGTTTTCGTCAGCCTGTTGTTCTTTCTGCGTGCGCCTCCCAAAGGAAATTTATGGAAGGAAAACACGCCGCCTTTTCGTATTAGCTAAAGAAACAGGTACTACCTTGACTTTATTTCCCTACTTCACTCTTTCCCATGCTCTCGAAGTAGCGGAGAAAGATTAACACAGGTTTACATTATAAGATGTTTGATGGGTTGTTGACAGACCAGCTTTTTTGTCGGTCCGAGGGGGAGCATATCGTCTTTTGTTTCATATTTATTGACCGCGGCCTTCGGCCTTGGCCAATAAATATGAAACAAAAGACGATAATATTATGCCCCCCGAGGACCGACAAAAAAGCTGGTCTGGCAACAAACCATCAAACATCGTTTTTGTCATCATTTTGGTGGTTCAACATTAAGTGAAAAATCAACACAGGGAGCCATGGTTTGAAACGCGAGTTCTGTTATTATAATGCATGTTCGGGGCCCCAGCACGTTGTTCAAAGCTGGCGTGCGAAAGCAACTTACTGTGTGTGATTTGAGTTTATATTAAATGTTGAGACAAGTATGTCAGGTTTGAGGATGCGAAGTTCTGTAGGTTCCGACTACAGAGTGGTGTGTGAAACCAACAGTAAGCGCCTTTGAGACGATAGTGCCCACAGTCAGCGTTGACCATCTCACAACAGATCTGTTATGTGGATTATCGTGCGACGTTCGAGTCGGGGGCAAGGAATCGCAGGAAGCAAAGATGAGTCTTTTTCCATTGTCACCTTTCTTTCCGGTTGTTGGTGCATATAATATTGTGCGGACAAAATGATGCGACGGCGAGTGTTTTTTACCTCCAAGATTTTGTGGTGTGGGTATTGTTTTGCTCGTTTCATACCCACACCAAAACCTGAAACACACCCCACCCTCCCCCTCCCTCACAATCAGTCCATGAACACAAACACTGACACACACAAATTAATGATCAAGTTACCCCCCCCCCCCCCCAACCCTTCACTTGCACACCTGCAACGCAGACGATCATATTATTGATTAAATATTCATATAGGTCATTTTTGGGTTTTTTGTTCTTGTTTGTGTTATTGCAGAATCGGGTTTCTCTTATTACTACACGTGTCTCTTCATTACATTTCACCATCGGCCTACCACCCTGCCCCTCTCGGTATTCCACCCCTCGGTTTTTAGTGGTAAATATTAGTAATCGAATATTGAAGCTACGTTGAGTCAAAGGTCACAGAAGATTTGCATCGTGCAGCACTGCACGAATTGGGTCAAAGGACACAAACGATTTGCGTGGTGCCGCGAAGGAAAGATAATCGCGATCTTGTTTCTCATTGCCTCTCTGTTTTTCTAGACTTGTCATTCTGCTTGCTCGGCTTTGTCAGATGTCTTCATTTCTTGTTGCTATATTCTTTGCTTTTTTATTATTATTTTTTTTATTTGCGCTTAGTTTATCGATACAACGTCTTGTGCATGGGTCAAAATGTGTGTGTCAGGGGTCAATTGGTTTGACTTAAACTTGACGTTCGTGTTTCTCCAAACAGAGATACACGCACTCCATGACTTTGTGAGAAGATAAAACATATCGATAGGTTTCATTTGTTTGCGATAAAGCATAAATGTATGACCTTTGATGATGTAGTTTTGTTTTTTGTTTACATTTGCCAGTTTGCCAGTTCGTATTTGGAACTTGGCGAAGCAGTGTCGTCTGTTTAGGTCTGGGGAAACGCCAATGAAAAGAGCCGAAGAATCCTCGAGCGTTTCTATTGGGTTTGCTTTTGATTATCCATGTAATAGGGCTTCCTGCAACTATGGTAACCGGGGATTTATTCCCCGGGGAACATGACATTTATTTCCCATGTGCTTATGAATGAAAACTCGTGAAAATGATGACAAAATTTAATACGTGGATAGTGTTATAAAATTCTTGAAATGCAGCACACATTGATCAGGTTAGTCTATTTCTGCTAAATATCAGTATCGTATTAAATGCAGCACACACTGTTCAAGCTAGATTTTGTCACTTGAATCGCAGCACACTCTGTTCAACTGTCTATAATAATTGCTGCTGGATATCAATTCCGTCATGGTAATCTAACATGACTCAGCCGTCGCAAACGTTCTTCAGAATTTTCCCTTGGAGGACGTCAAAACAAAAGGAATACACATATGTTCATGAAGTTTTGACTGAGCTCAATGTCATTGAAAAGATACACAGGATGACGTGTAGCACTTGGTTGGTCTTGAAAACCGCGCTCCTGGTCTGGGTCGTCAACCTTCTTCTCAAGACACCATCATCAAATCAATAGCAGTGCCGTAAAATCCCTAGCATAAGCCCACCCCCCCTGTGCACATATTTAGGGCAACATTGGGGGGTGGGCGTTTGCTAGGGATAGACCCCTTTGCAGAAAGTAAGTTTTGTGCTCAACCGTGTAATTGAGTGAATACAAACCCCGAAAGCATGTAAGTTAGGTCGTGTGAGTAGAAGTGAAGGAAAAAAGAAAGAACAAGTCGCGTAAGGCGAAAATACAATATTTAGTCAAGTAGCTGTCGAACGTGAAATTGACAAGAAGAGCGGGGTAGTGGTTACGCTATGCTGCATAGCACGCTTTTCTGTACCTGTCTTTGTTTTAACTTTCTGAGCGTGTTTTTAATCCAAACATATCATATCTATATGTTTTTGGAATCAGGAAGCGACAAGGAATAAGATGAAAGTGTTTTTAAATTGATTTGGACAATTTAATTTTGATAATGATTTTTATATATTTAATTTTCAGAGCTTGTTTTTAATCCGAATATAACATATTTATATGTTTTTGGAATCAGCAAATGATGGAGAATAAGATAAACGTAAATTTGGATCGTTTTATAAATTTTTATTTTTTTTTACAATTTTCAGATTTTTAATGACCAAAGTCATTAATTAATTTTTAAGCCACCACATTAAAATGCAATACCGAACCCCGGGCTTCGTCGAAGAGTACTTGACTAAAATTTCAACCAATTTGGTTGAAAAATGAGGGCGTGACAGTGCCGCCTCAACTTTCACGAAAAGCCGGATATGACGTCATCAAAGACATTTATCAAAAAAATGAAAAAAACGTTTGGGGATTTCATACCCAGGAACTCTCATGTCAAATTTCATAAAGATCGGTCCAGTAGTCTGAATCGCTCTACACACACACACACACACGCACATACACCACGACCCTCGTTTCGATTCCCCCTCGATGTTAAAATATTTAGTCAAAACCTAAATATAACAAGAGGCGAAGCCTTCAAGGCTCACGTAAGAAATCGACAAACAGTAACACAAACTCAATCACTCCGTCACACACACACACACACACACACACACACACACACACACACACACACACACACACACACACACAGTAAGCATAGGTGAAACTGTGCAAGAAAGCGAGACCCTGGATCTGCCAAGTAGTCTCGGCCCGCTCACAATAATAATGACCGAGACTTTCAGTAATTCCTTTGCGTGACGTCTAACCCTCTTACGTCATAATGTGACGTCTTCAAATAGTTTCTATCACACACGTCAAACACTTTTGACCGAGACTGACGTAATCCATAGACTCGGAAATGTTAAAGTTTCTATCACACACACACACACACACACACACACACGCACGCACAGACAGACAAAGTTTATCATCGCATAGGCTACACTTACGTGAGCCAAAAAGGAAAGAAACACGAAAAGGTAAAGAAGGGGAAAAAGATGACTTTTAGAACAGTCTGCACAAATCCTAGTGAAAGTGAGCCTATAGTCTCTTTGAAAAAAGCAGGGTGGGCGTTTGCTAGGTAGTTACCCCTGTGCACAACTTTTGGCCCAAAGTGGGGGGTGGGCGTTTGCTAGATGGTGGGCTTATGCTAGGGATTTTACGGTAGTAGTCTGGTCGCATCTCTCTCCACAAATACAGCAGCATGAGGAAGAGGAGGATGAATTCATCATTGGACCGTGGGTTCCTTCAAAGACAGGGGAACTGCTTTTCTTTCAAGCGTTCTTCGTTCCGTGGACTTGCGGAAAACGACCCTCTCGTGAAACGATTTTTGTTTACGTCAGTACACTTGGATACGTCACATGAATACGTCACTTGGATACGTCGTGTAATGCGCGAGTAGTCTCGGTTGCCTATTCTCTTCTTGACAGGTTCGCGCCTCATAATAATAATTCATGACACCTACTATATCAAGTGAACAGAGGGGGGGGGGGGGGGGGGGGGGGGGGGGGGAGAGAGAAAGAGCGGTTGGGAGACAGGACCTATTATCCTTTACAACACTAGATCTCCGGGGACACGTCACGTCTGCATGCATTGAAGCGTGGCGAGGGCCGATAATTTCAAGGTCCATACTACTAAGTTACTAAGGGGAGGTTACTCTAGCTATGACGTCACAAGGCACGCTACGTCGTGAACAAAGACACTCAGCTGTCGCGGGAAACAAAATGGCTGACACACATGCATGCATACATACAATTACATACACGCCATAGCATCAATCATACGCTCAGAACACATCATAGAACTGATTAAACATAGCAAATACAATAATACCAAAGAAACAATATCTACTTACAGTTCCTTCCTCAAGATATAGCCGCACACAACTCGTCGGAACTCGAATTACGATCCCGGTCGAAAGTCACCTCGCTGATATAAACCCAGCTCTAAAACGTTTCTCACACACACACAGTCTCTCTAGACAATCCTCGAAATCGCCAAAATAAACGTTATAATGGCTCAGCTACACTCCTTACATTAACACAGTAATCGTTCAATCAAAAGTTAAACAGCACAAATCCAAGCCGATACGCACACTGAAACACGTCCTCTCACTTCGAAATCATACCGGGTACTGTCCTAGCCCACGCTATCATTCTGAGGCTCACGCGCGCACCCATTCAAACAATCAACCAATAAGAAACCAGCCTCCCTACACACCTAAAATTAGCTACAACACACAATAATCCTAGCGGGAGACACAACTTGGGTCAGGGGAAGATAATAGACAGGGAGTAAAAAAGAGGGACAACAGTACGTGAAATTGCCACACGGCTACATCCCCCCCCCCCAGCTCTATACCAACTGCGTCCTCGCAGGTATAACGCCTCGGGATTAGCTGAAAATGACATCTATTAATCAAACACAAGTTCACCCAAGTGAAACAACAAATACAATCAGAAACAGGAACGGATGGCACGCACAGTCACCCAACCCATTCATGCAAGACAAAATACAACAGGCAATCAAGGCATAGTGTACACACAGTCTCTTAGCAGAGCACGAACAGTCTCACAATGTTATCGGGTCAGCGTCGTAAAGCTCTCCGGGGGCTGGGGCTGTCGCAAGCCGATGCTCTTTCTCTGTGAGCTGCTGTTGCAACAACGCTTCCAAGTCTTTGCGAATGTGTCCTGCTGCTTTCCGCTCAATTGACACCTCTTCACACTTGAAAACTAACCGCTCTCTAAGTTGGCGTATTTCTAAGTCCTTCTGGAAACGTTCATCCTGTAACTGTTGTTTGGCCTCCAGTTCCTTCTTCAGTCGGGTCTCTAATCTGTCAATGGAGGCCTCGTGCTTCGACGTCAGCTGTTCCTGTGCAGTCACAACCTCCTCTGTCTGACTGTTCTGCTCGCGTGGGGGTTGCTTGATGGATGTTGACTGCTGGTCCACACGTAGCTCACTGGGCTCTCTCCATGACAACGGTTGTTGACTCCCATGACGCTTGGTAGGGCACCTGCTCCGTAGGTGCCCGTGGCGGTTGCAAAGCCAACAACGTGGCTTCGCGAACGGTTGCTGTTGACGAGAGGCAGCCGGCGGGCGTTGGTACAGGGCAGCGCGTAGCTCTGCTGACTTGACGGCGAGTTCGCTGACTTGTAATTGCAGGCTGCGTACCTCAGTGCTGCTCTCTGTTGCTTGTTGTTGCTTCGTCACTACCTCGAAATCTTCCCTCATCCACCTGAGAGCTTCTGCACGGACTGCCGCAAAAGTGACAGCCTCGCGCCCTCTCACAAAGCGCATGAGGTCCCGTCTCATTGCAGGCAAGAACAGTCCGTGCATGAATTGCTCACGAAGTGCAGCATCGGTAACTGTACCGGCAACAACAGCATTCGTCTTCACCTGCAGAGCCTGCAACTTGTGGGCATATGAGAGAATGCCCTCCTCTTGACTCTGGCAGATGTTGTAGAACGACGCTAGTAGAGTGGAAATGCTGGCGTGGTCCCCAAACGTGTCCTGCAGGATGGTCAAGACAAGGTCAGCCGTGGCAGTCGCCTGAGGGGGGTACATGTTGATCTCCTTCTTTGCGGCCCCAGCGAGGGACTGGATCAGCCACTCTGCTCCCTCGCCTCCAAGTGCCGCCATGTTGAAATGGGAAATGATGCGCCCTGCCTCAGTGCTGAAATCGTCGAGCTGACAGCCATCGTCACCACCAGTGAAGACAGGAAGCCTGGGAGGGGGGAACATCTGCCACTGGGGTCTAGGAACCCCGTCGACCGCCATCTTGGATACGCTGAGTACCTCCTACACTGCTTTCTGATGTTAAACTACGGCGTCTCTACTTCCTAAACCCTGCTACGCAAGCGCCAGATGTGATAGGGTGGAGTGGAAGGGGGAAAATAGGCCAGGAAGCATAAATGAGACGCCAAGACAGAGGTTGCGATAACGTGACTTTTAATGAACGTACACCAGAAAGCACATCAGAAAGCAGTGTCTGATGACACATGAAAAGAAAAGAAAACATAATAAAAGTACATGATAGAACAAGTAGAAACGCACCATTCGTACCAATGCATCCTAACCATACATACATTCCACAATAAACATACTATATCAAGTGAACAGAGTGGGGGGGGGGGGGGGGGGGAGAGAAAGAGCGGTTGGGAGACAGGACCTATTATACGTTATTTGCGTGTTTGACCAAAATATGACATTTTACACAGATCGAGACAGTCATTGTTCTCCGAGACCGCGCTAGCGGCTACCAGTAAGTTCGTCACACGGTAGATTCGTCACCGGTCCCGGTAACTTCGCCACAGTAACTTCGCCACAGTAGTCCGAGCGCGGCTCTCTCTCTGTCTCTCTCTCTCCCACCTCCTTCCACCCCTCCCTCTGCTCACATTGAGTTTCTCTGCCTCCTTGACAGTGAGGTTGAAGTCGTGTGTGTGTGTGTTTTAGTGAGTGTGTGTGTATGTGCGATGGTGTGTGTGTGTTTGTCAGTGCGTGTGTGCGCCGTGTCATGGATGTGGGTGTATGTACGTCCGTGTCTCTCTCTCTCTCTCTCTCTCTCTCTCTCTCTCTCTCTCTCTCTCTCTCTCTCTCTCTCTCTCTCTCACTGCAGGCTGTTGAGAACTGCTCAATGAGTCGATCTCGGGTTGAGAACTGCTCAATGAGTAGATCTCGGGTTTTAAAATAACAACGCTCGGACCAGCGGACTGTGTCGTCTGAAAACTGCTCAGTTGAGAGCTGCACAATGAGTAGATCTCGGGTTTTCAAATAACCTCTCTCTCTCTCTCTCTATAAAAAATGTGAATCTTGAATCTCTCCCACAAATCAAACATCTGAAAGCATAAGCTCTTTAGCATATGATAAACACCCGCCCACCCCTGCCGGTAACTTCGTCATAGGTGACGAATCTACCGTGTGACGAACTTACTGGTAGCCGCGCTAGCGGTCGAGGTGAACAATGACTGTCGAGATCTGTGTAAAATGTCATATTTTGGTCAAACACGCAAATAACATTTATGTATCGATCGAATTCCTTTCAGGTACAGTACTTATGACTTTGTTGTTGTTTTGACGATTGAACGAGCACACACACACATGCATGCAATCCACATGTATGCAATCAAACACATAAGCTTCATATTTGGGCGTTTCAGGTTGACCGAAACTTCAAAGGAACTACAAAACACACGTCATGTACTCACTTTGTTGTTGTTTTGACATTGAAAAGCACACACACATGCAATCAAACACATGACGTTTTTTTTTATATTTAGTCAAGTTTTGACTAAATATTTTAACATCGAGGGGGAATCGAAACGAGGGTCGTGGTGTATGTGCGTCTGTCTGTCTGTGTGTGTGTGTGTAGAGCGATTCAGACTAAACTACTGGACCGATCTTTATGAAATTTGACATGAGAGTTCCTGGGTATGAAATCCCCGAACGTTTTTTTCATTTTTTTGATAAATGTCTTTGATGACGTCATATCCGGCTTTTCGTGAAAGTTGAGGCGGCACTGTCACGCCCTCATTTTTCAACCAAATTGGTTGAAATTTTGGTCAAGTACTCTTCGACGAAGCCCGGGGTTCGGTATTGCATTTCAGCTTGGTGGCTTAAAAATTAATTAATGACTTTGGTCATTAAAAATCTGAAAATTGTAAAAAAAAAATAAAAATTTATAAAACGATCCAAATTTACGTTTATCTTATTCTCCATCATTTGCTGATTCCAAAAACATATAAATATGTTATATTCGGATTAAAAACAAGCTCTGAAAATTAAATATATAAAAATTATTATCAAATTTTTTTTTTCGAAATCAATTTAAAAACACTTTCATCTTATTCCTTGTCGGTTCCTGATTCCAAAAATATATAGATATGATATGTTTGGATTAAAAACACGCTCAGAAAGTTAAAACGAAGAGAGGTACAGAAAAGCGTGCTATCCTTCTCAGCGCAACGAATACCCCGCTCTTCTTGTCAATTCCACGAGCACTGCCTTTGCCACGGGCGGTGGAGTGACGATGCTACGAGTATACGGTCTTGCTGCGTTGCGTTGCGTTCAGTTTCATTCTGTGAGTTCGACAGCTACTTGACTAAATATTGTATTTTCGCCTTACGCGACTTGTTTTAGTTCCTTTGAAGTTTCGGTCAACCTGAAAAGCCAAATTATAAAGTTTTGTCGGCCTCTGACGTCACATGACTCAAAGAAGGGAAATCCAATCTCCAATCGATACATAAAGTTTTGTCACATTATCCTTTACAACACAATAGATCTCCGGGGACACGTCACGTCTGCACGCATTGAAGCGTGACGAGGGCCGATAATTTCAAGGTCCATACTACTAAGTTACTAAGGGGAGGTTACTCTAGCCATGACGTCACAAGGCACGCTACGTCGTGAACAAAGACACTCAGCTGTCGCGGGAAACAAAATGGCTGACACACATACATGCATATGTTCTGCGCGAACTTAGAATCCGGTTTCATTCTAGAATGGACCGGGTCCAGGTTGGAATTCTAACCCTGCGCAAGTACAGGGGTGCCATTCTAGAATGAAACCCTTGTTGCTGGTCCATTCTAGAATCGGCCGTGCGCAAGGTTGGAATTTGGGTCCAAGTTGGAATAGTCATTTCAGTTAGACTATCACACAGCCAAAGCCACAAATGTGGATTTTCTGTTTGTTTTTGTTTTTTGTGTGTTTGGTTGGGTTTTTTCTCGGGTTTTTTACACTTTACTCAAAGACATCGTGAATTGGGATTGTGATGTTCTGAAAGTGATTACGATTTTGAGAGACACTCAGCACTGATCGCTACGAACGGAAATTTCCGGACTGACAGTGTTTTGCCGATCTCGCTTGTAACTTTTAATCTTATTCATATACATGAAGTTGGTCTTCTGAATTGTGAAGATATAATGTCAACTTTTTTTTAAACCTGTGACAACAGCTCTATAACTCACTCTGTCCTTCTGTTGGTCTGTCTGTCGGTTAGTCGGTCTGACCGTCTGTCTGTCTGTCTGTCAACAAAATTGTCAAAAAACCGGACATTTCCGAGAGGGAGACAGCGCTGACATTGCAAGCGGCCGCAACCGGCTCTCATCACAAAAACAACTGCCCTGCAAACAATACCGCCCTGATAGTCCCCCTTGCTATGGTCTGCCTTTGTTTATTGCGTACTCAGGAGTGTCAACTTTCTTGACAAGATCGCCAAAGGATTTTTTTCAGGGGTAGACAAATCAGCCCCATTTTATCAAAGGGAAGGTGCAGGTGGAGATAATTCAAGGGAAGACAACTCTGTCTTACCTACAAACATTACGGCCCCCTTTATTCAAGGGTTTCATTCTAGAATGGCACCACTGTACTTGCGCAGGGTTAGAATTCCAACCTGGACCCGGTCCATTCTAGAATGAAACCGGATTCTAAGTTCGCGCAGAACACATACATACAATAGACCCTATCGGTATTCCAAGCTCTCGTAAGCTCTCGCAAACTTCAGAGCATAGCAAAGCATGTGGTACAGCGATCTCGCGCGAGCTGCGAAAGCAGAGGTTCGAAGTTCTCGCGACGTTCAAAGCATAACAAAGAACGTGTCTCGCGAGAGCTGCTCAGATACCGCGCCGAAAAGGTCTATTACATACACGCCATAGCATCAATCATACGCTCAGAACACATCATAGAACTGATTAAACATATAGCAAATACAATAATACCAAAGAAACAATATCTACTTACAGTTCCTTCCTCAAGATATAGCCGCACACAACTCGTCGGAACTCGAATTACGATCCCGGTCGAAAGTCACCTCGCTGATATAAACCCAGCTCTAAAACGTTTCTCACACACACAAAGTCTCTCTAGACAATCCTCGAAATCGCCAAAATAAACGTTCTAATGGCTCAGCTACACTCCTTACATTAACACAGTAATCGTTCAATCAAAAGTTAAACAGCACAAATCCAAGCCGATACGCACACTGAAACACGTCCTCTCACTTCGAAATCATACCGGGTATACTGTCCTAGCTCACGCTATCATTCTGAGGTTCACGCGCGCACCCATTCAAACAATCAACCAATAAGAAACCAGCTTCCCTACACACCTAAAATTAGCTACAACACACAATAATCCTAGCGGGAGACACAACTTGGGTCATGGGAAAATAATAGACAGGGAGTAAAAGAGAGGGACAACAGTACGTGAAATTGCCACACGGCTACACCTCCAAAACCTTTCGTGAGTTACAGTGACTATAGATGCTGTGATAATCTCTCTCTCCCTCTGTTTTTCTCTCTCTTTGAAATTCGGATCGATCGATTGTGAAATCGCGTTTACCCCCGCCCAACCTCCCCATGCTCTTATACGGGCTGTTAGCCTAAAGGAGCAATAATTAAACCATCCCAAGCATCGCAAACATCTCTCTCTCTCTCTCTCTCTCTCTCTCTCTCTCTCTCTCTCTCTCTCTCTCTCTCTCTCTCTCTCTCTCCCTTTCTAACCCTCTGTCGCGTGCTCGCTCTCTGAAGCCCAATGGAGGTGTTTGTGCGTGCGTGCGTGCGTGTGTGTGTGTGTGTGTGTGCATGTGTGTGTTTGTGCGTGTGTGTGTATGTGAGTGTGTGCGTGCGTGTCTGTATGTGTGTGTGACTCCTGTGCTGTGTGTGTGTGTGTGTGTGTGTGTGTGTGTGTGTGTGAACGTGTGTGTGAGCGTGTGTGTGTGTGTGTGTGCTTGTGTTTGTTTCTGTCTGTCTGTCTATCTGTCACCGTCTGTCAGTCCGTGTAGGAATCTGGCGTAGTGTCTATGTATCCCCTTCCCCCCCCCCCCCCTCCCGCCGCACCTTTTCTGTCTCTGTCCATGATTGTAAATGCAATTATGTTAACAGGTAATCCTCCTGTCTGTTTTCATTTCGGCTTCCATGTCCAAGAATGTAAGCATAAACAAGTCGCGTAAGGCGAAATTACTACATTTAGTCAAGCTGTGGAACTCACAGAATGAAACTGAACGCACTGCATTTTTTCACAATGACCGTAGTTCACCGCTTGTGCAAAACAGAGTGAAACTGACGAGCCTGTTCAGTGCTGCATAGCACGCTTTTCTGTACCTCTCTTCGTTTGAACTTTCTGAGCGTGTTTTTAATCCAAACATATCATATCTATATGTTTTTGGAATCAGGAACCGACAAGGAATGAGATGAAATTGTTTTTAAATCGATTTCGGAAATTTAATTTTGATCATAATTTTTATATTTTTAATTTTCAGAGCTTGTTTTTAATCCAAATATAACATATTTATATGTTTTTGGAATCAGGAAATGATGTAGAATAAGATGAACGTTTTATAACAAAAAAAATGTATTACAATTTTCAGATTTTTAATGACCAAAGTCATCAATTAATTTTTAAGCCACCAAACTGAAATGCAATACCGAAGTCCGGCCTTCGTCGAAGATTGTTTTACAAAAATTTCAATCAATTTGATTGAAAAATGAGGGTGTGACAGTGCCGCCTCAACTTTTACAAAAAGCCGGATATGACGTCATCAACGGTATTTATCGAAAAAATGAAACAAAACGTCCGGGGATATCATACCCAGGAACTCTCATGTCAAATTTCATAACGATCGGTCCAGTAGTTTGGTCTGAATCGCTCTACACACACACACGCACAGACAGACAGACAGACACACACATACACCACGACCCTCGTCTCGATTCCCCCTCTATGTTAAAACATTTAGTCAAAACTTAACTAAATGTAAAAAGGGATGTTGTACCACGTGTTTCAGACGGTTTCTCAGTTTCTGTGTGCTGTGGAACACCACTCTGCATCCCCTCCAACTTCAGGTACTTTTTCACATAACTTGTACTGCGATCAAATGCCGTATGATGAATCAACAAGTCGCGTAAGGCGAAAATACAACATTTAGTCAAGTAGCTGTTGAACTCACAGAATGAAACTGAACGCAATGCAACGCAGCAAGACCGTATACTCGTAGCATCGTCAGTCCACCGCTCATGGCAAAGGCAGTGAAATTGACAAGAAGAGCGGGGTAGTAGTTGCGCTGAGAAGGATAGCACGCTTTTCTGTACCTCTCTTCGTTTGAACTTTCTGAGCGTGTTTTTAATCCAAACATATCATATCTATATGTTTTTGGAATCAGGAACCGACAAGGAATAAGATGAAAGTGTTTTTAAATTGATTTCGAAAATTTAATTTTGATAATAGTTTTTATATTTTTAATTTTCAGAGCTTGTTTTTAATCCAAATATAACATATTTATATGTTTTTGGAATCAGAAAATGATGGAGAATAAGATAAACGTAAATTTGGATCGTTTTATAAAAATTTTTTTTTTTACAATTTTCAGATTTTTAATGACCAAAGCCATTAATTAATTTTTAAGCCACCACGCTGAAATGCAATACCGAAGTCCGGGCTTCGTCGAAGACTACTTGACCAAAATGTCAACCAATTTGGTTGAAAAATGAGAGCGTGACAGTGCCGCCTCAGCTTTTACGAAAAGCCGGATATGACGTCATCAAAGACATTTATCAAAAAAATGAAAAAAAACCTCTCGGGATATCATACCCAGGAACTCTCATGTCAAATTTCATAAAGCTCGGTCCAGTAGTTTAGTCTGAATCGCTCTACACACACACACGCACGCACAGACACACACACACACACACACACACACACACACACACACACACACACACACACACACACACACACACACACACACACACACACATACACCACGACCTTCGTCTCGATTCCCCCCTCTACGTTAAAACATTTAGTCAAAACTTGACTAAATGTAAAAAGATGAGGTATTGGAAAACATGTTTGTTTGTGAACCGTCTTACAAGTATCTTCATTAGATAAGAATCAAAACTTGACCAAATGTAAAAGTTGAGAAAACTGTCATGTCCATTTTCATTATGCCTAAACATGGAAATTTGTCCCAAGTAAAAATTCATGTGAACCCCCACAGTTCTGTCCAGGCTTTTACATTGGAAAATACATCCTTCCACTTGGACACATAGAGAATACTACATGGCTTGCTGTGTCGTACCAGATTTACACGAGTTGGTTTTTTATATTTAGTCAAGTTTTGACTAAATATTTTAACATCGAGGGGGAATCGAAACGAGGGTATGGTGTATGTGTGTGCGTGTGTGTGTGTGTGTGTGTGTGTGTAGAGCGATTCAGACTAAACTACTGGACCGATCTTTATGAAATTTGACATGAGAGTTCCTGGGTATGAAATCCCCGAACGTTTTTTTCATTTTTTTGATAAATGTCTTTGATGACGTCATATCCGGCTTTTCGTGAAAGTTGAGGCGGCACTGTCACGCCCTCATTTTTCAACCAAATTGGTTGAAATTTTGGTCAAGTAATCTTCGACGAAGCCCGGGGTTCGGTATTGCATTTCAACTTGGTGGCTTAAAAATTAATTAATGACTTAGGTCATTAAAAATCTGAAAATTGTAAAAAACAATAAAAATTTATAAAACGATCCAAATTTACGTTTATCTTATTCTCCATCATTTGCTGATTCCAAAAACATATAAATATGTTATATTCGGATTAAAAACAAGCTCTAAAAATTAAATATATAAAAATTATTATCAACATTTTTTTTTCGAAATCAATTTAAAAACACTTTCATCTTATTCCTTGTCGGTTCCTGATTCCAAAAATATATAGATATGATATGTTTGGATTAAAAACACGCTCAGAAAGATGCTACGAGTATACGGTCTTGCTGCGTTGCGTTGCGTTCAGTTTCATTCTGTGAGTTCGACAGCTACTTGACTAAATATTGTATTTTCGCCTTACGCGACTTGTTTATATTTAGTCAAGTTTTGACTAAATATTTTAACATCGAGGGGGAATCGAAACGAGGGTATGGTGTATGTGTGTGCGTGTGTGTGTGTGTGTGTGTGTGTAGAGCGATTCAGACTAAACTACTGGACCGATCTTTATGAAATTTGACATGAGAGTTCCTGGGTATGAAATCCCCGAACGTTTTTTTCATTTTTTTGATAAATGTCTTTGATGACGTCATATCCGGCTTTTCGTGAAAGTTGAGGCGGCACT
>NC_090261.1:46555922-46573422 GCF_037325665.1 Littorina saxatilis
GAGGTCTGTCCGCGGAAAGTCTTTGGGCAGGGTAGCCCCAGTCCAGTCCTAGTCATTTCCCTTTTACAGGTTCTTCTCCAGGTTTTCTTCGACCTCCCTCTCTTCCGTTTGCCATCTGGGCTAAGGTACACGAAGCAAATCTGGATGCCACCGTGACCCAAAAGGTGGAACGCAGGCGCGTGGTCGGATTGGTTGAAATTGAGATTTGTTCGGATTTCAACCAATCAGACATCGCCGTTTGTTCCAACTCAGTTCGGTGGCGCCCAGTTTCGCTTCGTGCACCTCAGCTCTGGAGTCATTTTGGATCCCGCAGCCTGATCTAGAAAAGGCTCTGGAGTCATTTTGGATCCCGCAGCCTGATCTAGAAAAGGCTCTGGAGTCATTTTGGATCCCGCAGCCTGATCTAGAAAGCGCTCTGGAGTCATTTTGGATCCCGCAGCCTGATCTAGAAAAGGCTCTGGAGTCAGCCTGATCTAGAAAAGGCTCTGGAGTCAGCCTGATCTAGAAAAGGCTCTGGAGTCAGCCTGAGGCATACACGTACAGGTAGTGCCCAATTCACATCCACCTTCGTGACTTTGTGATCTCCTAGGTGATGCGACTGGTTGCGGTCCTCCTGTGTGGTTCGTCGTTGGAAACGGTATTCGGGCAGAAGATGTTAAGGCGGTCCTTAAGTCAGCCCGAAGTCGACTTCGCGAAGTCCTTTTACCAACAACTCAGTGCTAAAGCTTCGTGCGCCCAGCTTCGCGAAGTCCTTTTACCAACAACTCAGTGCTAAAGCTTCGTGCGCCCAGCTTCGCGAAGAATACTTCGCACAGTCCACTTCGCCATGGTGATTTGAGGCTTTAGTCGAATATGAATGCATGCCGGTAAAGCGCGGAGAGCATACATTAATTACTGTGGTTTGCGCTATATAAGCTGTCATCCCAGCGAAGCTGGAGGTATCCCACATACTGTAATCGACTTGAGAAATGTTCACACCGATAATACATGATAAAGAAGGATTCTTTGTGCCCGGCTACGTGCTACAGTTGGAGATGGAAGTTCACCAAAAATTGGGACCATACTAACAAAAATACGGTGGGTGCAATAGTCGCCCCCATTTTTTCAGCAAACGCCACCCAAGGCCGCTTTGGACGGGTAGAAAATCTGTACTTTCCAAGTCTATTTGTGTGTGGTTGTTCAAGACTATGGATAAAGCTCGCGTGAGAAGATTACGTCACGGTCAAAAGTCTTTGACGTCAATTATTGCATCATGACGTCATGCCTCCCTGTAGTCTTTCTCTCTCGCGCAGTGTGTGTGTTTGTGTTCATTTTGAGCACATGTGTTGGTGTTACTGTGTGTGTGTGTGTGTGTGTGTGTGTGTGTGTGTGTGTGTGTGTGTGTGTGTGTGTGTGTGTGTGTGTGTGTGTGTGTGTGTGTGTGTGTGTGTGTGTGTGCGTGTGCATGAGTCTGTACTCGTATGTGTGTGGTGTGTGTGTGTGTGTGTGTGCGCGCACGCGTGCATGAGTCTGTACTCGTGTGTGTGTGAGTGTGTGTGTGGGCATAAGTGTATGTGTGTGCGTGTATGTGTGTTTGTTTGTAAAGGTGTGTATGGCCTTCGATCTGTCCATATGTGCGTATGGGTGTGTGTTTTGTGTGTATGCAGTTTTTGTGAGAGAGTGAGTGAGTGCGTGTGAGTGAGTGTGTGTGTATGTGCGTGTGTGTATGTGTGTGTGTGTATGTGCGTGTGTGTGACTTGGGGTGTGTGTGTGTGTGCGTGTGTGTGTGTGTGTGTGTGTGTGTGTGTGTGTGTGTGTGTGTGTGTGTGTGTGTGTGTGTATGTGTGTGTGTGAATGTGTTTGTGTGTATGTTTGTGTGTGTCTGAGTTTGTGTGTATGTTTGTGTGTGTTTGAGTGTGTATATGGTGTTTGTTTGTAAAGGTGTGTGTGTTCGACTGTCTATGTGCGTATTTGTTTGTTTGTTTGCTTAACGCCCAGCCGACCACGAAGGGCCATATCAGGGGGGTGCTGCTTTGACATAGGGGAAGGGCCTCTAATATGGACCACTTTTTGTTTATTGCTGATAACTAGCTTGTTTTCGTGCAAAGAAGTTTCATTTTGTGTTTGGTAGTCCTTCTTTCTTAGGTTAACCGTTAGGCCTAATTAGAGTAAAATAGCTTTGATACACATTCAGCAAAAATTAAATACAGAAAAAATCACAAAGGGTCCATATTAGGAGCCTGGGCGCCTAATATGGACCAGTGAAGCGGCCTTCACGAATCACTGTAAAAAGCCCCCTATATTTCAAAATAACATGATACAACTTAGTGTACAAGTCAGCCTAATTAAAATATGCTCTAGATTTATCTGTTTCGGGTTGATGAGAGCATTATTTGAAGCACACCAGGAAACTAAAGAAGATTATCAAAAACAGAGTGAAAATAAGTGAAATTATCAACTTCCACGAAAAGAAGACTTTTCGTTGCATTCTTTTGAAATCTCGAGGGCTAGTTATAGGTTATTACCAGCAAGCTTCTTAATGAATTAATGAAAATAGCCTTGAGCTTTTAATTTCTTCGATTTGTTGAAGGTGGTCCATATTAGGGGACTCGCACATACTTTGAGATTTTGCTATTATTTTTTGTTTGCATTAGAAACTCGGGGTCAACACTGCTAAAATGTAACAAATACGATTTTAGCTGTCATATATAGCCATTTTTGTGTTATGAAAGCTTTGGCTGTGGACAGAAACGAGTCCGTTTTAGGCGGCAAATTTAGAGTGAACGCTGCCAAAAGTGAAAAAAAGCGAAAAAGCCTAACGGTTTTCAGGTTTGTGTTTCTGCAACTGTTTTGACATGTGCAACTTATCCAGAGAGGGTGAATAAAGCGAATGAAATTGTTTGAGCGCTCTAGCGCCGTTAGTTTGTCAAAACAGGAGGTGGTCCATATTAGGAGCCGGTCCATATTAGGAGCCTTTCCCCTATACCGTGCGCCACACACAAGACAGAAGTCGCAGCACAGGCTTCATGTCTCACCCAGTCACAGTATTCTGACACCGGACCAACCAGTCCCAGCACTAACCCCATAATGCCAGACGCCAGGCGGAGCAGCCACTAGATTGCCAATTTTAAAGTCTTTGGTATGACCCGGCCGGGGTTCGAACCCACGACCTCCCGATCACGGGGCGGACGCCTTACCACTAGGCCAACCGTGCCGGTCTATGTGCGTATGAGTGTGTGTTTTGTGTGTATGAGATTTGTGTGAGTCTGTGTGTGTGTGTGTGTGTGTGTGTGTGTGTGTGTGTGTGTGTGTGTGTGTGCGTGCGTATGTACAGTGTGTGTGTGTGTGGGGGTGTGTGTGTCTGTTTGTATAAGAGAGAAAGAGAGAGAGTGGGTGGGTGTATGTATGTGCGTGTGCGTAAGTGTATGTGTGTGTGTATGTGTGTTTGTTTGCAAAGGTGTTTATGTCCGTCTGTCTATATGTGCGTATGGGGGTGTGTTTTGTGTGTATGAAGTGTGTGTGAGAGAGTGAGTGAGTGCGTGTGAGTGAGTGTGTATGTGTGTACGTGTGTAACTTGGGGGGGGGGGTGTGCGTGTGTGTGTGTGTGTGTGTGGGTTCGTGTGTGTGTGTGTGTGTGTGTGTGTGTGTGTGTGTGTGTGTGTGTTTGAGAGAGAGAAAGAGAGAGAGTAAGAGAGAAGTTTGTCTTTCGCTGGGGTATGCAGTGCCTTGGCGTTGCACATCTACTTAATTTTTATTATTACTATGATTATTATTATCTCTCCTCAGGACGGCAAACCAGACCTGAGTTACTTCGCCCCCGACTGTATCCACCTGAGTGACAAAGGACAGGCTGCTGCTGCCCTCACGCTCTGGAACAACATGGTCAGTTTTGTTTATTTGCTTTTTTTTCTTTTTCTTTTTGGATGTTTGTTTGTGTGTTTGTAAATTTCATTGTTGGATACTTTCTTGTGTGTGTGTGTGTATGTGTGTGTGTGTGTGTGTGTGTGTGTGTGTGTGTGTGTGTGTGTGTGTGTGAGGGCTGAATCAAGTATAATAGAGAGGGGGAGGGGGGTCCAAAAATGAGGAAGGGGTCCAGGGATCCAGGGGTACAAGGTATATCGGTGGGGGGGGGGGGGGGGTCCGGACCCAGGACCCCCCCACCCCAGGTGCGACCATGGTGTGTGTGTGTGTGTGTGTGTGTGTGTGTGTGTGTGTGTGTGTGTGTGTGAGTGTGCGTGCTTACTTGCTTGATTGCGTGTCTACATGACTCAGTGGGTGCGTACAAACGTCTGTCTGTCTTCCGTATGTGTCTATCTGTCTGTCTGAGTGTCTATCTGTCTGTCTATGTGTTCATGTATGCATACCTTCACCATATCAACATCTGCCATATTCAAACAGATCACACCACAACAGGACAAAGAACCTTTGCGATGGCCTCCAACCGGCACAGTCAAGTGTACTTCTGAGGCAAGTATTGGTCCATTCTGTACACAATGTGTGTCTGTCCGTCTGTGCGTGTCTACATACATTTGGTGGTCACAGTGTATTTGTTTCTGTAGGCAACACTAGCCTGTTCAAATTCCTGTTAGTTGAGTTACTGCTGTTTAAAGGCACGGTAAGCCTCCCGTAAACCATCACAGATACGGTCAGGCTTTTACACACAGTACAAACACCCTTTCATTTAAACACTCACCGATTGAGAACATCCTAGGTGCCCTCCGTAAAGAGGGAACACTTTTCAAAGAATTTATTTTTGCGTGGTTTATCTTACCCCTGAGCCATCGTGAACCCGTGTGATCCAGTTTCCCTTTTTCACAATGTAGTCGTCAGTTAGTCATTTGAATGCGACTCGATGTGAGCGTATCTACAATAGCACGTTTTTATGCACGAAACAAACGGCTGTGGTTCACAAGAACTCTAGCGATGGCTTTTGACTGTTGAGAGGAACGGCGATATGCATAAACCGTCGTCTGCTACGACCCTTGCGTGACCCTGCTTCCGGGCTTTTCTTTTTTCAAACTTTCACAACTTCGAATTGTACTGATCTTGTCTTGATGAAAAAAAGAATTCTTTTCAATCAATCAATCAATATGAGGCTTATATCGCGCGTATTCCGTGGGTACAGTTCTAAGCGCAGGGATTTATTTTTTTGGCTCACGTAAGTGTAGCCTATGCGATCGTAACTTTGTCTGTCTGTGCGTGCGTGTGTGCGTGTGTATGTCTGTGGTAGAAACTTTAACATTTGACTAAACACCGAAATACTCATTTCACCTGGTTATTTTTCAAGCAACATCTTCAAAATATTGAAGCAATGATCAATATTGTGTCGGCATGTGTGTAGTTAAAGCGTGTACCCAAAGAAAACGGGTGGTGGGGGGTTTTGAAGGGGTACAAGCAGTTGACTGGTTTCTGTCGTGTGTGGTCAGGTGACCAGGTCAGGTGTCAAGACCAGGTTATATCGCGTACATATTCAAGGCGCAGGGATTTATTTATGCCGTGTGAGATGGAATTTTTTTTACACAATACATCACGCATTCACATTCTTTTGTAAGAATGTTTGTGTAACAAGCTGTCAATTTATTATTTAGATTTTCAGTAAAAGTTAGGTCTAGCGCAAAAACGCACCACGGTCCAAAAATCAATATGAGGCTTATATCGCGCATATTCCGTGGGTACAGTTCTAGGCGCTCTGCAATGATGCCGTGGGAGATGAAATTTTATACGGCCAGTAGATTGCAGCCATTTCGGCGCATATTTACCTTTCACGGCCTATTATTCCAAGTCACACGGGTATAGGTAGACAATTATTAACTGTGCCTAAGCAATTTTGTGGTGTACACGGGGGGTGTTCGGACACCGAAGAGAGTCTGCACACAAAGTTGACTCGGAGAAATAAATTTCCGCCGAACGTGGGTTTGAACTCACGCTGACAGCGGCCAACTGAATACAAATCCAGCGCGCTACCAACTGAGCTATATCCCTCCCATTCTGATAATGATCGATCCACGGCTATTGCCAGTTTACATCGATAGAATGAGACCCGAAGGGAAGTAACTCATTTTTGACCTGAGTTCAGGATGGGTCCAAAAAGTGTTCGAGACAATCTGTAAAATTAATTCTTTAAAAATTGCTCGCTCTTTACGTAGGGCACCTAGGATGTTCCCGTTTGGTGAGCGTTCAAATGGAAGGGTGTTTGTACTGTGTGTAAAAGCCTGACAGTATCTGTGATGGTTTACGGGAGGCTTACTGTCCGGGCGTGATTTCCGGTATTCAGAATATTCATAACAGCCGTCAAGCACCAAAACGAGGCGCGAGGAACAAGTCCACGAAAATAAATTCTGTTCCCGTTCGGTGAGCGTTCAAATGGAAGTATGCTTGTACTGTATGTAGACGCTCGGGGAGCTCTGTGGTGGTTTACGGGAGGCTTACTGTGCCTTTAATAAAAAAAAAAGAACCGTGTGGTAGTGTGCTACGTATACTTATGAGCGTGTGTTTTGGTTTGTTTTGTCATTGGCATTGTGCTGCTTGGTAAATTGCGTTTTTTGTTTTCGTTCTTTGTTGTTGTTGTTGTTGTTGCTGTTGTTGTTGTACGGCGTCTACTAACGTGTTCAACCTTTTTTCTTCACTCCAACAGGACCAGCCTTACATCTACACCAACCTCAACAGCAACCCTCTGACGCCTTCAGCGGAGCCCAGCACCGACAACAACTTCTTTCCCCGAGAACTGATGATCGCCACCACTGTCTGTGGTGTGGTTGTCGTCGTTGTAGGCGCCGCTGTTCTTGTTGGTGTTGCCAGACGCGTGAAGGCGCGTCGCTTGTACGTTCAGATCCCGCAGTAAATGAGAGTACGTTCAATCATTGGTGTTTTCTCCCAGTTCGTTTCAGATTTTCCAACGAGTTGGGAAGGTTTGGGAAAAATTAAAGGTAGTTTTTATGGTTTGGGATCGAACTTTGGGGGAAATTTTAGCAAGGTTTGAGAAGAAACATTTTCCAAGAGCCGCTCAACTGATCAGCTAGGCGAAGAAATTTACGGGAGTCGGGTAGAAAGAACACTGACGATGAAATTTCCCCAAATTTGGATGTTAATTTTTTGTCTTTGTTTCTGTTTGAATTTGCCCTTTATCTCTTTTGTTTGTTTGTTTCTGCCAGCCAAACCTCACACATATGTACTTAACATTTATACTTTCCTTGCTTGTTTGTTTGCATTTCGGTTTGCTCGCTTCCTTTCATTCTTCTTTCGTATTTTCAGTTGCTCCTAGCTTGCTGTTTTTCATTTGTTTTTACTTTATTTTTTAGGGAGGGTCTTTACACGCGCGAATTTTCTCTCTGAAATTCTGATTATATTTTCCTGCATTTTATTTGCTGGTACTTTTCTTATTTTACCATGTATTGTAAATTAAGAAGATGTTCTTTGATTGGCAGTTCGTGTGTGTGCGTGTTTTTAAATGTTGTTGATTTTTAACTAAGCTTCCAAATCTTACCGTTTAAATGTACAAACCAGATCAGTAACGTCTGTTTACGTATATATACTCTCCCAAAAAAGAAACTTGACACAGGTAAACATTGATTTTTTTCCAAATATGTTAGAGGAAAGCACCAAAATTCAGTTTGAAGTTTGTCAGTTACATTGTTGCTAACCACTAAACCACAAAAAGAACATCACAGTCATTGAACCGAGCCTTTAGTGCGTGGTCGCCCTTTTATTGAATTGCAAAAATATTGTCTGCACAAAAACCATGTGCATGGCGCCGTGATGTTTCTTTTTTCAAGTTTCTTTTTTGGAAGAGGCACCCCCGGAATCTGCGTAGCGGTATTGTGAAACGTTCACAGAGCTATCGCACCCTGATATACCGATCCTGAGCCCGTGTCGGACTGACCTTGGTCTGTCCTGTACACTTTAAGTGGCATTTTCGTGCAGACAAGATTTTTGCAATTCAATAAAAGGGCGACCACCCAGTTAAGTCTCGGTTCATTGACTGTGATGTTCTTTTTGTGGTTTAGTGGTTAGCAACAATGTGACTGACAAACTTCAAACTGAATGTTGGTGCTTTCCTCTAACATATTTGAAAAAAAATCAATGTTTACCTGTGTCAAATTTCTTTTTTGGGAGAGTATATATATATATCTCTCTCTCTCTCATTCTCTTCAGTCTCAGCTTTTGTGTATGTGGTAATATGCTCTCCCTTTTGCTTCATTTTCGTCTGTCACGTTCTTGCTGTTGTTTTAACCTTTGCCGGATGCCGCTTTTGACTACACACTCCCGACGATGCGGGTTTGTCTGAACCCATACATTTGAAAGAGGGTTTTTACCGTTTATTCCTCTAACGACGATGCGGGTTTGTCTGAACCCATACATTTGAAAGAGGGTTTTTACCGTTTATTTCTCTAACGACGGGGTGGGTTCAGGGAAACCCACAGCGCTACTTCAGTGGGTGCATCGAGTTTCTCCCTTCACCGACCTCTTGCAGGGGAGGGAGAGGGGGAGGGAGAGGGGAGGGAGAGACTGAGAGAGACTGAGAGACTAAGAAAGAGAGAGAGAGAGAGAGACTAACAAAGAGAGAGAGAGAGAGAGACTAAGAAAGAGAGAGAAAGAGAGACTAAGAAAGAGAGAGAGAGAGACTAAGAAAGAGAGAGAGAGACTAAGAAATAGAGAGAGAGAGAGACTAAGAAAGAGAGAGAGAGAGAGATTAAGAAAGAGAGAGAGACTAAGAAAGAGAGAGAGAGAGACTAAGAAAGAGAGAGAGAGAGAGACTAAGAAAGAGAGAGAGAGACTAAGAAAGAGCTAGAGAGAGAGAGACTAAGAAAGAGCGAGAGAGAGAGAGAGATTAAGAAAGAGAGAGAGACTAAGAAAGAGAGAGAGAGACTAAGAAAGAGCTAGAGAGAGAGAGACTAAGAAAGAGAGAGAGAGAGAGAGAGATTAAGAAAGAGAGAGAGACTAAGAAAGAGAGAGAGAGAGACTAAGAAATAGAGAGAGAGAGAGACTAAGAAAGAGAGAGAGAGAGAGAGATTAAGAAAGAGAGAGAGACTAAGAAAGAGAGAGAGAGAGACTAAGAAAGAGAGAGAGAGAGAGACTAAGAAAGAGAGAGAGAGACTAAGAAAGAGCTAGAGAGAGAGAGACTAAGAAAGAGAGAGAGACTAAGAGAGAGAGAGAGAGAGACTAAGAAAGAGAGAGAGAGAGACTAAGAGAGAGAGAGAGAGAGACTAAGAAAGAGAGAGAGAGAGAGACTAAGAAAGAGAGAAAGAGACTAAGAAAGAGAGAGAGAGACTAAGAAAGAGAGAGAGAGAGACTAAGAAAGAGAGAGAGAGAGAGACTAAGAAAGAGAGAGAGATACTAAGAAAGAGAGAGAGAGAGAGACTAAGAAAGAGAGAGAGAGACTAAGAAAGAGAGAGAGAGACTAAGAAAGAGAGAGAGAGAGACAGAGAGAGAGAGACAGAGAGAGAGACTAAGAGAGAGAGACAGAGAGAGAGAGAGAGACAGAGAGAGAGAGACAGAGACAGACAGTCAGATAGACAGACAGTCAGATAGACGGATAGACAGATAGACGGATAGACAGACAGACAGACAGAGGAACTGACAACAGACATACAGACAGAGAGATACGGACAGACAGACAGAGAGACAGACAGTCTCTTGGAGACAAACAGGCTGACAGACACTGTTCTGCCGCTTTTGGTAATTATGGGTGTAGCAGAACCCACGCCGTCGGCAGAGGGATAGTTACAATCACTACTACTCTTTAAAAGTATGGGTTTGTGTGAACCCGCGCCATCGGTAGTGTGTATGTAAATTATCATAATCAATTAATTTTAATGTTTTGTCATGTACACACTAAAAATTTGCAGACAGAGAGCAAATTAGGTGTGTGAGAGATACTTAAAATTTCAAAACGATACCTTTAATGGTTCCAGAGTTACAATGATTTTAGTGTGTCTCTGGGTACAGGTGAACCCAGGAAGCACGGCAAAGGTTAATGTGTCTGTTTGGGAGAAAAAAATCTATCCATGTTTTAGAAAGTGGTTCATACAGTTTTCAGGGTTTTCTCTCTAAAATGATGAATTTTTGAACGCGCGAAGGTGACGAGTTTGGTAGAGGGAACTATGGTCCTGAATGTAAAACTTCTATGTCGAAAAATAAAGTGGAACATTACATTTCCTGTTTTGATGTTGTTGGATTGAAAAGGCCACATGAGCTTGTAGCAAAGTCCCTCCCTTGGACCCTTACTCATAACTGACATCAGATGTTTACGTAATGTCTGGAGAAATTCAGGCACCGTACTTTCGGGATTATCAGGCGCTTGTTATATAGGGCGCAACCCCCACTTTTGAGGTAAATTTGAGAAAAAAACATCACATTAGGCGCTTCCGGTCTATAAGCAGCACATCAAAGGAAGAATACAGAGTGGAAATATGTGTGCTCTGTGTGTGCGGCCAGATCAAAGGCAGGTCCATTGTGATAGCTGGGTTGCCTTGTTTATAGACACTGACCTTCTTCCCAGGGGTCAATGACCCAGTTTTAGCTATGAGAGGTGGTTCCCCTGTCATATCTGAGAGGAAACACTTCCTGCACCGGGGTCAGTGACCAAGTTTAACATATGGGGCGGTCTCTTTGATGTCTTGAGAGGAAACTTGGCCAGGGTAGTACCTAGTAGCTGAAACATGCATTATAGACAGAGAGGGACAGAGACAGAGACAGACAGAGACAGAGAGAGACAGACAGACAGAGAGAGACAGACAGACAGACAGACAGACAGACAGACAGACAGACAGAAGGAGGCGGACTGAGACAGAGAGACATCGAGGCAGGCAGAGACAGAGGCACAGACACAGAAACAGAGAACCCACCCACTATCCCTTCAACCATCTCTCCATCACATTCTAACACTCAAGATAAAAACTTCTGTATGCATTCTCCATGTCATACTGCTCCACATTTCTGCCCAAATCTTTGACAGGTGAGATTCGTCGGTGCACGCTCAGAAGATAACCCTTTGCATTTAAAGCATCACTTGTCCTGACCCCACTGATCGAGAGGTATTCAAACAGCGCTCAGCCACTCAACGCCTGCGATGAAGGCAGACATCTCATTTAATCGTCAAGCTGCAGTTGTACGCAGTTTGAACTAAAAGTAAGGTAAAAACAGTGCGCTGGGCATGAGGGTGGATTGATCGGCGGCGCTTTGCGATTCCACACCTACGACCATCGCAGATGTCTTTTCTTCATCGTCTCTCAGCAAGTCTTCTTCTTCTTGTCGGTCGCCATTTACACACGGATTCCAGCTCTGGAGATGAAGCTGGTGGTCTTCTGCAGAGTATCCACGCGTCCATACAGCTTGTCTTGGAGGGGCGTCGGCCTGAGCCAAGTCTCGCTCCTCAGTTGCTCGAGGTTCCTGCAAGTGAAGTATCACACTGCTCAAACGGAGGCCAATCCCTTGCACTGGTCGTTACGTCAACACGACAGGCACACCATCGTGTGGCCTGATTCGCCGGGGGGGGGGGGGGGGGCAGTGTTTGAACGGCTGAGGAGGACAGCAAACGAGATAAGCGCTGCCAATGAGCGAGTTTTAGCGTCAACTAAGGTGACTCGAGTCGAACCGGAGGTCGCAAAAACTCGGTCCGGTACGACTGGAGTGACGTCACCGGTTAACCAACTTTCAACCTTGCTTCCTGCGTAGGGTCTCTCCAGTTCCAAGATGGCTGCCAAGGCGAGGTGAGAAACTTCTGCAAATATTTTTTGACAAAGTTACGGATTGTGAGAAGACATTTGTTGTAAATCACTTAGCCTTTCAAAAATTAAGGATACTGGGTTGGATACTGTCTTGGTTTTAATGCATTTTATTTTAGCAGTGATGTTTATTTTGGGAAGAAATGAGGTCAACAGGAGTTTGGGTGCGATTTCGGCTCAAATGTACTTTAGCGCCCTGAACTTTTACCCGGCTGTTTTGCGCTCGATTTTCACGCTCACTTCTTCATTGACGTTCGAATCGATAGTTCGATGTTTTGGCATTACATTCACATCAACAATAAAACAGTACTGCTTGTTCATCATCGTCGTCCATCAACTCTCCACAACAGTAAATCCGTAACGCGCTTGTCGCCATCTTGTTGCAAGGGACGCGACTGGACACAACCCAACAGCGTTTCCGCGAAGAAAAAAACCAGACATGCGCAGTGACCCTACCGTACCTCAACCCTGTTCCTCGCGAAAACTCGCTCAATGATGGACGGGGGGGAACACGATATGGAACGCGTTTGCTGGAACAGGTTTCCTTTCTACTGACCCCCTAACTCTTGCCCCCTTTCCAACCCCTCCCGATTCCCTTCTCACACCACCCATCCATTAACAATACCCTGTATGTTCAGCTTCAGGCCGTCAAAATACTAGACATCAATGGTTAACGCGTTCTTATTTAAAAGAGAGAGAGAGAGAGAGAGAGAGAGAGAGAGAGCAAAGCAAAGGGACATCATCCATTGAAAGCTGCTAACTCTACTGCTCTGTTTGGTTTAGTTGGGTTGTCCCTCTTCATTGGGCAATTGTCTTTCACTTGCTGCTGACAACATTAATATCAGAGAGTAAAAATGTTAAAATAAGAAAAAGCATAAATAAACTTCTTTTTTTTAAACAAGGGAAGAAGCAGTGATACCTGAGTCTCAATTGCTATCGTGATAGACAGACAACCAGATAGGCTACAAGACACACATTTGCTTCACTCTGCTCTTGCCTATACAAAAAGGTAGGACTCTTGGTATTCCCAGACAAGACAGAATCTGTCACAAATGTTCATCAGGTGACCTTGGGGACGAGTTCCATTATATTTTTGTATGTCCTTTCTTTACCAATTATAGAAAACAGTTGTTACGGTGCTATTATTATGCCCGCCCCAATTCAGTTAAATTCAGAGAGCTTTTTTCCACTACAAAAAAGAGTTTATTGCTAAGACTCGCAAAGTTCATGACACTTGTCATGGACTGTTTGAGAAGCGAGTAAAATTTAATTCTCTTTTAGCTTTATATTCCGTTATCTGTTTTGTGTTGTTTGTAATAGTATTTTTGTCCTTATGTTAACCCACCCATCACCCCCCCCCCTCTCCCTTCCCCCCATTTCCCATAGTAAAGAAATGTATGTAATCACTTTGCACTTGTAATGTTTTATTATTTTTTGTATTATTATTATCATTATTATTATTATTATTATTATTATTATTATTATTATTATTTATTATTATTATTGTTGAATTGTTTCTTGTATTGTTTTTGCTCTCCCTCACCCCTCAACTCCCTTTTCTGTACATAGTCTGATTTCTTTTTGTTTTAGTTCCTTTTATTTGGTGTTGAATGAAATGTGTTTTTATTGTGTTTTTTAATTTTCCATGTACCCTCACGGGGTTTTATTGGAAAAAATAAAACTTGAAACTGAAACTGAAACTTGAAACTTGAACTGGTACATGATTCAATCATACACAACCTCAATTCAATAACATATTTATTTACAAAATATATTCGCATCAAAAAACAAAATCATTGTGTATAGCCATTCCAAACACACGATTGTTCTGCATTGCAATAGCATATCATATCACAGTTCTAAAGTCAGTCAAACTTGCACCATAAGTCATTGCTATGGTACATTGCTTCGCTTGCACTTGTGTAGGTTTTGCTGTCAGCCATGAGGTTTTTTTTCAAACTTAGATCTCTCACCTATTGTTTTTTGTGCTGTTCTTTTTAGATACGGAACCAAAGTTACACTAAGATGTACAATGTGAATGTCATATTGTGCTGTTTTTGTGTGTATATAATGATACTAGAATGAATACCCGCTTCGCCGGGTAGCCGGCTTCGCCGGGAAGAAGTACTTAGAGCCGTACGCCGGCTTCGCCGGGTCCGAACAATGGACCCGCCAAGCTTAGGTCCCTCCCAGATTCGTGGAATGGGAACAGCACGAAAATGATTCAGTGGCCATAATGCCATTCCTGACCATATCGAGTCCCATCCTTGTCGACGAATGTAACCGTGTTAATCACCTTTGGAGGCGAACTCCACTCAAACAGGATTGAGCAATTTCTAGCTTATCTGTAAGCCCTTTTGAACCGTTATGGCTTTTCAAAGGAAGGCCAGTACACCAAAGCCGCCAGACCACATCACAAACAGAACTGAACAATCCCCAGGTGTTGCTCACATAGAGAGAGACACACACACACACACACACACACACACACACACAAACACAGAGAAGCCGTATCTATAGAGAGATAGATGACAGTGTATTTTTCGCGTGGCTATAAATTGATTCGACCTTTGCACATTTACAGTGAGGATAATTTACGGGTCCAATTTACGTTCTGGACACTGCGGTGACCTTCTAAAAATAGTAACAGAACGCCGGGAATATCCGAAGACGCCCCACTCATACTATAGTGCACCATACGAAGGAAGGGAGGTAAACGCTGAAAACCTGGAGAAGATGAGAAGATAAGGAAGAGTTACTTATAATGGTGAAATGAACACAAAAACCAAAATCGGTTCAGCGCTGCGCGCTGAGAGCACGTGTTGAAATATCTCATCGATGATATTGTGTCCGGGGTGTAGCTGAATACGGTGTCCAAATTTGAAAAAGATCCACCGAGAACTTTGGCTTTGGTGTGTCGGTATGGGGGCCCGGGTAGCTGAGGTGGAACCAAAATAGCTGAGGTGGAACCAAAATCGGTTCAGCGCTGCGCGCTGAGAGCACGTGTTGAAATATCGACCAGGTTGTGTCCTGTCCCACCAAATTTGCCCACCAAATTTGAAGCAGATCCATCGAGAACTTTGGCCGTGCATCGCGAACTCACACACAGATACACACACAGACACACAGACACAAGTCGTATATATATATATATAGATGCATCTAAAATACATATTTCAACAGCATGAACACATGTATGTCTATTGATAACAGATTAAGTTTACTGAGGTGCTGTACATGTGAATAGTTATGTCCATCGTTAGGATCATACATATTTGAGTGAAATGTGCAGAAATTGGAGAAGAAAAAAAGTTAAAAGCCAAAACTATGCAAACAAATAAAAGAGGGTACCCCTAAAAACAATACTTAAAAAAAATAAATATACTATAATTATATGAGATCTCACCATTGTGCTCTTTTTTCACAGAGACGGCCAACCTTCCCGGACGTAAATCGTCGAAACCGTTTCAGACCTTGTACACTATTCAAAATAAGTTTTGGCAATGTTTTTGTTTTTGTTATGGACATTGTCCTGTTGCTCCCCGACTTCTAACTACTCTTCTTCTTCGTTCATGGCCTGAAACTCTCACGTTAACGCAAGTTTGTGCTCAAATGGGTTTTTACCTTTTTTCCCCGCCATTCAGGCAGCCATACGCCGCTTTCGGAGGGAGACTTCTAACTGCAATCAGGGACATTTGTCCACCAAAATCTATGCTATGAATTATTGCTTTTTTCCAGTAAAATAAAAACGTTCTCGGTTTTGATGTTGTGAATGTTATTTTTCGTCTATGATTAAGCGTTCCGATAACTAACATTTCTTGCGTGTGTGTTTTTGTCATGATTAAAATCGATGTCCCCACCAAAGGGCGCATCAATGACTAGACGATTCATCACGTTTTTGATCTATCACTGGGCTGAGATCGCTGTCGACCTCGCTCTCGCTTTTGGTCAGTCAAAATGTACGCTCATACGCGGAGTAGCCGAACTCTCGAATCTGACTGGAGGTGAGGACGGATGGGAGCGAGTCAGGGAGGTCTCCGCGTTTACCGGGTGCACAGCGGCGGACAGGGTAGATAGAGATCAGAGAATTGTGGGGCGCCGTGCTGTGCACCCGACTACTGTGTGTCTGACATAGGTGAAACGAACGATGTGAGGAATTCCTGTCGGAAAGCTCCTCCGGCTTCAACTTTGGTTCAGGACCGATGAACGACAGCACAGTTGGGACGAACAGGATAGCGTTGAACATGCCGAAAACGATGACGAGCACCATGATCTTGAAGAAGGTTATGAAGATGTAGGAGCCGGAGAAGGAAAGGAGGATGACCCCGACGAAGGAAGAGATGCCTCCATTGAAGATGGGGCTGGCGGCGTGTGTGATGGCGTCGTAGGCACGCTCGTGGCGGAACTGCGCGTCGGACATGAGGTAGGCCGAGCAGACGTGGGCTGAGAAGTCCACCGAGAAGCCCACGCTCATGACGAGGTGGATCATGGTGATGATGCTCAGCGTGATGCCCCAGAAGTACATGAAGGCGAAGATGTTGGAGATGATCATGAGGATGTTGAAGGTCACCAGGAGGACCATGAAGGGGTGGGGGAGGAAGACCATGCACACCACCATCATCGCCCCCACGGCGATCCCCAGAGTCAATAAGGTGTTGGGCAGGATCTGCAGAACTCCCTCTAAGACGAGGAAAGACCAGTGGTACGCGAACACCTTCACCGAGAAGCCGCCGCTCTCTGCCAATTTCCGCATCCTCTGCATCATTTCTGACATCGCAAGCTTGTCGGTAGAGGGCTTAGTGATGACGCTGCAACGTGACGCAACAATCCTCGCCGTGTCGCTGGCCGCGAACCTAATCGGAGACAGAATGAAAAATGTTCAGAAAGGAGGTAACCGGGTTTAATCATTATAAAAAATTTCTTCTTTTTTTGTGTTTACTTGCTTTTCTCATCTCCGTGCGAAAAGACGACATGCAATGATTCACACGGTACCACGGAGCTGTGTACTTCTTCGCAACAAATGAAACGTTTCCGCTTTTTTGTACCAAAAAAAGCACGCGAAGACCAAGACAGCCCTATTTAGGTTGCATGTACACAGAAGGTCCAATTTGCATTTCACAGAGTTTTCGAACTTGATATCAATTCAAACATTACACGTCTATACATTCTTGTTACTCAGGAAGCAAGGAAACCAATTGTGTGTCAGTAAAAAGACCTTACGATTTAAAGTAAAAGTTTGATCAACAAGTTCATTAGACCTTTTTTTTTTTTTTTTAGCTTTCAAGCTCTAATGTGATCCCATATTCCTGCCCTGGTCAAAGAATGTTTCATCAGAATTTCAATCAATGTGATGGAAAAATGAGGTCGTCACAGTGCCGCCTCTACTTCCAAACAAGAAAGAATATGACGTCATCAAAGATGAAAACAGTACCTGATGTCCGGAACGTATGCTGTGTGGTTCTTGAGGAACTCCTCGAGGTCCAGGAAGAAGTGGGCAGAGTCAGTGTAGAAGGCGGACTTGAGGAACTTGGTGAGCCAGCAGTGTTCAACTGTGGGGTCGATGAACTCGTCCTTCCTGGCGTTGTCCAGAAGGGCTTTCATCTGCCGCTGGACAGCTTCGGCAGCGTAGTTCACCTCGCCGTCGATGACGAAGGACACAGGGATGCGGTCGGGGAAGTGCTTATCCAGCTGAAATACGTTCTCCCTGTTGTGGACAGTGGAACACAGAGATTATCCTTTGGTACAGGGAAAGTAAGGACGGTTGACTCTGTCGACGAAATGGCACAGCGGACATCTTT
>NC_090261.1:46578422-46718422 GCF_037325665.1 Littorina saxatilis
TGTTAGTGTTACTGTTTGTGTGTGTGTGTGTGTGTGTGTGTGTGTGTGTGTGTGTGTGTGTGTGTGTGCGCACGCGTGCATGAGTCTGTACTCGTGTGTGTGTGAGTGTGTGTGTGGTGTGTGTGAGTGTGTGTGTATGTGTGTATTTGTGTGTGTGTGTGTGTGTGTGTGCGCACGCGTGCATGAGTCTGTACTCGTGTGTGTATGTGAGTGTGTGTGCGTGTGTGTGTGTATTTGTGTGTATGTGTGTGTGCGCACGCGTGCATGAGTCTGTACTCGTGTGTGTGTGCGCACGGCGCACGCGTGTATGAGTCTGTACTCGTGTGTGTGTGGGGTGTGCGTGTGTGTGTGTATTTGTGTGTGTGTGTGTGTGTGTGTGTGTGCGCGCGCACGCGTGCATGAGTCTGTACTCGTGTGTGTGAGTGTGTGTGTGGTGTGTGTGTGTGTGCATACGTTTATGTGTATGTGTGTTTGTTTGTAAAGGTGTGTATGTCCGTCTGTCCATATGTGCGTATGGGTGTGTGTTTTGTGTCTATGAAGTTTTTGTGAGAGAGTGAGTGAGTGCGTGTGAGTGAGTGTGTGTATGTGTGCGTGTGTGACGTGTGTGTGTGTGTGTGTGTGTGTGTGTGTGTGTGTGTGTGTGTGTGTGTGTGTGTGTGTGTGTAAGAAAGACTGAGAGAGAGGAAGAAAGAGTGTGTGTGTGTGTGAATGTGTGTGTGCATGACTTTGTGTGTATGTTTGTGTGTGTATGAGTGTGTATATGTGTTTGTTAGTAAAGGTGTGTGTGTCCGTCTGTCTATGTGCGTATTTGTTTGTTTGCTTAACGCCCAGCCGACCACGAAGGGCCATAATTATCAGGGCGGTGCTGCTTTGAGATATAAAGTGCGCCACACACAAGGCAGAAGTCGCAGCACAGGCTTCATGTCTCACCCAGTCACATTATTCTGACACCGGACCAACCAGTCCTAGCATGCACTAACCCCATAATGCCAGACGCCAGGCGGAGCAGCCAGTAGATTGCCAATTTTAAAGTCTTAGATATGATCCGGCCTGGGTTCTAATATAACCCAAGACCTCCCGATCACGGGGCGGACGCCTTACCACTAGGCCAACCGTGTATGTGCGTATGAGTGTGATTTGTGTGTATGAGATTTGTGTGAGTCAATGTGTGAGTGTGTGTGTGTGAGTGTGTGTGTGTGTGTGTGTGTGTGTGTCTGCGGGTGTGTGCGTGCGTACATGCGTGCCTATGTACATGTGTGTGTGTGTGTGTGTGGGTGTGTGTCTGTTTGTATGGGTGTGTGTTTGTTTGTATAAGAGAGAAAAAGAGAGAGAGAGAGAGAGAGAGAGTGGGTGGGTGGGTGTGTGTTTGTACGTGTGCGTAAGTGTATGTGTGTGTTTGTTTATATGTGCGTATGGGGGTGTGTTTTGTGTGTATGAACTGTGTGTGAGAGAGTGAGTGAGTGCGTGTGTACGTGTGTAACTTGGGGTATGTGTGTGTGTGTGTGTGTGTTCGTGTGTGTTTGAGAGAGAGAGAGAGAGAGAGAGAGAGAGAGAGAGAGAGAGAGAGAGAGAGAGAGAGAGAGAGAGAGAGAGAGAGAGAGAGAGAGAGAGGTTTGTCTTTCGCTGGGGTATGCAGTGCCTTGGCGTTGCACATCTACTTAATTCTCTCTTGTTTCTTTTAAGTAGTCTACTAAGCTTAGTCTTATTGACTTGTTTCGTAGAAATCCAAAAACAGATAAACGGCTAACCGGTTCCAAGATTTTGCAGGATTTTGGGATAAGTTCGTTATCTGTATTCTAAATGTTTGTCTGTCTGTCCACTAAGTATAAGAAGCACACTGACTTTAAAGTACTGTAAATGTAATGTTTTCTTTTGTCATGAATCAAACGCTCCAATGACCTACCAATACCATTCCTGTTTTGCTGATTCGGTATTTCGTACATGCAGCTATTAAGCATAGAATGATAGATGTGTGTGACCTGAATGTTTCTCCGCTAATTTCAAGCGGTACAATTATCTCGAGGGAGAAAAGCAAGATTTTGCAACTGAAGCAGATTTGTGATGTAGTCTAACTCGATCGATTCAGTTACGATCTATTCGAAAACGCACCAAGGGGTTACGTCCCTTGAATTAAAAAAATAAAATTTTGCGTCGAAGCTAATATCAAAGTCAAAATACCATTTGTGACCCTCCACCACGAAATGAGTCGCATGTCACCTCACGCGGTTCTGCGCTAGGCATAATATAAGTCCGGGGTGTGTCTAGTAACAGTGTGAGGGTCACCATAGTCACAGGCTTATAAGTTATAACTCGAACAGGTTTCGCTCTTTTCTAAAACGGGTTTCACCACTAGATAGAGAATAAAACACTCTTTAAGAAAATGGAAAAAATGTAAATCATGAAAAGGTGACATGCGACTCATTCCGTGGTGGAGGGTCACATTTCTCATCACTAATTAGAATCCAAGGGGGGAATAATTAAATGATCCAAAGTTCGATCAGCGGCACTGGGGAGGGGAGGGGAATAGTCAAACTTTCACAACTTCGAATTGTACTGTACTGATCTTGTCTTGATGAAAAAAGAATTCTTTTATGATTAAAGAATGTTTGTGTAACAAGCTGTCAATTTATAAGTTTAGATTTTAAAAGTTAGCGCAAAAACGCACCACGGTCCAAAAACATTCTGATAATCATCGATCCACGGCTATGGCCAGTTTACATCGATAGAATGAGACCCGAAGGGAAGTAACTCATTTTTGACCTGAGTTCAGGATGGGTCCAAAAAGTGTTCGAGACAATCTGCAAAATTAATTCTTTAAAAATTGCTCGCTCTTTAGGATGTTCCCGTTTGGTGAGCGTTCAAATAGAAGGGTGTTTGTACTGTGTGTAAAAGCCTGACAGTATCTGTGATGGTTTACGGGAGGCTTACTGTCCGGGCGTGATTTCCGGTATTGAATATTCATAACAGCCGTCCAGCACCAAAACGAGGCGCCATTGTTGTAGAGGACCAAGTCCACGAAAATAAATTCTTTGAACATTTCTCACGCTCGACAGAAAGCAGCCATGATGTTCCCGTTCGGTGAGCGTTCAAATGGAAGTGTGCTTGTACTGTATGTAGACGCTCGGGGAGCTCTGTGATAGTTTACGGGAGGCTTACTGTGCCTTTAAAATAGCTAGATCTAGATCTAAAGTATGCATTTCCTTCTAGACCATGCAGGGAAACGTTAAACACGGCAAACTAAGACAGTACATGTAGATCTATATTCCGTAATGGTACGTAATTCCTTCCAGTGTAGGTAACTTTGCAGTTCACAATAAATCTTTTTAGTCAGGGATGGCCAAATCGTCCGCCCGATTGCCAGGGGCGAGTGAAAACTCCGCCCGGCTAGTAAAAACCGCCTGGCAGCAAAACTGTTGGTTGTACCAGGGCCGGACCCAGGGGGGGGGGGGGGGGGGGGGGGGGGGGGGGGGGGGGGGGGAAGGGGGGGGTGGGGGTTCCAGGGGTTCCGGAACCCCACCCCTGGAAAAAGCATGTACCTTGCTTTGAGTGTTTGGTTTTTGACTCACATGCGAAGCAAAAGTGAGTCTATGTACTCACCCGAGTCGTCCGTCCGTCCGTCCGTCCGTCCGGACGTCCGGACGTCCGTCCGTCCGTCCGGAAAACTTTAACGTTGGATATTTCTTGGACACTATTCAGTCTATCAGTACCAAATTTGGCAAGATGGTGTATGATGACAAGGCCCCAAAAAACATACATAGCATCTTGACCTTGCTTCAAGGTCAAGGTCGCAGGGGCCATAAATGTTGCCTAAAAAACAGCTATTTTTCATATTTTTCCCATTTTCTCTGAAGTTTTTGAGATTCAATACCTCACCTATATATGATATATAGGGCAAAGTAAGCCCCATCTTTTGATACCAGTTTGGTTTACCTTGCTTCAAGGTCAAGGTCACAGGAGCTCTTCAAAGTTGGATTGTATACATATTTTGAAGTGACCTTGACCCTGAACTATGGAAGATAACTGTTTCAAACTTAAAAATTATGTGGGGCACATGTTATGCTTTCATCATGAGACACATTCGGTCACATATGATCAAGGTCAAGGTCACTTTGACCCTTATGAAATGTGACCAAAATAAGGTAGTGAACCACTAAAAGTGACCATATCTCATGGTAGAAAGAGCCAATAAGCACCATTGTACTTCCTATGTCTTGAATTAACAGCTTTGTGTTGCATGACCTTGGATGACCTTGACCTTGGGTCAAGGTCACATGTATTTTGGTAGGAAAAATGTGTAAAGCATGTGAGTCGTATGGGCTTTGCCCTTCTTGTTTTACTTGTTTTAGCACCAAAACAATGCTGCTCTTAACCCTCAAAACAAGGCCCAGAATGCACCAGATTGCACAGATTTCAAACATTTTTCGGGGGCAGCATGCCCCCGGACCCCCCTAGTTCGCTTGTGGCTTCGCCACTTTGCTGATTTGCCCCCCCCCCCCCAAAAAGGAGGAACCCCCCCCCCCCCCCCCCCTTACAACTCATTTGGTCCGGCCCTGTGTACTATTGAGTTTTAAAACCATATAAACACTGCAGATCAGTCTGTCGTCTGCAAAATCATCGCAATGTTCAATGAAACAAGAACGATGCTCCCCCAAGCGTGTCACCGCTGTTTTAATTGTGTACAGAAATCTAGCAGTAACACTCATAATTTGTTGTGTGGTAAGCTTATGTACCGGGCCAGCGCCATTTCTGGTTGGCTAGGGACTTTCTCAAAGTTACTCGCCCGGCTGGCGAGTTAAAATTTTGAGATATGGCCATCCGGCTGTACATGTGATGGATACTGTCAGGGGCGGACGAGGGGGGGGGGGGGGGGGTCTGGGGTTTCCGGAAACCCACCCCCCCCCCCAGCCACAAAATAAAAATATTTTTTTGTGTTTTTTGGGGTTGAGTTTCAATTTTTGGGGTATTAATCAGTGACAAAATCTGCTGCCTGAAACTGATAATGATCATTATCAGAATGCACCAGATTGCACCATTTTGCATCCTTTTTTGACTCACATGCGAAGCAAAAGTGAGTCTATGTACTCACCCGAGTCGTTCGTCCGTCCGTCCCCCCCCGTCCGTCCGTCCGGACGTACGTCCGTCCGGAAAACTTTAACGTTGGGTATTTCTTGGACACTATTCAGTCTATCAGTACCAAATTTGGCAAGATGGTGTATGATGACAAGGCCCCCAAAACATACATAGCATCTTGACCTTGCTTCAAGGTCAAGGTCGCAGGGGCCATAAATGTTGTCTAAAAACAGCTATTTTTCACATTTTTCCCATTTTCTCTGAAGTTTTTGAGATTCAATACCTCACCTATATATGATATATAGGGCAAAGTAAGCCCCATCTTTTGATACCAGTTTGGTTTACCTTGCTTCAAGGTCAAGGTCACAGGAGCTCTTCAAAGTTGGATTGTATACATATTTTGAAGTGACCTTGACCCTGAACTATGGAAGATAACTGTTTCAAACTTAAAAATTATGTGGGGCACATGTTATGCTTTCATCGTGAGACACATTTGGTCACATATGATCAAGGTCAAGGTCACTTTGACCCTTATGAAATGTGACCAAAATAAGGTAGTGAACCACTAAAAGTGACCATATCTCATGGTAGAAAGAGCCAATAAGCACCATTGTACTTCCTATGTCTTGAATTAACAGCTTTGTGTTGCATGACCTTGGATGACCTTGATCTTGGGTCAAGGTCACATGTATTTTGGTAGGAAAAATGTGTAAAGCAGTTCTTAGTGTATGATGTCATTGCTAGGTTTAGTTATTTGACCTTGACCCTGAAGGTCAAGGTCATGTAAAGGTCAAGCATGTGAGTCGTATGGGCTTTGCCCTTCTTGTTTCAAATTTTCCGGGGGGGCATGCCCCCGGACCCCCATAGCAAGCTAGACGCTTTGCGCCGTCAGCTCGGCGCTTCGCGCCTTCACACCCATATCTTCACAATATACTTTTGGAAACCCCCCCCCCCCCCCCCCCATAAAATGAACTGATCCGCCCCTGACTGTAGTGTAAAAGCGTCCTTCATGTTGGACAAACTGTTGTTGTTGTTGTTGTTGTTGTTGTTGTTGTTGTTGTTGTTGTTGTTGTTGTTGTTGTTGTTGTTGTTGTTGACTGGTGAGAATGTTATTTTTTATTGTAGGGTTAGTCTTCCAAATCGACAACCTCTACATCTGCGTGAAGGATAAGGTGTCGGAGACTTTCTACCAGTTCGGCGTGCTGGTTGGTCGTCATCCGGTGTGGTTCAGCGTTGTCCCTCTTATCGTCTGCCTGGGTCTGGGCTGCGGCATACTCGCTATTAACGAGAACGTTGACACCGAGAAGCTCTTCACCCCGCAGGACAGTCGGATCTACAGGTGATTAGGGAGGGTGGGTGTTTGTGTGTAGGGGGGGGGGGGGGATTGTTGGTCTGTCACAACTGTTCCTTTCACTCTGACTCAGGCGTTTCTTGTTTTGGTTTGAGCGAACTTTGGTGTCAGTAAATCCGCAGTAAGTGTCTGGCCGGGCGACCGGCTGGTCGTCATAAGACACAAATCTTAACGTTGACAATTTCTCGATTCATTTGTTTTTGAAGCTAGAACTTTGAAAGTGTGTACACTTCTTTTGGTTTGATGACCTCCAGACAGTGCTATAATCTGGCTAACTTTACTTACATTCTAAACGTTGCTTCGGGTTCCTGTTCCAATAAGCAAAACGAAAATTCTTTAATGTTGTTATAGTTAGAGCTTTGAAACTTTACGTACCTTTGAAGTTCCTCGATCAATCCTGATTGAACCTCATCAAATGTCAAGGTCAAAGCGTGGTCAAGTGCATGCCAGATATGGACATACATTAATTTGTTGAACGTTTTTGACTCACCTGAGTAATTAATGAGTATTATAATTGATATGTGTCCGGTTGTATCCCTGGACAAAAAAAATTAACGTTGAGGTTATCTCAGAAGATTTTAAAGCTAGACCTCTGAATCTTTGCGCACTTTTAGGGTTTGATGATCTTACGAAGTGACCCCAATTCGGTTGACCCTTGTCAAATTTGGGGGTCACAGCGGGGTCATGTTCGTTTTATAAAAACTTAACGTTGAGGTTATCTCGGATGTTTTTGAAGCTAGAGCTTTGATACTATGCACATTTCTATTGTTGGATAATCTCCCGAGTTGACGTAAGTTTGATTGAACCTCGTCAAGTTTTGGCGTCACATGGAGTCATGTTTGATTCATAATAACTCAACATTGAGGTTATCTCAGGCGGTTTTGAAGCTAGTGCTTTGAAACTTTGAACACTTCAAGGGTTTGATAATCTACCGACGTGATCCTAGTTTGGTTGACCCACGTCACATTTTGGGGTCCCAACGGGGTCATATTTGTAAAAGCTTTACATTGAGTTTTTGACTCACATGCGAAGCAAAAGTGAGTCTATGTACTCACCCGAGTCGTCCGTCCGTCCGTCCGTCCGTCCGTCCGTCCGGAAAACTTTAACGTTGGATATTTCTTGGACACTATTAAGTCTATCAACACCTGGGGCCAGTTTCATAAGATAGCAGTGAACCGACTGACAGTCGATGGACTGCCCAGTCGATGGACTGTGGTTGATCGCCGGGTCACCGAAAAGCGCGTTTCATGAGCGAATCACCGTCACCCGCGGACAACCGCAGTCGACCGACTGTACAGTAATCCGAATGGCCAAGTCGAGGGCTAAATTTAGCAACATTACCACTTCCGTTTGCTCATTCGCACGTGGAAATGGCCGATTTCGAAGAAAAAACAAGTCTCGGCCCGCTGAAAATAACAATGACCGAGACTTTCAGTAATTCCTTCGCGTGACGTCGAACCCTCTTACGCCATAATGTGACGTCTTCAAGACATAACCCTGACTTGTCTCCTGGATTACTGCGTCATGATAGATACATTTCGAAGAACAATCACAAGGTTTGGCTCACAATCCAAACAAGTGTGAGCATTCTGCCATTGACTGTGCGGATAATTACATTTTTTTTCGGTTTACCGCAGTAAGCCGAACACAGTGTTGGGGGGAGAGCTTCACCGTGTTCGGCCGACTTCCGGTGAGACGACCCGCAGTCAGTCGACCGAAATTTTGTTCGTGAAACCCGATTACGTCGGATTACTGTGGTTATCTCGGACAACTGCAGTCGGTCGACTGTCTTTCTGGCTTATGAAACTGGCCCCAGCTGTGGCCTGATGGTGTATGGTTACAAGATCTCAAAAAACATGTGCAGCAACTTGACCTCACTTCAAGTTCAAGGTCACAGGGGCCGTAATTGTTGTCTTAAAAACGACCCTTTTTCACATTTTCGCATTTTTTTCTGAAGTTATCGAGAATGGCAACCTTAGCTATGTATGCTATACAGGGCAATGTAAGCCCTATCTTTGGACACCAGTTTGGTTGACCTTGCTTCAAGGTCAAGGTCGCAAGGGTCCTTTAAAGTTGGATTGTATACATATTTTGAAGTGACCTTGACCCTGAACTATGGAAGATAACTGTTTCAAACTTAAAAATTATTTGGGGCACATGTTATGCTTTCATCATGAGACACATTTGGTCACATATGATCAAGGTCAAGGTCACTTTGACCCTTATGAAATGTGACCAAAATTAATAAGGTAGTGAACCACTAAAAGTGACCATATCTCATGGTAGAAAGAGCCAATAAGCACCATTGTACTTCCTATGTCTTGAATTAACAGCTTTGTGTTGCATGACCTTGGATTACCTTGACCTTGGGTCAAGGTCACATGTATTTTGGTAGGAAAAATGTGTAAAGCAGTTCTTAGTGTATGATGTCATTGCTAGGTTTAGTTATTTGACCTTGACCCTGAAGGTCAAGGTCATGTAAAGGTCAAGGTCAAGCATGTGAGTCGTATGGGCTTTGCCCTTCTTGTTTTCAGTTATTGTGGGAGCAAAAGCCTCCACATTTCACGAAATTGTGGGTGTTGGTAATCAGCAGACATGACCACAATGTGGCTTATTTTCATCAATTCTTAGAGTCCCAGCATTATGGCAATCCGAATGGTGCAAATGTCCCTTTTAGCTCTTGATGTCTAAATAACACATTATTTAGCTAAATAACGCGTTATTTAGCTAAACAATGCTTTATTTAGCTATATCATGCATTATTTAGCTAAATAATGCATTGTTTAAATTAAACAATGCATTATTTACAGATACAGAAAAAAGAGAGCCCAAAGCACTAAATAATGCATTGTTTAGCATAAATAAGAGATTGTGTTTGTAAATAACTCATTATTTATAAATAATTACGCGTTTTCTCTAAACAATATATTATATGTAAATAAAGTGTTATTTAGATAAATAAAATATCATTTAGATAAATAAAATATTATTTAGATAAATAAAATATTATTTAGATAAATAAAATATTATATGTAAATAAAATATTATTTATCTAAATAAAATATTATTTAGATAAATAAAATATTATTTAGATAAATAATTTATTATTTAGATAAATAATTTATTATTTAGATAAATAATTTATTATTTACTGTTTTTGCCTTGAAATAGTATTATTACGCTAAATAATGCTTTATATAGCTATATAATAGGTTTCCGCTATATAATTCATGATTTGGTAAATAATACATTATATACCGTAAATAAAACATTATATACCGTAAACAATTCATTGTTTAGCGCATCGCGAAGCCGTTTTTTCTCTTGTTGTTTTTTCCCACGTGTTTCCGTGGATCCGAGAGAGCGCTGTTGATTCTCCACTGTCTTGGCAAACCCAGTATCCAGTACTACACATCCTGTTCCGCCAAGGGACTGGGTGGCCGAGTGGTAACGCACTTGCGTTCGGAAGCGAGAGGTTGCGTGTTCAGGCCTGGGTCAGGCCGCAATTTTCTCCCCCCTTTCCTAACCTAGATGATGGGTTCAAGTGCTAGTCTTTCGGATGAGACGAAAAACCGAGGTCCCTTCGTGTACACTACATTGGGGTGTGCACGTTAAAGATCCCACGATTGACAAAAGGGTCTTTCCTGGCAAAATTGTATAGGCATAGATAAAAATGTCCATCAAATACCCGTGGGACTTGGAATAAAGTAAAAAAAAAAATTCCATCTCACACGGCATTAAGTCTCAGGAAACATGAATACACGCATGCAGGAAAAAAAATATGGGTAGCGCCGTGTGTATGGCAGCTCGCTTTCCCCGGGGAGAAAGCAGCCCGAATTTCCATGAGGGTAACCTCACTGGACTGTAAATCTTATCCAATCCAATCCAATCCAATCCAATCCAAATGTAATCAAGATGGCTACACAAGCACAAGGGAACGTTCCCGCTGAATTGATCAGAACTCTAACTACAGCGGTTGTCCAGGAACTGGCACTGCAAAGGGTTCGTATTTTAAAGTTTTATGGGGGAACATCTTTTACATCTGGACATGGAGAATGAACGACTGCGAACTAAATTGCTGCTGTTGTACCATCAGTTGAAGTTAGCCACCTGACAAGAAGATGGTCGGAAGCGAAGCGGATGTAGCTTTAGTACGCCGAGACAGATGCTAGTTGTCTGATTGGTCAGTTTGAGAATCAACAGAGCTCTCGTGGATCCACGGAAACACGTGGTAAAAAACAACAAGAGAAATATCGGCTTCGATGCACTGCGCTAAACAATGAATATTGTTTACGGTAAATAATATTTTATTTACGGTATATAATGTATTATTTACCAAATCATGAATTATATAGCGGAAACCTATTATATAGCTATATAAAGCATTATTTAGCGTAATAATACTATTTCAAGGCAAAAACAGTAAATAATAAATTATTTATCTAAATAATATTTTATTTATCTAAATAATATTTTATTTATCTAAATAATATTTTATTTACATACAATATTTTATTTATCCAAATAATATTTTATTTATCTAAATAATATTTTATTTATTTAAATAATATTTTATTTATCTAAATAACACTTTATTTACATATAATATATTGTTTAGAGAAAACGCGTAATTATTTATAAATAATGAGTTATTTACAGACACAATCTATTATTTATGCTAAACAATGCATTGTTTAGTGCTTTGTGCTCTCTTTTTTCTGTATCTGTAAATAATGCATTGTTTAAGTTAAACAATGCATTATTTAGCTAAATAATGCATGATATAGTTAAATAAAGCATTGTTTAGCTAAATAACGCGTTATTTAGCTAAATAATGCGTTATTTAGACATCAAGAGCTAGAAGGGACATTTGCACCATTCGGATTGCCATACAGCATGATAATGTTTGCAAGAACAGATTTTAACAACTGAAAATGTCCACTGAGCTATCAAGGATATAAGTCTTGACCTCATTGAGCTATGATGTCATTGTTTGATTCGGTCACAGTCATCGACTCTTGGTGATGACATCATGTTATGATGTCATAGTGTCAGAAATGAGGTCACTCAAGTGTCTGAGTATACATATTCTGTCTGGGCTAGCCAAAACTCAAATTGGGAAAGAAAATGACTAATTGATAGAGATCTGAAAAATAAATACTAAAATCATAAGTGCATGATTCAAATCACTGATGATGTCTTGTAATTCGGTAGTGTTTCAAGTTAATCTTTTCTCTTTACATCTCAATATTCTTTTACTAATTTATTTTGTAAGTAGAACACCAGGCCAAAACGTTGTTGGCTCCTTTTGTACCTATATGACATCACACATTTTCAAGGATTTTCTTGCTAACTTGCTTTTTTTATTTTTTATTTGTTTAATGACAGCTCCAAATTACATTCCTTCCTTTATCTGGCACTCTTGTTCTCAACTCTCTCCCTCCCTCTTAGCGGTTTAGAGAGAGAGAGAGAGAGAGAGAGAGAGTGTGTGTGCGTATGCGTGTGTGTGTGTGTGAGAGAGAGATAGACTGAGAGAGAAAGAGAGAGAGTTGATCTATTATGTCTTGATTCCCTCATTTAATTTTCTTTTGTTGTATAGTGTAGAACTTAGAAAGCTTCATGACGTACCTATGGTGCGATTTTATGGTCGTCTAACTGTCCATAGGTGAACCATGCAATTATTTCTCTTCAACGATTGACTCGGTCTCTACTGACAACTCTAAACTCCACAAAACACGACTTTTTTCAGTTCAGAAATTGTCAGTCTCGCTCCCATAAATTGAAACACAAACTTAAATACATCCATACATCATTGCCTGTTGCAAAGTTCCAGCTTTGCTTTAAATGCACAATCATTATGAGGGACACGGACCTTTTCCCAGTACATACCGACTGAGCCATCACTCAAATCTTCGACATCTCCCCGGCCGGGCAGTTTTAGCTCTCGTAATGTGCGGAAGAACTGAGAGAAACGTTTGCGTTCCGCTTATATGTTTGTCTTGTTTGCTTGCCAAAATAATATTGCATCGATCAACCACGTTCGCACTGTTACCATGCTCCCATGCTGGTTTGTTTACCACTTTCGAAGGTGAAGAGTTCACCGCGCCCGCGCAGGGACGGGGATTCCCCGTGACGTCACATCAAAGTTCGGACCAACGCTTTTAGTTGGTAACTGAGCAGTCTCGACTAAGTTCGCTCTCACGCATTGCAGACTAACTATTGCTTTAGTTACCAACCGCTTAGTTCGAACCTACGTTTAGTTGCTTACTATGGTAGTCTCCATTCATGCATTCCACTAGATCTACTGGCCTCAGGGCAGCAGTGACAGCACTTGTTACGGCTGCAACAATTTCATTTACGTTTGCCATTTTGATTGGTTCCCGCACGTAAAGAAAACAAGAACCACTCGATAAATATTTAACATAGAGCTAGTTCCGTTTTCAGAGTCGAGTTGCATTATATAGTATATAATGCATTATATAGTATATAAAGCATTATATAGTATATAATGCATTATATAGTATATAATTCATTATATACATATATAATGCATTAAATAATGAATTATTTAGTATATAATGAATTATATAGTATATAATGCATTATATAGTATATAATGCATTATATAGTATATAATGCATTATATAGTAAATAATGCATTTTTTATTATATAATGCATTATTTACTTAAATAATGAATTGTTTAGTAAATAAAAGATTTATTTAATTACAACAATCACATTTTTGACTTTTGTGTAAATAATGAATTATTTAGGTAAATAATGCATTATTTAGCTATATAATGAATTATTTAGCTAAATAATTCATTATTTAGATCAACACGAAAACACCTAATTTCTTTACAAACGGATTGCCATAACGGATTGCCATAGCCTTATAGCCTGTAGTCGAATTGTGAAGCTAGATCTTCAAAACCTAACACACTTCTACTTCTAGATCTAGTACTTGATGACCTTTGAACATGAGTGTGAGGACCCTGGCCTGGTTGATATAGGTCGGCCTTGGTAAATCACGTAAACCTGCCACAATAATGAGCGGTGCTTTCAGCATATAGCCGTTGGCAAAGCCACAATAGAGACCACCAACTCAACTCTAGTCTTATGATCTTTGTTGCAGCGATCGCCAAAGATTGAGGGATAATTTTCCAGATTCCACCTCCTGGAATTTTGACGCTTTCGGACTTAGCGAAGTTCCTACCATGGCTGTCCTACTTTTCCGCCGAGGGGGCAAGGACAAGGTCAATACCAATACATTTGAAACCGCTGACGTCGACATTGACCAACAACAATACAACATTTTTGAAGAAAAGGCCATGGACGTGATACGGGGGGTCATTAAGAAGATCGAGGCCATACAAATAAAGGTGAGTGCCTTTAGCGAAAGAGACAATTATTATAATTAACTGGGCGCTCAGGACACACGGTCAGTCAAGTTGAAGTGAGCGAGTTAAAAGAGATGGATAGTATCTGAGAGACTTGAGCTTTGTGTGTGTGTGTGTCTGTGTGTGTGTGTGTTCTTGCGTGCATAATTGATTAGGCAAAAAAAAAAAAATAGGTGTGGTTAAGGTAACATAGCCAAAAAAAATAGGGTAGGAAGGTAGGCAATCACTTTTTTACATTTAGTCAAGTTTTGACTAAATGTTTTAACGTAGAGGGGGGAATCGAGACGAGGGTCGTGGTGTATGTGTGTGTGTGTGTCTGTCTGTGTGTGTGTGTAGAGCGATTCAGACTACTGGACAGATCTTTATGAAATTTGACATGAGAGTTCCTGGGTATGAAATCCCCGAACGTTTTTTTCACTTTTTTGATAAAATGTCTTTGATGACGTCATATCCGGCTTTTCGTGAAAGTTGAGGCGGCACTGTCACGCCCTCATTTTTCAACCAAATTGGTTGAAATTTTGGTCAAGTAATCTTCGACGAAGCCCGGACTTCGGTATTGCATTTCAGCTTGGTGGCTTAAAAATTAATTAATGACTTTGGTCATTAAAAATCTGAAAATTGTAAAAAAAAAAAAAAAAAAAATTATAACACGATCCAAATTTACGTTCATCTTATTCTCCATCATTTTCTGATTCCAAAAACATATAAATATGTTATATTTGGATTAAAAACAAGCTCTGAAAATTAAAAATATAAAAATTATTATCAAAATTAAATTGTCGAAATCAATTTAAAAACACTTTCATCTTATTCCTTGTCGGTTCCTGATTCCAAAAACATATAGATATGATATGTTTGGATTAAAAACACGCTCAGAAAGTTAAAACAAAGAGAGGTACAGAAAAGCGTGTTATCCTTCTTAGCGCTACTACTACCCCGCTCTTCTTGTCAATTTCACTGCCTTTGCCATGAGCGGTGGACTGACGATGCTACGAGTATACGGTCTTGCTGAAAAATGGCATTGCGTTCAGTTTCATTCTGTGAGTTCGACAGCTACTTGACTAAATGTTGTATTTTCGCCTTACGCGACTTGTTTTCTTTTTACATTTAGTCAAGTTTTGACTAAATGTTTTAACGTAGAGGGGGGAATCGAGACGAGGGTCGTGGTGTATGTGCGTGTGTGTGTGTGTGTGTGTGTCTGTCTGTGTGTGTGTGTAGAGCGATTCAGACTAAACTACTGGACCGATCTTTATAAAATTTGACATGAGAGTTCCTGGGTATGATATCCCCATACGTTTTTTTCATTTTTTTGATAAATGTCTTTGATGACGTCATATCCGGCTTTTCGTGAAAGTTGAGGCGGCACTGTCACGCTCTCATTTTTCAACCAAATTGGTTGAAATTTTGGTCAAGTAATCTTCGACGAAGCCCGGACTTCGGTATTGCATTTCAGCTTGGTGGCTTAAAAATTAGTTAATGACTTTGGTCATTAAAAATCTGAAAATTGTAAAAAAAATATTTTTGTTATAAAACGATCCACATTTACATTCATCTTATTCTCCATCATTTGCTGATTCCAAAAACATAAAAATATGTTATATTTGGATTAAAAACAAGCTCTGAAAATTAAATATATAAAAATTAATATAAAAATTAAATTTTCGAAATCAATTTAAAAACACTTTCATCTTATTCCTTGTCGGTTCCTGATTCCAAAAACATATAGATATGATATGTTTGGATTAAAAACACGCTCAGAAAATTAAAACGAAGAGAGGTACAGAAAAGCGTGCTATCCTTCTCAGCGCAACTACTAAACCGCTCTTCTTGTCAATTTCACTGCCTTTGCCGTGAGCGGTGGACTGACGATGCCACGAGTATACGGTCTTGCTGCGTTGCATTGCGTTCAGTTTCATTCTGTGAGTTCGACAGCTACTTGACTAAATGTTGTATTTTCGCCTTACGCGACTTGTTTTTTCTGTTCTTAATAGCAGAACAACCAAGCACTCACAACCGAAGAAGATGCCGCCATTTTTGTCACGGCAAGCGTCTGTTGGGCCTTTTTCCCTTGTTATTTCCCTTGCATCGTCTGTCGTCTGCATGACGACTCGAGCGCTTTCGCTTTCATTGCGTTTTCTGCACTCGTTTTCTTGTTTTCATTTTTATATTTAGTCAAGTTTTGACTAAATATTTTAACATCGAGGGGGAATCGAAACGAGGGTATGGTGTATGTGTGTGCGTGTGTGTGTGTGTGTGTGTGTAGAGCGATTCAGACTAAACTACTGGACCGATCTTTAGGAAATTTGACATGAGAGTTCCTGGGTATGAAATCCCCGAACGTTTTTTTCATTTTTTTGATAAATGTCTTTGATGACGTCATATCCGGCTTTTCGTGAAAGTTGAGGCGGCACTGTCACGCCCTCATTTTTCAACCAAATTGGTTGAAATTTTGGTCAAGTAATCTTCGACAAAGCCCGGGGTTCGGTATTGCATTTCAGCTTGGTGGCTTAAAAATTAATTAATGACTTAGGTCATTAAAAATCTGAAAATTGTAAAAAAAAATAAAAATTTATAAAACGATCCAAATTTACGTTTATCTTATTCTCCATCATTTGCTGATTCCAAAAACATATAAATATGTTATATTCGGATTAAAAACAAGCTCTGAAAATTAAATATATAAAAATTATTATCAACATTTTTTTTTCGAAATCAATTTAAAAACACTTTCATCTTATTCCTTGTCGGTTCCTGATTCCAAAAATATATAGATATGATATGTTTGGATTAAAAACACGCTCAGAAAGTTAAAACGAAGAGAGGTACAGAAAAGCGTGCTATCCTTCTCAGCGCAACGAATATCCCGCTCTTCTTGTCAATTCCACGGGCACTGCCTTTGCCACGGGCGGTGGAGTGACGATGCTACGAGTATACGGTCTTGCTGCGTTGCGTTGCGTTCAGTTTCATTCTGTGAGTTCGACAGCTACTTGACTAAATATTGTATATTCGCCTTACGCGACTTGTTTACATTTTGTCAAGTTTTGACTAAATGTTTTAACACAGAGGGGGGAATCGAGACGAGGGTCGTGGTGTATGTGCGTGCGTGCGTGTGTGTGTGTGTCTGTGTGTGTGTGTAGAGCGATTCAGACTAAACTACTGGACCGATCTTTATGAAATTTGACATGAGAGTTCCTGGGTATGAAATCCCCATACGTTTTTATTTTTTTGGATAAATGTCTTTTATGACGTCATATCCGGCTTTTCGTGAAAGTTGAGGCGGCACTGTCACGCTCTCATTTTTCAACCAAATTGGTTGAAATTTTGGTCAAGTAATCTTCGACGAAGCCCGGACTTTGGTATTGCATTTCAGCTTGGTGGCTTAAAAATTAATTAATGACTTTGGTCATTAAAAATCTGAAAATTGTAAAAAAAAAAAAAAAAATTATAAAACGATCCAAATTTACGTTTATCTTATTCTCCATCATTTTCTGATTCCAAAAACATATACATATGTTATATTTGGATTAAAAACAAGCTCTGAAAATTAAAAATATAAAAATTATTATCAAAATTAAATTGTCGAAATCAATTTAAAAACACTTTCATCTTATTCCTTGTCGGTTCCTGATTCCAAAAACATATAGATATGATATGTTTGGATTAAAAACACGCTCAGAAAGTTAAAACGAAGAGAGGTACAGAAAAGCGTGCTATCCTTCTCAGCGCAACTACTAAACCGCTCTTCTTGTCAATTTCACTGCCTTTGCCGTGCGCGGTGGACTGACGATGCTGCGAGTATACGGTCTTGCTGCGTTGCATTGCGTTCAGTTTCATTCTGTGAGTTCGACAGCTACTTGACTAAATGTTGTATTTTCGCCTTACGCGACTTGTTTGTTTTTTTGATAAATGTAATAAAAAGTTATAGGGTCGGCCCCTAAAAATAGGGTAGGTCGGGTTACCGTAACCACACCTATTTTTTTTTTTTTTTTAGGCCTTAGTGCGTTTCACTGTTTGTGTTACTATGCCATCGTCCGAGCTTCTGCGTCACGTTTTAATTTTCCCTATCTCCTTCTCAGAAGGGGGGCAAGACATACACAGTGTTGGATATCTGCGCACGAAATCAAGACCAGTGCGTGTTTAACGGCAAGTCTATCACTTCCCCTTCCTTCAAGGAACGGGTGGATAATGGCACTGTCCCCTACCCCAACTACAGAGATGAAAACGGACCAAGTGACCTCTCCTTTAATCTGGCTGGGGTCAAGGCCTCAGCGACAGGAGTCTTGGTTGCTGCAAGAGTTTTAAAAGTCAGGTACGTTATAAGGACGTTTTTACGCGGCATTAACTATTTCTTTCTTTCATTCGTTTTTGAGTCACTTGAGAAAAAGTGACTCTATGTAATCGGTCAGTGTTAGTCTGTCCGGCCGGCCGTCCGTAGACACCACCTTAACGTTGGACTTTTCTCGGAAACTATCAAAGCGATCGGGCTCATATTTTGTTTAGTCGTGACCTCCAATGACCTCTACACTTTAACGATGGTTTCGTTGACCTTTGACCTTTTTCAAGGTCACAGGTCAGCGTCAAAGGAAAAATTAGACATTTTATATCTTTGACAAAGTTCATCGGATGTGATTGAAACTTTGTAGGATTATTCTTTACATCAAAGTATTTACATCTGTAGCCTTTTACGAACGTTATCAGAAAAACAAGGGAGATAACTAGCCTTTTCTGTTCGGCAACACACAACTTAACGTTGGGCTTTTCTCGGAAACTATAAAAGTGACCGGGCTCAAATTTTATGTGAACGTGACTCATTGTGTTGTGAATAGCAATTTCTTCCTGTCCATCTGATGCCTCATATAATATTCAGAACTGCGAAAGTGACTCGATCGAGCGTTTGCTCTTCTTGTTAAAATTCTAAAAAAGAGAAGCTGTCATGCTTCAGTTACTGGCTCATTTCTGTGCCATGCCAATGGTGGGCTTGAGGTATTGCTCGAGCCGTCGGACGCTTTTGACAGGAAAGTATGGCATTCCGTTTGTCAAATAATTATTTGGATACTTTTTCATGTTTTTTTCACCAGTTTTAGCTAAATAATCATTATTTAGAAGCTCATGTGCTAAATAAGTAATTGTTTATAAACAATGTAAAACAATTCTAAATAATTTTTTGTTTGCGTAAACAATTCATTATTTACCTAAACAATTCATTGTTTACGTAAATAATTCATTGTTTACGTAAATAATGATTTATTTACGTAAACAATATATTATTTAGACTTATATTACATTGTTTATAAAGAATCAGCAATGTTGCTAAATAAATCATTATTTACGTAAACAATGAATTATTTACGTAAACAATGAATTGTTTAGGGAAAGCAGTTTTCATTATTTAGGGGAATCAAGAATTGACTTCTAAGCTTCATTTTTTTTCTTTGTGTATATACTATAATTCAATACAAGGTATCTCCAAACATTATTTATCAGAAAATGTTCGTAAATTTGTTTATTTTACAAGCTGAAATTGCCGTACGAAAAGAACTGAATGCGAAAACAAACAAAAGGTCAAGGTCATAACCGGGAGTGTTTAGTGTTTGCATTCTCTCCCTTGAAGTTGTTGAAAAAAAGTTTTCCGTCCTAAGTTTTCTGTTCTGTCTCAACAAAAACTTTCTCTTTCCATTTCTCTTACTGCATGATTACACTTTTTTTTTTATCTGTAGGTTACACAACACAACACAACTTGGTATGAGCTCTGACGCGATGACGTCACACAGTCGTGTGCAGAGTTGTCCGGCCTTGCCTCTGGCATTCCGGCGGAACTCGCGAGAAGGCAACACGCGAAATCTGCACTCTGAATCTTCCGCATTTATCGACATGGTCTCTAGTTGTAGTGTTAAACATTGCCATAACAGACAAGATAGAGATAGGGACAGAAGATTCGTTTCTGTTCCATTTGTTGTCAACGGAAAGGGCAAAGAGACAAGGGATTTGACTGCACGACGCGGGCGAGAATGGTTGGCACAGCTTCAGCTGAAGAATTTCAACTTTGAATCAACAGCTAGGAGATACGTGTGCTCTGATCATTTTGTCAATGGTAAGTACTCATGCTTTTGTTCACCTGCCTTGGTTAGTCTGTGTTTTATGCAAGCTGTGTTGTGATGGTAGTGTGCGGACAGTCGGTCAGTCCTGCACCGAGTGCAGTCTATGACTGAGTGAGTCAGTCTTACACTTACTCTCAGTATAACAACTTATCATGGTTGCCCAAAACCATGACTTGTGAGAATGCCATAGGTGTGAAATACTTGGATTTGATAATCAGAATTTATTTGAACACTAAATGGTCATTGTTGATACAACTTTATAGTTCAGTTTTAAAGGGTAGATCTGTGTCTAGATTTACTCATTCATTTTGTTTGGGTGACTTATTTTTAAAATAACTCCCAATCCATAATTTACAATACATTTGCCTTTGATTTTTTCTGCAGGGCAACCATCTGTGGGAAGTAAACACCTACTTTGAAACTTGGGTATGGTGCAGGGACACAGCCTGACAGCCCAACAAGGACAGTACCAGAGACTCAAGGAGAGGAAGAAGCTTGTGGGGAGTGAGTCAACTCCTTCTCACCCTAATTTAGCAGAGGATGCTGTTGATGGCGAAAGTGAAGGTACTTCGGATACAGCAGAACTGGCTGCTCCTCTTCCCGAGAGAGGTGACTGTGGCGGTACTTACTGCCAGACTGAAACCTATGACAATTTTGCCTGGATTTCTAAAGATGAAGAAAAGCAGCAACGGGATGAACTAAACAGGCTGGTGCTAGAAACTCGGGAACTTAAAGACGAACTTGCCAAGAAAAAAAATGACACTTGATTCTTTGAGGGACAATGACGATACTGTACGATATTTTTCTGGGATTTCTAATTTCTTCACACTTGTTACATTATTTGATTTTCTTGCATGGCATTTGCCAACACACTCGCGCAGAGCACTGACACAGTTTCAAGCTCTCATTCATGCATATATACGCCTTAACACACCTCTGCAACACCTGGCATACATCTTTTCTGTGTCAAGAACAACTGCCAGCAAAGTTTTTCACGAGACTGTGCATATCATGTACCACAGACTGCAGCCACTTGTTTTCTGGACAGACAGGCGAAGTATAAAGACAAGTCTACCGCCACAATTCCTTCCCTATCCATGGAACAGAGTAGTCATCTTGAACACACACGGCCAGTACCGTGTAACTGGCCTTGGCACGGAACGATCCAAGGGGGGCAATCTCAGTCATCTCAAAGAGGGAAATCAAAACGCAATCCGCTTTGTTCGATTTTATGGGCTTGGACGATAGAGAAAAATAAGAAAAGCAAAAGCTGGAGTCCAGTCTGGACGAAACTGCTATCAAGAACGCAGAATTGCTTTTTCTGAGTTTTTTTTTAGCCGTAAGCACCATGTTTATCGGAGCAGGAAACTCTTCCATAGTGAGGCCCCTTTGTTGGTTTCACTGCGGCTGCATTGTGAACAGCAGTTAAACATGGCGCTTACGGCTAAAAAAAAACTCAGAAGAAATTAATTCTGCGTTCTTGATAGCAGTTTCGTCCAGACTGGACTCCAGCTTTTGCTTTTCTTATTTTTCTCTATCGTCCAAGCCCGTAAAATCGAACAAAGCGGATTGCGTTTGGATTTCCCTCTTTGAGATGACTGAGATTGCCCCCCTTGGATCGTTCCGTGGCAAGGTCAGTTGCACAGTACATGTACTGGCCGTGTGTGTTCAAGATGCAGAGTAGTGTCCATTATTGACTGTTTTGAAATATATTCATTGAGAGACCCTCCAGTGTTGATGCTAGTGCACTCACCTGGTCAAACTACAAGCACAACAATACAATTAAATACCTAATATCAATTACACCTCAAGGCCATAATTCTTTTATTTCTAAAGGGTGGGGTGGGCTTTCAAGTGACAAGCACATCACTGCAAATAGTGGGTATCTAGACAATATTGTACAAAATGATGTGATTTTGGCCGACAGGGGATTTGACATTAATGAACTAGTGGCTATGAGAGGTGCACAAGTGAAAATCCCTGCCTTTACAAGAGGGAAGAGTCAGCTTACAGCTTATGAGATAGTCAACACGCAAACTATACTGTTCAAAAAAAGAAACGCATAGCTTGTAATATTTGGTTAATTTAATTATATGGCTACAAGGATATCCACCAAACTGCAGAAAATGTTTATCTGGTCGTCGACCTTTCGTCCATTGCCACAAGTGAGCTCTGCACGTGACGCATGCGTTATCAGTGGCTACAATGTCAAAATTGCTCATTTGGCATGACCATTCGTCATGCTTCAGTGTAATCTCGTGAAACTCGGGGAATATTGAGCTCTCACCATGTCTTCCAAAACCCATAAAAGCGGATTGTTCGCCACAAAGAAATCAGACGACAATTCAGCGACGAAAGATGGCCCGATTGAGCAGAGAAGACCGCCAAATTGCATTGGGTCGTTTACAAGCAGGCCAAAGTCAAAGTGCAATCGCCAGGCACTTCCACGTGTCCCAGAGCACCATCAGTAGACTGTGGGTCAGGTTTCAAGCCACTGGCTCCGTTGCTGACTTGCCACGAGCGGGAAGACCAAGGGCGACAACTGCTGCTCACGACCGCTTCATACGGCTCCGCCACCTCCGGAATCGTTTCCTGTCGGCCTCATCTTCTGTCCAGGCTCTCCCCGGGCCACACCGATTATCGGACCAGACCGTGCGGAACCGCCTGCATGAAGCTGGTTTGAGAGCTCGCAGACCTCACAGAGGAGCTGTCCTCACCCGCCGCCATCGCCAGAACCGAGTGCAGTGGGGCAACCAGCACCTTCGCTGGACCGTCCGGAATCACTGGAGACACGTGTGGTTCAGCGACGAGTCCTACTTCCTGCTCCAGCGACATGATGGTCGGAGGAGGGTCTACCGGAGAGTAAACGAACGTTACGCGCCCAACTGTGTGGATTAGGCACCCGTTCATGGTGGTGGAGGCGTCATGGTGTGGGGGGCGATCAATACCGCTGGAAGGAGCACCCTGGTGCACGTCCAAGGGCGCATAACTGCCCAGCGATACGTGGAGGAAATTCTGCGCCCACACGCCCTTCCTCTTCTGGCTGACCAGGATGCCATATTCCAGCAGGACAACGCTCGCCCGCACACAGCACGACTCACCACCCAGTTCCTCACCGACCACCATGTCCAGGTGCTTCCCTGGCCATCCATGTCGCCAGACATGAACCCGATAGAACACCTCTGGGATGAATTGGACAGACGTGTGCGCAGGCGAGAAGAAGCGCCGGCAAATCACCGCGATCTATTGCAGGCACTTCAGGAGGAGTGGGACACCATCCCACAGCAAGATATCCGGCATCTGATCCAGTCCATGCCCAGAAGGTGCCGGGCAGTTGTTGCTGCTCAAGACAGTCACACCCCCTACTGACTTGACAGCCTCGGCACCCAATCGTATTGATTGACTGATTGATTTGAAGATGCAAATGAACTGTGTGTGCATTCAACTGTGTCCATACCAAATTTCAAACAAATAATCTAAATATTGGATTTTCTGTTAATTTTTGACTCACATGCGAAGCAAAAGTGAGTCTATGTACTCACCCGAGTCGTCCGTCCGTCCGTCCGTCCGTCCGGAAAACTTTAACGTTGGATATTTCTTGGACACTATTCAGTCTATCAGTACCAAATTTGGCAAGATGGTGTATGATGACAAGGCCCCAAAAAACATACATAGCATCTTGACCTTGCTTCAAGGTCAAGGTCGCAGGGGCCATAAATGTTGCCTAAAAAACAGCTATTTTTCACATTTTTCCCATTTTCTCTGAAGTTTTTGAGATTGAATACCTCACCTATATATGATATATAGGGCAAAGTAAGCCCCATCTTTTGATACCAGTTTGGTTTACCTTGCTTCAAGGTCAAGGTCACAGGAGCTCTTCAAAGTTGGATTGTATACATATTTTGAAGTGACCTTGACCCTGAACTATGGAAGATAACTGTTTCAAACTTAAAAATTATGTGGGGCACATGTTATGCTTTCATCATGAGACACATTTGGTCACATATGATCAAGGTCAAGGTCACTTTGACCCTTATGAAATGTGACCAAAATAAGGTAGTGAACCACTAAAAGTGACCATATCTCATGGTAGAAAGAGCCAATAAGCACCATTGTACTTCCTATGTCTTGAATTAACAGCTTTGTGTTGCATGACCTTGGATGACCTTGACCTTGGGTCAAGGTCACATGTATTTTGGTAGGAAAAATGTGTAAAGCATGTGAGTCGTATGGGCTTTGCCCTTCTTGTTTAGAAAAATAAAACAAATTTGGCAAGTAGCAACTATGCGTTTCTTTTTTTGAACAGTATAGCTAATCTGAGAATTTATGTTGAACGAGTTATCGGTATTCTTTGTGGAAAGTACAAAATTCTGAACTCTGATATTCTGACTGATCTTTTGTTTGCAAGGGAAGAGGAAGAAGTGGTAACACTGGACAAAATAGTCACTGTATCATCTGGGCTTGTCAATGTTTGCACTGGTATCATGTGATTCTTGCTGTGACGCTGCATAAACACAGCCTCGTGAACTGAAGGCATTGTTTAGACTAGAGAATATGTTAATTAAACTGTGGTGTATTGTATCTGATTCTGATGTCTCCCATGAGCAGTAGCAATAGTCTTTCTGTTATGTTTTCACTGGACGGAATCTTGAATTTGAAGATGAAGGCATTGTTTAAAGAATGTGTTAATTAAACTGTGGTGTATTGTATCTGATTCAGGTGTCTCACATGAGCAGTAGCAACAGTTTTTCTGTTATGTTTTCACTGGATGGAATCTTGAATTTGAATATATACATACATGTGTATATGATCTGACCTGCTGCTATTTCCTTCCAATTCAAGAGCAGATTTCACTCTTTCTATCACACACACACACACACACACACACACACGCACACACACACACCACTTTAACATACACTTTGAAATCATTTTGCATAAATGTGACATGTATTGACACAACTGACAAAGGTTGAATTATGCTGATTAACCTCAAAATAGCTCTACACAGGAAACAAGATAAGGAGCATTGAAAAATTAAATGGCCTACACTTGAAATGCGAGCACACATTTAAACTACCAATAACATGCAACTGCAAGCAACACTGAACATACCACTACCAGTATTGCAGGTATGAAGCCAAAGTGAAGAGAACATTTTCACTAAATGTTCAAAATTGAAATAACATACTGTGGGTATGTGAGTCATTAACTATTCATTATGATCAATAGACCTGTGCGCTTTTTTGCAGAAATAAATGTGTTCAATTTTGTTGTCATCAAAACAGAACTACGTGTAGTTGATAATAGAAACTAACTTTCAGTTCCACTGCCAATTTAAACACTGTATTACTTGACTGTACTGATGCAGAACTACGCTGGACCACACACTCTTATTTCAGGGGCGGACGAGGGGGGGGTTTCGGGGGTTTCCGGAAACCCCCCCCCAGCCAAAAAATAAAAATATTTTTGTGTGTTTTTTTGGGTTGAGTTTCAATTTTGTGGGTATTAATCAGTGACAAAATCTGCTGCCTGGAACTGGTAATGATCATCCTCAGAATGCACCAGCTTGCACCATTTTGCATCCTTTTTTTCAAAATTTTCCGGGGGGGCATGCCCCCGGACCCCCCTAGCAAGCTAGGCGCTTCGCGCCGTCGGCTCGGCGCTTCGCGCCTTCACACCCATATCTTCACAATATACTTTTGGAAACCCCCCCCATAAAATGAACTGATCCGCCCCTGTATTTGTTCCCTAAATCAAGCAGCCAATCCGTGTCACTGGAAACATTGAACAAGGAGAATGAACAATATACCTGGCTGAATAAGTTGATAATCAAACTGCTCATGATTCTTTGTTATTCACAGCAGTGGATGTAAAACAATCACAAAATAAGGTCCTGTATGCATCATAATTTATACTTGTAGCACTTGATTTTGTATTGTAGTCGGTGATCCTAAACAAAATGTATGTCTACATCTGTGCATGATTTTACTTTAAGTTTAAGAATAAAATGAAACAAGAATGGAACAATTGATGACTTCTCTGTGAGTGTGAACTGTGATTTAAAACATTACATGCTCTCTTTTCTCTCCCTCTCTTCTTCTGCGTTCGATGTATTCTCTCCCTCTCTACAACTTTACTACTGCCACTTTCTATGTGTACAGTCATACATGATGTTTGTTTTCCCACACACATGAGCAAGCGAGTCTGGCATTGTCACTGTTTCTTGCTGCGTTTCACGGCTGGTGTTTGCAGCTGCTCCTGGTTCACATCCACTGCTTGTAGAGGCTCAGCTTCTCTGTCCAGCCAGTTTCCAACTAGCTCTGGAAGAACTGCGAGTCTGAACACTTTCAAAGCTTTCTCCACACACATTGCCCAAAAATCACAGTCAGGCAATACTCGGACAATAACTTTATCCACAGTAGTCCACACCATGAAATCGCAGTAGGAGGAACTGGTCATAACAATCTGGCACTGTACTTGACTAAAGTATGGGTGGTCTTTGCGCAGACAAAGCATCCCCTCACTGTTAGATTCCAAACAGAAATGGCGGTCTGCCACAGCACACTCAACAGCTGACTCCTTGAAGGTGAAGGGACGTGTGTGCAGGTTTCTCCAACTCCGGCCATGCCGGTTTCTCCAACTCCGGCCATGCAGGTACAGTGTGCTGCCAGTATGTTGCCATCAGAAGTGGCGATGATCCAAGGAGAAAGTGCTGGTTCATTAAGGCGTTGTGAATGAAGAATCTGAAAAATAAATTGAAGGTCGCACAAATCAGCATTCAGCTAGGTCAATCGAATGAATATAACTCTAAGACGCACATAATGTGCTTTACAATAACCTTAACAATGAAAAGTAAACAACAGATTTTTAACTGAATATGAACATGAAGCTCATTACAAATTTATATAATATTTTGCAAGCTATTTCAAAATATAAATATATTCAAGACTATCTACAGCTTTTGTCGTAGTCCAGAATACAAACTGAAGCGAAGAATATATCAAAGACAAAGCCTCAACACAATATCCTGAACTGCAACTTGTGATATCAGCAACACAAGACAGAGAACACTCACGTTCATTCATTATAAACTGAAAGCACATTCTTACCTTTGCACTGAGAAATGACAGAGTTCTGGGCTGTAGCACTTGACATCCCTCACCCAGCCAGAGACAAAAAGTCGGTAGGAATCAAAACTGTTGTAAGCTTTTCAGCTGCTCACATACATGTGTATCTGTATCAGTGTATGCACTCTTGCCAAGCACAAAATAATTTACGATGTTGATGTAACTCAGCTCTGGCAGATCGTCCGGATTTGCTGACCAGCACCTGGTTGAGAATGTCATACGGATCATTCCCGTCAATCTCCCAAATCTTCTGGTGGTATCGCCGCCTCTCCTCTGGTAACAATCGCTCAGAATATTTTCGCTTCTCGCCCGATCGCAATGTTTTGCATGAGGCCTGTGCATGAGGCAAGGGAAGTCACTCCAGATTCTTCTCGGAACGCGTCGGAGGCATTGTTTCCCGTTTTTCAACGGTTCACAGCTGTTTTTACTTTTCTCTTTGAAATGAAACTATGAAAGGAAGAGAAATGGAAAGACAGGCATGTTGTTGGGACATAAACAGAACAGAGAACATAAGGGGAAAAAAACTGTGTTTCAACAACTTCCAGCAAGAAAATGCAAACACTAAACACTCCCGGCAGGGAAACACCTTAATTGACCTTGACCGTTGACTGTGTATGATATCAGTTATTTTCGTACTCGGCTTGTAAAATAAATAAAATAATATCCAAACAACAGCTATTTTAAGATAAGAGTGTGTGGAGAGACCTTGTATTCAATTATAGTAATCACTGAAAGACATAAAACTTAGTTCAGAAGCGAATCCTAGAAACCCCTAAATAATGGAAAATGTGTTGGCTAAACAATTCATTGTTTACGTAAATAATTCATTGTTTACGTAAATAATGATTTATTTAGCAACATTGCTGATTCTTTATAAACAATGTAATATAAGTCTAAATAATATATTGTTTACGTAAATAAATCATTATTTACGTAAACAATGAATTATTTACGTAAACAATGAATTGTTTAGGTAAATAATGAATTGTTTACGTAAACAACAAATTATTTAGAATTGTTTTACATTGTTTATAAACAATTACTTATTTAGCACATGAGCTTCTAAATAATGATTATTTAGCTAAAACTGGTGAAAAAAACATGAAAAAGTATCCAAATAATTATTTGACAAACGGAATGCCATAGGAAAGACTACATTGTCTTTCGCTAAAGACTGATTTATGTTACGTTCGGCATTAGGCCAAACAAGAATATTTGTCATCATTTTCACGAGTTTTCATTTATAACCAGCTGGGAAATAAATCCCATGTTCCCCATGCAACAAATCGAGGTGGTGAATGGGTTTGAACTTTCAGGTGAAACGTGGATTGTCAAAGTAAAAGCCAATGAGGCTGATTGTTTTATGTGTGGAACCGTCGCGGCTTTGGATTCGTGTTTCCGAGGACAACGATTTTAAGCATTCACTCTTAAAGAATCAAGGTTGATGATTACTGCTGCAACTCATGGTCAATTTGCAACTTATCTCTGTGAATCGCAAAATCCACAACGAAAAGTCATAACACGCTTGAAAGATAAAGAATATGCTCAAAACTTACTGAATAAAGCTAGGATTCCATTCTTACGGCTGCGGTGCGGCTCCGGCTCCGGCGACGGCAACGGCATCCGGCTCTGGCGAGAAAAACGCATCGTCGTGAACCGTATATAACGGCGACGTCGTCCGGATATGTTCTCTTCCCGCCAATGCCGCCATGGCTCCACATTGGTCTCGTCAGTCTCATGCAAACTGTCATTCATAATGAAGAACAATTTATGTTAATATTATTAGCGTACCGCCAAATGAAAAAACGCCAAAAGAGACGACATCGCTGGTGGGTGCATGCCATTTTGGAGAAAAGACGGCAGTATAGAACCTATCACCATCTTGTTCAAGAACTGCAACTCGATGGCGAAAGGTTTCAGCAGTATTTTCGTCTCTTTGTGCTCGGAAAGGCTCTGAGAAAAACGCGGGAAAAGAGACACGCCCACAAAATACCAGACGGCGTCCGGCGACGGCAGTCCAGAAAGCTACATTGAGCTTTCTTGAAAACTACGCACGCACGCCGGGCCGTCGCCGTCGCCGTCGCCGTCGCCGTCGCCGTACCGCACCCGTGTGAATGGGGTCATCCCTTCTTTCATCAATGTTTTTCAAATTGCTGTCGCCGCTGCCGTCGCCGGAGCCGCACCGCAGCCGTAAGAATGGAATCCTAGCTTTAAGATTGAAGCTCTGTGCATTTTCAGTCTGGAGCAAAATCTACGAACGTGTTACGTTTGACGTCACAGATAAGTATGACGTGTTATCTCGAACTTCTGACGCGTTGAGGCCCTGGGAATGGCATTCTAAAAATTACGTTCAGAATAGGGATCCCCATGTGTTACTGTGCGAACCATTGCTCATCCAAAATGATGACAAAAACGATGTTTGGTGGCTTGTTGTCAGACCAGCTTTTTTTGTTGGTCCTCGGGGATCATATAGTCTTCGGTTTTCATATTCAACAACCGCGGCCTTCGGCCTTGGCCGATAGATATGAAATCTAAGACGTTATGGTCCCCTTGGACCAACAAAAAAGCTGGTCTGTCCACAAGCCACCAAACATCTTATACTGTTGGTTTAGGTTAACGTAACCCAAAAAGATAGGGTCGGTAGGTCGGCTTTTTTTTTTGGGCTCACGTAAGTGTAGCCTATGCGATGCTAACTTTTGTCTGTCTGTGCGTGCGTGCGTGCGTATGTATGTATGTATGTATGTGGTAGAAACTTAAACATTTGACTGAACACCGAAATACTAATTTTACCTGGTTATTATTCAAGCAACAGCTTCAAAGTATTGAAGCAATGATCAACATTTCGTTGGCACGTATGTAGTTAAAGTGTGTATCCAACGAAAACGGGTAGTGGGGTTTTTTTTTTTTTGGGGGGGGGGGGGGGGGGGGTAAAAACAGCTGACTGGTTTGTGTCGTGTCAGGTATGTAGACCAGGTTAGGGGTCAAGGTTAGGTCAGATCGCGTGAAGGATTGTGGTATAGATACAGACGGTTATCACCGAGCTGCAGTTCGCCGATTCGGAGAAGACGACTCATGATTTCACATTGTTCGGTTTCGTAGCTCCAGAAAAATTGATAAAGAAGATACCAAAGGAGATTTCCTACAGGTTAATCTGCACAGCGTGTTTCCAGTGTGCGCGAGGAAGCGCTGTCGAAAGCGCAGTGTCGATCTGGCCATCGTGTCCCCGTAAGTAGGCTATAGACAGACAGATCTAGATCTAGTGTCTCGCACTCTTGCACCGTGTCACCTATGCTTACTGTGTGTGTGTGTATGTGTGACGGAGTGATTGAGTTTGTGTTACTGTTTGTCGATTTCTTACGTGAGCCTTGAAGGCTTCGCCTCTTGTTTTATTAAAGATTTAGTCGAGTTAAAAGAAGGTTATTTCCCTTAGTCTCGGTATGGTTCGCAAAATGTGCCAAAAGTTGATTTTTGTGTGTGGAGAAATTAAAACAGTTTTAGGGTCGGCGGGAAAAAAATAGGGTCGGTCGGGTTACCCAATTTTTTAAATTTTTTTATTATGGTGAGCTTATATAGCGCGAACCACAATTAACTGTGCTCTCTACATGCCGTGTGAAATGGAATGTTTTACAGACAGACAGACAAACAAACATTTTTTACACACAATATATAACGCATTCACATCGACCAGCAAACCTCAAGCCTGTTAGGCGAGCATTCACCTTTCACGGCCTTTATTCCAAGTCACACGGGTATTTGATGGACATTTTTATCTATGCCTATACAATTTTGCCAGGAAAGACCCTTTTGTCAATCGTGGGATCTTTAACGTGCACACCCCAATATAGTGTACACGAAGAGACCTCGGTTTTTCGTCTCATCCGAAAGACTAGCACTTGAACCCACCACCTAGGTTAGGAAAGGGGGGGAGAAAATAGCGGCCTGACCCAGGGTCGAACACGCAACCTCTCGATTCCGAGCGCAAGTGCGTTACCACTCGGCCACCCAGTCCCTAAACCAACGTATATTTTTGTTTGGCCTTACACTTACAGGCCTGCTGCAATCATGTGCATCGCTTCTTACTAACGGACCTTTTGGATAATTATTAATCTTTCACAAATCATGCAAACTGCTGAACCGGCAGCCCTAATTTGCTGTATACCCAATCTTAGCAATAGACACACGCTGCCTACTTTGCTAAATCATATTTTGTATTGCAATCGGTAGTTTAGTGAATTCGGCACTATATTCATCCCTCAATGGAAGTGGTGAATTGAAGGAAAGTCGTGTGATTCTGAATAGCCAACAATTAACCTTCGCCGGTGGTCGTGGGTCCTTGTGGACCCAGAAGGGTGTTTAATTGCAAATATCTCTTAAAACTAGTTGGAATTTTGAATGCCGCAGGCACCTAAAAAGCTCTTATGTCCTAAAATGTCAGCGAGAAGTAATTACAACAACAAAAATCATATTTAGACTACAAACATAGTGGGGCCGTGCGGACCCATGTTTCTCAAAGACGGAAATGAGAAGCATAGTCGATGACCCGGACGGGCAAAGGTTAAGACAATTCTTTTGGATATCTTGCCTGCAACGGCACCTTAGGAAGACCCACTTGTGCTGTTCTCATACCGGCAATTAATTTCTGGCACTATAAAAAACGCTCGCGCTGGACCCGAGTACTCTTCAGACTGGCTCGCTCCCCCTGTAGTCTTTTTCTCTCGCGCGGTGTGTGTGTGGCGCACGTTATAATTATGTCAAAGCAGCACCGCCCTGATATGGTCCTTCGTGGTCGGCTGGGCGTTAAGCAAACAAACAAACAAATACGTACATAGACAGACGGACACACACACCTTTACAAAGAAACACATATACACACTCATACACACACAAACTCACACACACACACATTCACACACACACACACTCTCTCTACCTCACTCCCTCTCTCTCCTTATGTAATAAAATAAAAGTTCTCTCTCTCTCTCTCTTTCTTACACACACACACACACACACACACACACACACACACACTTTGCGAAACAGTAAAAAGGCACCTGCGATGTCTCACGTGCGAGAAACATAACTAGCGTTGACAGCGATAAGGACCGTACGTGAGAAAAAGGGTGCGAAACCATGAAAGTCTCTTGCAAGGAATGGCACTACGCTTAGACTGACCATAAAACAACAGTGTCCACTCCAAGAATTAGAGACAAAGAAACGGAGAGAGAGAGATAGAGAGAGAGAGAGAGACAGACAGACAGACAGACGACCATAAAACAAGTGTCCACTCCAAGAATTAGAGACAAAGAAACGGAGAGAGAGAGACAGACAGACAGACAGACAGACAGACAGACAGAATCTCATCCGGTTACAATAGATAGATAGATAGATAATTTATTGCCAAGTGTACAATACATGAATGAACATACAAAATACACGAGGAAAGCAGCTTGCTGTGTGATAAAAACAAAAATAAATAGCATTCATACATCACTGGCGCATAGCATCATACATACATGGGTAAGACAATTTGGTATCACAGTAACTAATACATACACTATACAGACATGGTGAGAACTATGAAACTCTAAGAGCTATCGGAACCCCTCGGGAGAGAACACACCCCTGTGGGGCACCAATGTTCAAGGTGATTGAGCTAGAAGTACTGCTGCCTACTCTTACAACCTGAGGCCTATCCAACAAAAAATCTAGAACCCACTTACAAAGAGATTCCTCGACGCACATGCCAGTGAGCTTGGAGAACAGTTTATGTGGAACAATGGTGTTAAAGGCAGAGCTATAGTCAATGAAAAGAACTCTAGCATAACTACCAGGCTTCTCCAGGTGCTCAACAATATGATGTAGACCTAAGGCTACTGCATCGTCCACGGAACGGTTGGCCCGATATGCAAACTGGTGAGCGTCAAGACTAGCATCAGTGGCTACCTTCAAGCGCTGGAGCACTAAACGCTCCAAACACTTCATCACGACTGAAGTCAATGCCACAGGGCGGTAGTCGTTGAGACCAGAAACGTTAGCCTTCTTCGGTACAGGCACCACAATGGAGCGCTTGAAGCATTTAGGAACATGGCACTGTTCTAGCGACTTGTTGAAAATGTCCGTGAAGACTGGAGCAAGTTGGTCTGCACACGTCTTCAGAGTCTGAGGAGTGATCCCATCTGGGCCTGCAGCCTTCCTGGGGTTCTGAGCCAAAAACAGTTTACGAACCTCGCTCACTTGGATAGGAAGTGGGCCCAGAGGGAGGGACGTTAGTGAAGGTGGAGACGTACAGCCATCTGAGGGTGAAGGGGGGCCGTAGACGTCAGTCATCGCAGGGGGTGAAGGTGGTAGACCCCAGCCAGCCGGTGATAATAAAGAGCGGCCGTCAGCGACGTCTGTCGACGCAGAAGGTGGTAGACCCCAGCCCGTCAGTGAAGGAGGGCGGCAGCCAGCGACGTCTGTCATCGTAGAGGAAGGCCAGCTGCCCCCCGCCAACGAGCGAGGAAGACAGCCAGCGACGTCTGTCATCGCAGGGGGTGGAGGTGGAGGACCCCAGCCAGCCGGTGATGGAGAGCGGCCGTCAGCGACGTCTGTCATCGTAGATGAAGGGGTCGGAGGCGAGCAGCCAGGGACGTCAGCAGTCTGGCCTCCAGAGGATGGGCCATGGTGTCGCCTATCAAACCGCGCATAGAACTCGTTCAGTTTGTTTGGTAGGTCAGGGTCATCACTCACAGAACTAGCCTTCGACTTGTACTGAGTTATAGTTTGCGGCAAGCTTTGCCACACAGAACGCGCATCATTTGATGCAAATGGTCCCAGGTAACATTATGAAGTCTTAATACGATTAATCGGACCTATTATCAAGTTAGTGTATCAACTTTTGAACGAACTGCGCCCAGTAGTTTCCCAGCAATAAGCTGTTAAGTCGAGACAGACACACAATTAAAGTCTGCTGAGCCCAAGTACTAGCGTACTCGGCACGTTTAAAGCCGCAGTTTTGAAAGAATGTCTGCTATGTGCTACAGCGACTCCTTCCTCCAAGTCTGTTATCATTAGTTGTCAACACCCAGCTTCCCTATACCCACAGGCTAATTTACAGGCCGTCTCCAATGCGCAAAGCCTGGTGGCCACACGCTGGCTGGCAGTACTGTGTGACGCGTTCGGCTGTTCAAAAAGACTCCCTGGCTGGTGTGAATTCCTCCCACCGCCAAGTCGTTTTTGTGGTTTATTTCGCATTTAGGTCCCAGGTAACATTATGAAGTTTTAATACGATCAATCGGACCTATTATCAAGTTAGTGTATCAACTTTTGAACGAACAATAATACAATAACAATAACAGCACTTTATTGTCCATTAAAATATTACATAAAAATGGAAATTTTTCTTCGGCACACCCTGCCTGCCTGTAAACGATTATAACAACAATTGTATAGGACGACACACATAAAACATAAAACATAAAAGGGATACAATCAAATATGATATTGCACTATGTGAATTTACCCTCTCATATCACAGGAGTTGGGTTTCACAGCAGAGTAATCACATTACAAATATTTCACACACACCTTCACATGTACATGTTCTGCGCGAACTTAGAATCCGGTTTCATTCTAGAATGGACCGGGTCCAGGTTGGAATTCTAACCCTGCGCAAGTACAGGGGTGCCATTCTAGAATGAAACCCTTGTTGCTGGTCCATTCTAGAATCGGCCGTGCGCAAGGTTGGAATTTGGGTCCAAGTTGGAATAGTCATTTCAGTTAGACTATCACACAGCCAAAGCTGTTTTTGTTTTTTGTGTGTTTTTTTTTCGGGTTTTTTACACTTTACTCAAAGACATCGTGAATTGGGATTGTGATGTTCTGAAAGTGATTACGATTTTGAGAGACACTCAGCACTGATTGCTTCGAACGGAAATTTCCGGACTGACAGTGTTTTGCCGATCTCGCTTGTAACTTTTAATCTTATTCATATACATGAAGTTGGTCTTCTGAATTGTGAAGATATAATGTCAACTTTTTTTTAAACCTGTGACAACAGCTCTATAACTCACTCTGTCCTTCTGTTGGTCTGTCTGTCGGTTAGTCGGTCTGACTGCCGTCTGTCTGTCTGTCTGTCTGTCTGTCTGTCAAAAAAATTGTCAAAAAACCGGACATTTCCGAGAGGGAGACAGCGCTGACATTGCAAGCGGCCGCAACCGGCTCTCATCACAACTTGAAACAACTGCCCTGCAAACAATACCGCCCTGGTAGTCCCCCTTGCTATGGTCTGCCTTTGTTTATTGCGTACCGCCTCAGGAGTATCAACTTTCTTGACATGACATGACATCGCAAGATCGCCAAAGGATTTTTTTCAGGGGTAGACAAATCAGCCCCATTTTATCAAAGGGAAGGTGCAGGTGGAGATAATTCAAGGGAAGACAACTCTGTCTTACCGACAAACATTACGGCCCCCTTTATTCAAGGGTTTCATTCTAGAATGGCACCCCTGTCCTTGCGCAGGGTTAGAATTCCAACCTGGACCCGGTCCATTCTAGAATGAAACCGGATTCTAAGTTCGCGCAGAACATACACATTGTTTTTGTTTGTTTTTCCCCAGCCGACCAGCCTCTACGTGATGCGAGAAGAATTTAAAATGGTGACTGCAGAAGGCAGGAATGACTTTTTAAACTGGTTTTTGCGTGCCAAAGGGACCTTATAACGTTTACCTGAAGGGAGAATTTCGAAACAGGGGTTGAGAGGATGGATCGGATCACGGACAATTTTGAGAGCTTTCCGCTTAATGGCAGCTTCGTAGAGACTGGTCAGCTGTCGTTGGGGTTGCCCAACAAGCTTGCTAGCCGTCGCAACAATGCGGTGGAGTTTAGCTTTGTTTTTAACATTTGTGGTACCATACCATGTCACAATGTTAAAAGTCAGTATGCTTTCAATCAAACTGCGATACACAAGTTCCATAACACTTTGATTGACATTAAAATATTTAAGCTTCCTGAGAAGACAAAGTCGCTGCTGAGCTTTCTTATAAACAGCATGAACATGATCACTAAAAGTCAGCTTATTGTCAATTGAAACCCCAAGATATTTGAAGGTTTCCACAAGTTCAACTTCCTTGTCGCTTATTCTCACTTTTTGGGGACCACAATTATCACTCTGCGCCCAGTAGTTTCCCAGCAATAAGCTGTTAAGTCGAGACAGACACACACACACACACACACACACAATTAAAGTCTGCTGAGACCAAGTACTACCGTATAAGATAATATATATTATATATAATGAGTCATGATAAACGACACCTTCCTCCCCGTGTAACCAGCCTTGTTACGGATCTGTTCATGCTCTTGATTTTCGGTACGTGTCCTAGTGCAAAGACGCACCTTTTCACCATGAAAGCCTGGGCAGGTCTGTGACTGTGAACGTGTATGCGGGCAAGACATGGTAGCTTTAACAAGTACCGTAAAGGTACATGTGTATAATCAATGTCAACAAGTCAATTAAAGGCTGACATATAGTCCTATTTAATTAGTTTAATTACTTCCAGGGCTTTTCCCATCGTTGCGGGGATATATGAATTAAGCTTCCTGCAAAGTTTTAGGTTTGAAGTCCTTACTAATTACGAGAAATAATTAATTCTTTATTGCTATGTTGAGCAACAGTTCTCCAGGACTTGGGCTATTTTTAGACCGTCAACACAGACAGTACAGCTTCGTCAATCCCCGCGTGAAGGAAATCGCTCACCTTCCACGTGCAAAACGTAGTGATATTGACACGCCAGATTAGCGCGGTAGCGTATTGTGCTAAGCAGGAAAGCGCGCTTTTCTGTATTCTTGTTAACTTCGCAATTTCCGGAAAACATCCACTTTTACTTTGAGACTGTTCTGTTTACATTCGACACTATCAAAACCACTTTGCAATACTGAAGTAATTTGTTCTGTGTTCGAAAGCTACAGCCAATCGTTATTAGGTACAGTTTTATAACATTATTGGCACATGTAAACAATATGAATTAATTAATGAACGCTACGTATATGGCAGCCTTTAATTGTTGCTGATGTTGTGTTCAGGTTTTTCTGGCGTGTGGATCAAAAGAAGATAGCGAAACTGTGGAACATAAAGTTTCTCGAGTTGGTAAGCACGCTTGATAAGGAGGGCCTCCCTTACGATGTTACCATTGCTTACTCCACCAGCGAGTCTCTGGAGCATGTAAGTTACTTATTTAAACCTTTAAATCGAGTCAGTTGCTTTAGTAAACTGTATTAATGCTTACTGACAGATCAAGCCACCGTAGAGGAGGAAAGCCGTTGATTGAGAACAGTGTCCCTTGAATAGGCACAACATTCTCTTTCTTGTGTTACATTCTTTTTCTCTACTGAGTACTCTCTACTTTAGCAGGAAAAAAAATACACAAAAAAGATTGTACTAATGGGTTAACGAAGACGATACAAATCACAATGTTCAACGTTTCGACCCTGTGGTATTCCTCGGTAACACATTCACACATTACTGTTTTTATCAAATTCGCCAGTTGAATCCACTCAGTTGAACGTATCATTTTATTTTGTTGTGCGCCAGGAGCTACTAGAGGGGACTTCTGGAGACGCCATTTACTTCGGCCTTACCATCTTGCTGATGAGTTCCTACTCCATCCTGGTATCCACGGGAGGCGACGTGGTACGGTACTTCTTCTTCTTCTTCTTCTTCTTCTTCTTCTTCTTCTGTGTTAATGGACTGAAACTCCCACATACACTCGCGTTTTTGCACGAGTGGATTTTTGACTCACCTGAGTAACTGGTGAGTATTAGGATTCATATATATGGTCATGGCTCAGAAAAGGTGTCGAATTTGTGGGACACTTGAGTCACAAATACAAACTCTTGGATTACTTTCCGTTTTGGGGTCCAGCAAAACTGTTTATGTGTTTAGTTGTGTCTGGGCAGTAACAATGTATTTTCATCAATTACTGCAGAATGAGTTGCATTTTAAATTTTAACTGGAGTGTGTTACATAACACCGTGTCACACATTGTTTTCTAATATACAGTAAACAGTAAACCTATTACACAATAAAAGTTAACTGCATTATTTAGTATCTACCTTGATCTTCATTTGTGAAAAAAGGCATTCCCCGACAGCAATAATCTGCATATCTAGGTACCCTAGGAATATGTGTGTGTTACCTGAACACCAATAAACAAAACAACGATCAAACAAGTACTCAAAGAACTGAAAAGATTACTGTTTCAGCAGTCAATCTATTCTTAGTTCCACACACTTCATATGGACAGTCTGCAAAAAAAATCAAATCAGAACAAGATGTCAAAATGTATTCAAACAAAAATCAACTTTCTGTGTCTCACAACACAGACATTCAAAACTGCGAAATTCCTATTTATTTTACACACAAAACCTTAGAAATACATGTAATGGGAAGAGAAACAAGTACATAATAGTAAAGAGTTGAAATGCAGCAATGATACCGGACCAGTTATTCCCATTATCAGTTATCTGTCAAGTCATTCCTAAAAGTTTCCAATGAGTGTGTTACATTTCACACAAAAAATCAAACTTTAGGACACTGTCAGTGTCAAGATATTCACATGAAAAATGCATGCAAAAGAATGAAAAATGAAAGAGCAAAACTATAACAACCTAACAATGATGTCTTATGACTTTTACCATGCTCCAATTCACAATATAGAGAAGATTTTCTCACTTTTGACACTGAGTGTGTTACATTTCACCAAAAAAGTCTTACTTCACATTATTTTGTAAGGTATAAAGCATATATCCATCCACTTGGTAATGAAAACAATACACTGTACAAAAAAACTTGATAAACCCAACAAAAAATCTTCAGGTTGAAGGCGGATTTTGAAGTTATCAAGAAAAATGCTGTTTATTCGCCAATGAGTGTGTTACAAAACACTGTCATAACATGAACAAAACGTTGTTCATATTCAGTGCATTCAGTTAATTGTGAAATTAATTGTAAGAATGACACCATGGTTGCTACACAACTATTGAAACTATTGTTGACACATTCCCCGACAGCAATAATCTGCATATCTAGGTACCCTAGGAAAGTGTGTGTGTTACATGAACACCAATAAACAAAACAACGATCAAACAAGTACTCAAAGAACTGAAAAGATTACTGTTTCAGCAGTCAATCTATTCTTAGTTCCACACACTTCATACGGACAGTCTGCAAAAAAAATCAAATCAGAACAAGATGTCAAAATGTATTCAAACAAAAATCAACTTTCTGTGTCTCACAACACAGACATTCAAAACTGCGAAATTCCTATTTATTTTACACACAAAACCTTAGAAATACATGTAATGGGAAGAGAAACAAGTACATAATAGTAAAGAGTTGAAATGCATCAATGATACCGGACCCGTTATTCCCATTATCTGTTATCTGTCAAGTCATTCCTAAATGTTTCCAATGAGTGTGTTCCATTTCACCAAAAAAATCAAACTTTAGGACACTGTCAAGATATTCACATGAAAAATGCATGCAAAAGAATGAAAAATGAAAGAGCAAAACCATAACAACCTAACAATGATGTCTTATGACTTCTACCATGCTCCAATTCACAATACAGAGAAGATTTTCTCTTTTTTAACACTGAGTGTGTTACATTTCACCAAAAAAGTCTTACTTCACATTATTTTGTAAGGTATAAAGCATATATCCATCCACTTGGTAATGAAAACAATACACTGTACAAAAAAACTTGATAAACCCAACAAAACAATCTTAGGTTGAAGGCGGATTTTGAAGTTATCAAGAAAAATGCTGTTTATTCGCCAATGAGTGTGTTACAAAACACTGTCATAACATGAACAAAACGTTGTTCCTATTCAGTGCATTCAGTTAATTGTGAAATTAATTGTAAGAATTGTCCATGGTTGCTACACAACTATTGAAACTATTGTTGCCACATTCCCCGACAGCAATAATCTGCATATCTAGGTACCCTAGGAAAGTGTGTGTGTTACAGGAACACCAATAAACAAAAAAACGATCAAACAAGTTCTCAAAGAACTGAAAAGATTACTGTTTCAGCAGTCAATCTATTCTTAGTTCCACACACTTCATACGGACTGTCTGCAAAAAAACTCAAATCAGAACAAGATAACTGTATTGGAGTGTGTTACCTCTCACGATGTGCGAGTGGTGTGAGTAACACACTCAACACTGTTCCTAAAAAACAAACCTCTAATTCAAAACAATAAACACAGACATCATTTTCTGTTTACTTGATTCATTCCTTACTTTGTTCCAGCAAGATTTAAATAATTTTCAAGATAACTGTACAAACTATTGGAGTGTGTTACCTCTCACGATGTGCGAGTGGTGTGAGTAACACACTCAACACTGTTCCTAAAAACAACCACTTCTAATTCAAAACAATAAACACAGACATCATTTTCTGTTTACTTGATTCATTCCTTACTTTGTTCCAGCAAGATTTAAATAATTTTCAAGATAACTGTACAAACTATTGGAGTGTGTTACCTCTCACGATGTGCGAGTGGTGTGAGTAACACACTGAACACTGTTCCTAAAAAACAAACCTCTAATTCAAAACAATAAACGCAGACATCATTTTCTGTTTACTTGATTCATTCCTTACTTTGTTCCAGCAAGATTTAAATAATTTTCAAGATAACTGTACAAACTATTGGAGTGTGTTACCTCTCACGATGTGCGAGTGGTGCGAGTAACACACACAACGTAAAAAAACATATTTCTTTTTCCTGTCATTTATTTCATTAAAATGGCATGAAAACAAAGCACAAGGTGAACTGTATGGAAAGACTATAGAAAAGGCCAGAAAAAACACATGCAACGACATGAAAGCTGAATAACTTGGGAAATTGGTTGAATCGTCTCAAACAGATGTCTTTAAAAATCAAAATAAAGAAAAATCTTTGTCCTAAAAAAATGCAAATTTTATCAAAACAAATCACAATAACACTTCTAACTTTCAGATGAAAAAAAAAGGAAGTAAGTTGTTATTTAGTGAAAATAACAGTGTTTCAAACTGCAGGTGAGTGTGTTACAGACAACGAAAAACCAGTGGTTCTTAACTTGGCCGTTATCGTCCATGTCCTCCATGCCACACTGAGTTCTGAGTTCGAGACAGTGAATGCAACTTTGTAGCAGACGATAGAACAGTTGTTTCCACCGTTGGAAGTCAGGAACATGTCGATAAATAACTTTGATTTACGTTGTTACTTTTTGCGGTAACACGATAGTACACAACAACGAACTTGAGACTTATTTTCATTGCTTTGTCTTCTGTGTTTGTGCATAATTTTTTTTTTGGTAGTAGATTGTTCTTTCTTGTCCAAGTTTATCGCTTAGTTCAACGTCTGTCATCATTATTAAAAGCGCGGCAAAAGCCAAAACTGCCTACGTGACTCCTAACACGAAAAGTAACACACTCACCGTTGGATCTAAACTTGATCTCAGCCGACTGTTGGGGTGAAGTACTGGTTATCGTGCAGTATGTAAACAATAACTAACACCTTCTCTTTCCATCTTCATCAAGTTCTTATCCAAGCAGTATGTGTAGGACGCGCAAATACGACGTTTCGACACCAAGTAAAACAAGTCGCGTAAGGCGAAAATACGATATTTAGTCAAGTAGCTGTCGAACTCACAGAATGAAACTGAACGCAATGCCATTTTTCAGCAAGACCGTATACTCGTAGCATCGTCAGTCCACCGCTCATGGCAAAGGCAGTGAAATTGACAAGAAGAGCGGGGTAGTAGTTGCGCTAAGAAGGATAGCACGCTTTTCTGTACCTCTCTTTGTTTTAACTTTCTGAGCGTGTTTTTAATCCAAACATATCATATCTATATGTTTTTGGAATCAGGAACCGACAAGGAATAAGATGAAAGTGTTTTTAAATTGATTTGGACAATTTAATTTTGATAATAATTTTTATATATTTAATTTTCAGAGCTTGTTTTTAATCCGAATATAACATATTTATATGTTTTTGGAATCAGCAAATGATGGAGAATAAGATAAACGTAAATTTGGATCGTTTTATAAATTTTTATTTGTTTTTACAATTTTCAGATTTTTAATGACCGAAGTCATTAATTAATTTTTAAGCCACCAAGCTGAAATGCAATACCGAAGTCCGGGCTTCGTCGAAGATTACTTGACCAAAATTTCAACCAATTTGGTTGAAAAATGAGGGCGTGACAGTGCCGCCTCAACTTTCACGAAAAGCCGGATATGACGTCATCAAAGACATTTATCAAAAAAATGCAAAAAACGTTCGGGGATTTCATACCCAGGAACTCTCATGTCAAATTTCATAAAGATCGGTCCAGTAGTTTAGTCTGAATCGCTCTACACACACACACACACACACAGACAGACAGACAGACACACACACACACACACACACACACACGCACATACACCACGACCCTCGTTTCGATTCCCCCTCGATGTTAAGATATTTAGTCAAAACTTGACTAAATATAAAAAGTGTCCCAACTTCCGGCCCGAAAATCGACGTAAATTCACTCTACTATTGCGCCTTGGTCGAAAACAAAGTCATGAAACCTTTCGGTTTCTACCAGAATAGTAACTTTATTCATATCTGCACCCCGTGTCAGTACTTTCAAAGGTAGAATAAACCACAACTGAGCGTGTGGGGCGTTTGAATGGGGTAAGGGTGGAGTTCGACGCCATTTCTGAGCCGTGACCATAATGTGTCCGTCCGTATGTCCAGACAGTCGGATGGCTGTCCGTCCGTGGACAAACAACTTAACGTTGAGGTTATCTCGGATGGTTTTGAAGCTAGACCTCTGAAACTGTGCACACCTTTAGGGTTAGATAATCTTACAAAGTAACCCTAGTTTGGTTGACCCTCGTTAAATTTTGGGGTCACAGCGGGGTCATGTTCGTTTCATACAAACTTAACGTTGAGGTTATCTCGGATGTTTTTGAAGCTACAGCTTTGAAACCTTGCACACTTCTAGGGTTTGATAATCTTCCGACTTCACCTAAGTTTGAACTTTGATTGACCCTCGTCAAGTTTTAGGGTCACAGGGGGTTGGATTCAAAATAACATAACATCGACGTTATTTCAGGTGTTTTTGAAGCTAGAGCTTTGAAACTTTGAACACTTTAAGGGTTTGATAATCTGTCAACATGACCCTTTATTAAGGCGAGACCGGGCAGGCAAAATGAGTTATTTTTGGTCTCATATACCTTTTTGGGGTTGTTGCATTTTTCACACCTTTGAACATCCTGGAATGCATTCAATAATCTGCTTTTGTCATTTTAGACATGTATTCATGTAAATAAAACCATTTTCAAACCGATGTTTTGTTGTTTTTGTCTGTGTTTTATCAAAAAAATCGAAAAAATGGTCTACTTTGGATACTCCGTGCTGGTAAATGTGCGCACATGACATGACCCTTCGCTGTTCAAACTGTGTGGAAATTTCCGTTCTTCAAGATGACGTCATCACCGTTGGGGAATTTCCGTTGACATAGGCACAAAGAGAGAGAATCCGTTCCAACCGAAACCCCGGAATTAATATATGCAAATATATGTAGGTCAAAGGCATTTGGCGCAAGCGCAGTAGACAACTTATCAGTCCCCCGGTGTCAACAAATCCATGACTTTTTCACCGATTCAGCAGCATTTTTCAAAGTTTTGAGCTGCGGAGAACAACCCTAACATTGGAAATGTTCGGCATAGTGGCAAGAAATATCAGAGAAAGATGAACCAGCAGCAGCGAACAGTAGAACGAAGTAACAACACTCCGAAATGAACCAACATGATCGAATTGAAGCAGACGACATTCTAAGATTCTTGACTCGACGAGGTGGGTTTTGCTTCTTTCTCTTTTCGATCTTGTTTGTTTGACAACGTGATTTATTGCACATTGTTATGTTGTTGTTGTTGTAAGAATGTGTTAGGGTTTGCAGGTAAATGATAAACAGTTTGTGTCTGAAGTATTTTGCGGGTTTCTTGATCCAATTTACTGACCATGCCGCCGCCGCAAACCCCCCCCCCCCCCCCCCCCCCCCCCCCCCTCCCTCCCTCGATCATCTCTGTGATATCGTCTTCACAACCCCTATTTTATTGTTCTTCGCTGGCCAGTCCTTGAGAGCTTACTATGGTGTAACATGTCATCATTATTCTTTGTCTGTGGTCAAACTGAGAAGCAGCATCTGAGCGATGTACGACTGACACAGTTTCTGTTTCTGGTCATTGACCGTAGGAAAATAAGTACCCTACTAGAGAGCGTTCTCTAATTCTAAAGGATTGGTTTACACCAGCATGGCTGACCAACCTATCATTGACAGCAATATTGTTGTCAAATCTTTTCCATTAACTAAGGAATAAAAAAATAGATCCAATTTACTTCACCAAAGAAAAAAAAAGAGTTAAACTAAAGGACTGGGGATGCAACTCATGAATCAAAAGCATAAAGATCACCTGCAAACAGTGCTAGGTTTAGGAAATCTGAAAATGTATACACACACACAGAACACACACACACACACACACACACACTCACACACACACACACACACACACACAAAACAGACAACAGACAAGAAACAAGCAAATACATAGCAAGTGTGATGAAATGAATTAATTTTAAAAGAAAAATATGAAAAGAAAGGAAGAAAGAAAGAAAATAATTCAGCTAGTTTCAGTATTAGTTCCTGAGTGTATCATTGTATGTGATTGTGTGGTTACTCAAATCCCATTGTAAACTTGACATGTACATTTTGTGATAGGGGCTGGTATGTTATGGGATAACCTTCTGTGAGGTTTAGTGTGTGACAGGGTGAGAATACTTTGATTTCTTTTGCTTTTTCGTGGCTGCTTTTATTTTCAATTATTTATCATTATATATATTAAAACATACACTTTTTTGTCATTAAGTTGTGTGTGTTTGGGTATTAATAAGTAGTGCAAATCCACATGTAATGAGTATGAGTCACTGTTAAATTAATGAATGTCTTTTGTGTGTGTGTGTGTTCGTCAACCGACATGTGTGGGTACGAGCCGCTGAGGTGGTTGTAAGAAAATCCGCCTGGTTCAGTGGTTGGGGGCTGATTGGGATTTCTGATTTACCGGCCTAGCCAAAAAGTTGAGGTACACCCCATGTAACATGGTCATTTGCAAAATAAAGTACAAGCTCTTGTTGACGTTTATATTGAGTCTTAAAATTTGCAGCTTATTACAAACAAAAACCATGGACAGTTGTATCAAATATTAAATCAGTGTTTGTGTATTTATTAGGTTGGAGCAAGGGGAGAACCAGTCCTCCTGTGGTGGCAGCGAGGAGAAAGATTGACCTGATGGAAAAGTTTGCTAAACCGGAACTACCCTCTTCCACAGCAGAAACATCAGCTTTGCCATCTTCTGACCAACCATAAGAAGATACAGATACTTTGCCATCTTCTGACCCATCACAAGCAGATATGGATACTGGTACTGTGCAACGTCACTCCGCTGACATGTGTTGGGCTTTTGTCAACATTGATCAGCTCAATCTATTGCTGAAAGGTCTATATCCTGTACTGAATGCTTGTCTGATAGCAGTCTGATTATAAAAGAAGGTGATGCATCAGCCCAAGGATTTGCACAGGCCCTGCATCTGGAGTGCATATGAGTGTCCATTCAAGTCTGCAGTTGTTTACTCTTCTCCCGGTGTTTGCAACGCTTCGGGTGGTAAAGTTGCATTTAAAATAATCCGCGTATGACCATGTTGGTACATGGAAAGGGACATTCAGCTTTACAGAAATTTGCTGCAGTGTTAGGATTGAGCACAGAAATACTGTAATTAAAATGTTGCAACTTTTGAATGGCTTGATAGCTTTGTTCCATTTGTGTATATATAATTATGTAATGCTGTTGATGATTTGTGAAGCATCATTTCTATGCAATGGAATAAGAAATCAGTGCATCCGTTGGGTTTTTATGAGTCTGACAGTTTGGTTCTGATCAATATTTTCATATCAGCACAAACACAGATAATTGACTTTTTTAATGTTTTCATATGATTTTTTTTAAATAAAAAAAAATCTGATAATTTGATTATCAAATCATTTCCCCTTCATAGTTAAAGTGTTATTCTGGTTAAAAAAAACCACCCCATTAATTCAAGCTCTACTGTGGTACTAGTTTACCGGGGTACTAGTGAGATTCTTTTACATGCTGTTTTCTCTACATGTAATTTGAGACAAAATGTGGTAATTAAAATGTTGTAACTTTTGAATGGCTAGATGGATTTGTTCCAATTTTGTATATGTTGTTTATGATTTGTGAAGCACCATTTCTGTGCATGGAATAAGAATACAGTGGATTCCTTGTGTTTTTATGAGTCCGACAGTTTCGTTTTGATTCATATCTGCACTAACATAGATGAGTTTTCAAATGATTTTTTAAAAAAAGTTCAGATAATTTGATCGTCAAATCATTTCTCCATCATAGTAAAGTGGTCATTCTGATAAAAACATATGAATTCAGGGTGCACTGTGCTACTTGTTTTTTTATGTACTGGTTCAAATCTTTAAAATGCTGTTTTCTCTGAATGTAATTTTCAGACAAAACGCTACAATTAAAATGTTGCAACTTTTGAAAGGCTTGATGGATTTGTTCAGTTTTTGTATATGTTGTTTATGAGTTGTACAGCATCAGTTCTGTGCATGGAATAAGAGTTCAGTGCATTGGTTGGGTTTTTATGAGTCTGACAGTTAGGATCTCATGTATTTTTCTTATCAGAACTGAACGGGTAACTGAAAATGCTAAATTAAAATAATATATTGCTTAGAAATGCTTTTCGATGCACAGAATTATTAAACACACACATATTGCTGCAAAGAAGAAAAATTGGATCAAAACATGCACTGGTTCACAAACTGCAACATTTTAAAAAAAGCACATTTTATAACGTTTTTCTCACATTTTGGTGAATAAAACCCCCAAAAATTGCTTTACACTCAAAATTTAAAATGGTTTCCCTTAATTAAGTTATTCTGCTTGCAAAAATCAAACAAGCAGCAAACTGTTTCCAAAATAAAAAAAAAAAGTGCCCGCCTACCCTGTCTCCCCTTAAACAGGGAGATGTGATGTATGTCGGCTTTAAAAGTACTAGTAAAAGTCAAGAAAACCTGGAGGTTTTTTTTCTCCAGTTATTGCTGTTAGTATACGCCCACAAACAACAAACCATGAAAGAGACTTTGGTCATTAGTTATTTCTTCAGACAAATCTGTGCAAAGTACTTGTTTTCTGAAGGGAATTATGACACTCAATGTGACACATATTCCAGCTCTACCGTGATGGCGCAGAGATCGGGAATTTTGGGAATCGTACCTTTGTCTGGAGAAGGTGTCTCGCAGCTCCATACCGAACCCTAGCAGAGACCTTGCAAGTTGCATGGGTTGATACCACCCAAAACCAATGTGTACGATATTTGTGTATATTCATACTATCTTGACTAAGCTGTGTCCAGTAGTTTCTTGCATGAGGAGGTATACGTACATAATAAACCAGTAGATGTGGAACGCTGAAACTGTGTCAAGCTTTAAGGGGTTACTTGTGTGTTCAAATCGCGTGAAAGAAACATTACACATTTTGTGCACAGGTTCCTCTAAGCAATATGGACACATCTGTGCAAAGAAAAAAAGAGGTTGACGTATTAACTTTTGTTTTAGAATTTTTTTACTGTGGGGTGTCAAGTACGATTTTGCGAAAAACACTGCGATTCTTAACATGATCCCGACTGACATATTTAGCTCTACAAATAATAAATGAAACATTAGTTTGTGTATATAAATGAATGGAGAGTATAACTTTATCATAAAACGGTACTTATCAACGTGCATTTTCAGAAAATGATCGAGGTTTCTCGAGGGCGTACACATAAAATTATCACTCCTTTAGTAGTAAAAACGTATTTAAAAAAAATTCGCGTGAAAGAAACATTACACATTTTGTGCATAGGTTCCTCTAAGCAATATGGACACATCTGTGCAAAGAAAAAAGGTGGTCGACGTATTAATTTTTTTTTTAGAATTTTTTTACCGGGGGTTGTCAAGTACGATTTTGCGAAAAACACTGCGATTCTTAAGGGGTTACTTGTGTGTTCAAATCGCGTGAAAGAAACATTACACATTTTGTGCACAGGTTCCTCTAAGCAATATGGACACATCTGTGCAAAGAAAAAAAGAGGTTGACGTATTAACTTTTGTTTTAGAATTTTTTTACTGTGGGTTGTCAAGTACGATTTTGCGAAAAACACTGCGATTCTTAACATGATCCCGACTGACATATTTAGCTCTACAAATAATAAATGAAACATTAGTTTGTGTATATAAATGAATGGAGAGTATAACTTTATCATAAAACCATAAAACAGTACTTATCAACGTGCATTTTCAGAAAATGATCGAGGTTTCTCGAGGGCGTACACATAAAATTATCACTCCTTTAGTAGTAAAAACGTATTTAAAAAAAATTCGCTCGACAGAAAACATAACTAAACTTGAACACAGCTAAGTTCACTGTATACATATACAATACCTGTAAACAAAATAAGTTGTTGCCTTATTGTCTGCTTCACAATTATTCCCGTACCAACCCCACCCCCATTATCTTGACTGACAAAAATGATAAAAAGAAATAATTTGGGAGCGCTGGACTTGTGATACATGAGTTTGAATCAGGGTGAAGGGTTGGGGGTCGGAACATTTGTTTGCAAAGTTTCATGAAGATCTGTCCAGTAAATTTCTATGAATCGCACACCACACCCACACACACACATATATAATATATATGGCCTGGGGCGATTGTAGCTTCCCTTCTTCGTGTCCAGCTCTCTCTCTCTCTCTCTCTCTCTCTCTCTCTCTCTCTCTCTCTCTCTCTCTTTGCGAATATGATTTTGAAGCGCATTACATAAAGTCGGTATCTGATATCTAAAGTCCTGATATTTTGGATGCGGAGGAATTTTTCCTGGTGATGATCTGAGGTAACGGAATTGTTCATGCATTCTGAGGGAATTTGACAGGTATCGGGGTGTGTGTGTGTGTGTGGGGGGGGGGGGGGGGGGGGGTTGGTGGTGTGGGGGGGGGGGGCTTTTGGTGTGGGGTAAATGATTAAAACGCCTGCACCCGAACTATGAAAGCAGCCACACGCATACTCACAGAGACACAGAGGCACGCATGTTTGTGTGACGGTTTGCACGAATGACCATTGAAAATTAGTTTTTGATAAAAACAAGCGACATTTCCTTTGAGCACACAGGTGCTCAGCCAATGTGTATTGAAACTTGTTCAATTATCTCAAAATGTCATAACGTTTGGCAATATAATTATTTAACAACAACAAAAAAACTACCGGATTCCGCACATAAAAAAGTCAGGGGCTGTAACAACAATTCGCGGCATTTGACTGTGGGAGCACGGACCTACATTCTAATGGATGGCTGGCTTTGGATCTAGGTCACTTTAGTGGGAATATCGGTCAACTTTGAAACCTGAGGACCAGCCACTTCCGGTTCCCCTTTCAGAGTAATGAGATTGCTGGGGCCGTAGAATTTTTCATCCAGTTTTGTCCTTTTTTTTCTCCAAAATTGATATTAGTCGGAAGAAACAAGCACACGTGTGACACGTGTGGTGGGGGTATTTCCCGGCGAGTTTTCAGTGTTGTTGTTGTTGCGAAGCGAAGCGGCTTCCCAGTGCGGAAGGCAGGCAGTTTGTGCATCAAACAGTGTTGTTGTGATGGATGGATGAGTGAGTGATGAGGGTGAATGAGTTAGTTAAACTGTGACTGAATATCTATTGATTTATTGATATTAAAGTGAACATTAGGGGGAGGGGGGGTCGAAATGCACCATTGTGCACTCGCCTTGATGTAAGGAACACTACTGCAGTCTCTAACAGCTTCAAAGTGGGTTAGACAGGCTCTTGATAAAGACTGAGGCAAAATGTGCCAAATCACACATTGTCTTGAAAGAAGGAAAAATCTTCATTTGTCACCTTTCTGCACTTTTTTGACTTTGAGTGCATAGCCACAATGGTCACAGACAAGATGCAAGATTTGAAAAAGACCCCTAACTGAACTTGTTATGACTATTTGTAACCCCTCTCACCTTTTTGACTTGGCCGTACCCAAGCAAAAAGGCAAAAAAAATCATAACTAATTCCATGTTGATTTTTCGTGGGGTGGACCTATTGTTCCAGACTCGCCTTGATTAGAGCAACACTAGTGCAGTGTCCAACAGCTTTTAAAATTTGTTTTGACCTCTTGACAATGTACATGTCAACAATCCCTGACTATCCCTGACAGTTGTGTAGTAAGAAAAAAATCTTCATTTTTTCCCCTTTCTCCACCTTTTTGAGTGTCAGTGCATAGCCAGAATGGTCACAGAAAATATGCAGCAAACAGATTTGAAAAAGACCCAAAAGTGAACTTGTTATGACTATTTCTAACCTTTCCTACCTTGTTCACTTGGCCGTACCCAAGCCAAAAAATCATAACTAATTCCATGTTCACTTTTTGGTGGGGTGGACCTATTGTTCCAGACTCGCCTTGATTAGAGCAACACTAGTGCAGTGTTCAACAGCTTTTAAAATTTGTTTTGACCTCTTGACAATGTACATGTAAACATGTAACCCTAATCCCTGACTGTTGTGCAGTAAGAAAAAATCTTCATTTCTCCCCTTTCTCCACTTTTTTGTGTGTTAGTGCATAGCCACAATGGTCACAGAAAAGATGCATCAAACAGATTTGAAAAAGACCCAAAACTGAATTTGTTATGAATATTTCTCATCTTTTTTGGACTTAAAACAATTTGTCCAAAAAACAACAACACCCACAATCTTCATTTTTCCCTTCTTCAAAATTTGTCCAAAAAAAACCAACACCCAAAATCTTCATTTTTCCCTTCTTCACTTTTTTGACTGTCAGTGCATAGCCACAATGGTCACAGAAAAGATGCAGCAAACAGATTTGAAAAAGACCCCAAACTGAACTTGTTATGACTATTTGTAACCCCTCTCACCTTTTTGACTTGGCCGTACCCAAGCAAAAAGGTAAAAAAAATCATAACTAATTCCATGTTGACTTTTTGGTGGGGTGGACCTATTGTTCCAGACTCGCCTTGATTAGAGCAACACTAGTGCAGTGTCCAACAGCTTTTAAAATTTGTTTTGACCTCTTGACAATGTACATGTCAACAATCCCTGACTATCCCTGACTGTTGTGTACATAGTAAGAAAAAAATCTTCATTTTTTCCCCTTTCTCCACCTTTTTGAGTGTCAGTGCATAGCCACAATGGTCACAGAAAAGATGCAGCAAACAGATTTGAAAAAGACCCAAAAGTGAACTTGTTATGACTATTTCTAACCTTTCCTACCTTGTTCACTTGGCCGTACCCAAGCCAAAAAATCATAACTAATTCCATGGTTCACTTTTTGGTGGGGTGGACCTATTGTTCCAGACTCGCCTTGATTAGAGCAACACTAGTGCAGTGTTCAACAGCTTTTAAAATTTGTTTTGACCTCTTGACAATGTACATGTAAACATGTAACCCTAATCCCTGACTGTTGTGCAGTAAGAAAAAATCTTCATTTCTCCCCTTTCTCCACTTATTTGTGTGTCAGTGCATAGCCACAATGGTCACAGAAAAGATGCATCAAATAGATTTGAAAAAGACCCAAAACTGAATTTGTTATGAATATTTCTCATCTTTTTTGGACTTAGAAAAATTTGTAAAAAAAAACACATTTCTTCATTTTTCCCTTTCTCCACTTTCTCTTTCATGAGGAAGGGATAATCACACACAGTACGCCAGTGAGGTTAGAATGGTGAGGTGGGGTCTGAGGCTGGTAAGGGATTTGGGGGTAGGACCGACGAGAGGGCACGGATTCGGCGGTTCGCCGTGTCGAGTCAACTTCATATAGATCTGTGTAGGCGATCAACAGCCCCAGCCGATCTGGATCTGTTCAAGTCAAAAGTAAAGTCAAGGATACGAAGAAGTTTACCGAAAAACATCGACCCCAAGGACTCATGTTGGTAACTTTTCAAAGCAGTTACATTCAATCAAAGCTCTATCCACATTAAACCGAACGGGAATCGTCGAAGATCCACGCAACTTCACTGCAATGTCGAAAACGAACTCATAATGTCACCGCAGATCTATAGTTAGTTTTGGTTTTGTGTCGCAGCAAAGAAACGAAGCACATCTCCGGCTTTTATTTCACACTAAAAAACCGTTCATTTAGCGGGTTATTAAAATATATTTCTTTGAGGTTGCAAGGCAATGGCATCGCTGAGATGTACTCCTTCGAACACACGACACAGGTTAGAAATTGACTTCATTTGGGCGCTTTTTACGGCCAAAACAGAGTGAGCTTTTTGACGGGTTTATGGAAAAATCACTTCGGGGGCAGGTCTAAAATCCTGTGTACAGTGCCAAATCATACATCATTCAAAAGAGCAAAGTATGTTCTTTATTCTAACATATGGGCTAGGGTAAGTCATAGATATAAATAGACAGTGTCTGTCTATTATATCTGTAGGCAAGTGTATTCCATTCCTTCGATAGTCTCGTCATCTACACTTGCGTGAACAATGCAATTTTGAGTCTGTTTTGCATAAAAGACCTGCGAGATTTGTAGAAGTCAAAACAACAACTTACAGTCCAGCCTCTCAACTTTCGTTCCATGCAATTTGTTTGTCTGTTCGTATAGACTGAGGGGTGCCCCGAAATGATTTGTAATCACAACATTCACAGACTTCAAATACGCCATTGAAAACTCGTCCACGTGCGTTTTAGATATATATACTTGGGTGACTAAAACTGTCGTACCTACCAAAGGCCGCTTCGCGTAAGAAAATGACTACCAGAGTCGCAAGGCTCGGGATTTTTTTTACAAGAAATTTATATTTCGTTGTTCCAGTCCGAATGAATATGAAGATATGGCGAGTTGAAAACGCCGATTCTTTCGCCAGAAACACGTCTGTTTCCACACCGGAAAGAAGGAATGGACTGAGCTACTAGAAGCACGGCGCCGTGCGTACAATCGATCGAATGATGTTATTCACACAATACCATTTGGCGATCTCTAAAAAATCATTTAAAAACGAACTAGTTGACATGTAATGAAACTATTTACTGAAATCAAGAAGTATCTTAGTTCTAGCCGTGCATATGACACACCCTTTCGCGAAAGCACACTGAACCGTGCGTATACGCATTCGCACCCGCAAACCACCAACCCAGGCGGGTTATCCAGATCCAGATCCAGATCCAGATCCAAGGGAAGTAACTCAGTGAACATAAACATGAGCAAGAACCGCAACCCGAACACACTCGTAACACCTTAAGCCCGAATTTGAAACGAGCAGGCCTGAACTGTACCCAACAGGTATCAACCCGAGCTCTGCTGGCCTGTGGAGGGGTGCTGGCGGCATTTCTTGGCATCATGACTTCCTTGGGCCTGCTTTCTCTCTGCGGCATCGAATATGTCAACTTTGTGGGCATCATGCCCTACCTTGTTCTTGGTGAGTTACTGTGTGATTCTCTAAAGTTATCTTTGTCCAGAGATCTGTTTGGGGACAAATACTGAGAAAAAAGGCCCACAGCGCCAGTAATTGTATGATTCTCTCACGTTTTGTCCATCTGTTTATTGAAGCATCCTGAACAAAAGCAACAACACACAGACCCCACTAATTGTAGAATTTTCTCACTTTCGCCTGTCTGGTGGGTGAAAAATACTTTAACAAAATTAACACAACTGACCAATGTCGCTAAAGGTTATAACCTGCCTAGAAAAAGGTCTGTAAGCTTGTCTTCCTACTGTAAAGATGTGCACAGAACCCCTAAAGAATTCAGTCAAACTGTGCATCGTCTTCCATCTGTGGATACCTTTTGCAAGCAAGCGCTACGTATGTGTGTCCATTTAAATAGTTTCAAAAGCGGGGACATTTATCAGGTAATATCATGTCAGAGATTAAACAGCATAACCCCAGACACTACTTTCTTCATGCCACTGTACTTGAGAAAGTATACTCCAAAACGTGTCCATCAGAGGATCGGTAGAAAAATGACAGTTTTTTGATTTCTCGTATTTGTTTTAAACAAAATTGTATTCAAAATACTTGCCATAAAACAATTCAAAATATGCAGCTAGGACACGAACTCAAGCAAAAGCTTTTTTTACGTGACCAAAACAATACATTACATAAATCTTCATGATGGTCGACATGCTAATGAAGATTTGGGTAATGTTTTGGTATTTCAAATATATATTTTGGAATACAGGAATCGGCGTGGATGATATGTTCCTGATGATGTCTGCGTGGGGTGAAAGCTTCCAGTACAACGTGGGAACACCTGAGCGCCTGGGACTGACCTTCTCCAAGGCGGGTGTGGGCATCACCATTACCTCAGTCACCGACTTCCTGGCTTTCCTCATCGGCATTAGCTCGTCGTTTTTGGCTGTTAAATTGTTCTGCCTGTTCACGGGTAAGGTCGGTTGGTCCTTTCCTGTCTTGTTTTTTCTGTGAATTGCCGTTACCATCACCGCTATCACGCATTTTCTGGATTACTTGTGTGGCTGACCTAATTATTAAGCAATCAGTGATGAGTAGTATTCATCAGTATGGACGCCCGTCCGTTCATCCGTCCGTACGTCCTTCAACAAACATTCCTTAACATCAGGGTTTGAAGCTAAACCTTTTGAAACTTGACACAGTTCTAGGATTTGCTGTTCTTTAGACATGACCCCAATCTGGTCGACCCATGTCAAATGTCAAGGTCACAGCAAGGTCATGAAATTGAAAATTATCCAATTTTTCAAAGGGTACGTACGATCAATGTGTTTACTCTGTTCACATCTTGCATGTCACTGCATATGGACAGAGTGTACTGATGCGTGTTTGTCTGCCTCAGCTTTTGCAGTTCTGGCGGTGTACATCGTTAACTGCACACTTTTTGGGGCCTGCCTGTCATTGCACGGGGACAGAGTGTTCGCAGGGAAACACTGTTTGACCTGCCGACCTACTCAATCGCGACAATACTTCAGAAACCAGAAGGCCAACTGCTGCAAGGTCGGTATAACTACGTTTTGGTATCATCGTCTTTTAGTTTCATAAATTAGATAGTTCCTCCTTCTCCTTGTACTCATCTTGGTATGATACGTTGTACATTCATTGCAAAGCCATAATCAACACCATGTCATTACGTGAAATCATCGCCTGTCTTCTCTATCTGTAGGGGTAAGACAATCTATTCAAATCATGACTATTTTTCTTTTTTGTGCGTTACCATTTTCCATTTTGATATCTGAGCTCCTTTTTGGAGAGGAAAACATAGCAGCTTAAAAAACCCAGATTGTTTTAATCAACAGCTCATGAGCTGCTCAGCTACCAGTGGTTTGTCCGGCAAGGCCAGAACAATAATACAACAAAGCCAACATAACAATAGAAACAACGGTGTGCAAATGACGTCTTAACAGTTGATCAGCGAGGCGTCATCGATTTTGTCCAGTTTACATTGTCATTGAGATGTCTATGACGTTGTGGGAAGCAAGAATGTACCACGAGTGATGTTTAGTTTGCCTTTCGTCCTTCAGGTTTACTGCTGCGGTGGGTCAGTACCAACCAAAAACTTTGAAGATGAAAGCATATGTGAGAAGCTGCCTCGCTACATTCTGCCACGACTCATCTTGAACCCGATTGTCAAGGTTTCTTTTGTTGTCTTTGTTGGTTGACTGTGTGGGCCGAAAGTTGTGGAGTTGATTGATTGGTCGAGCTTTTGCCAGGATCAGTTGTTCATAATAATAATAATAATAATAATGGACATTTGCTATAGCGCATAATCATGTATATCCTCAATGCGTTTTACAATAAGTGTGAGTTTAGATAGAGCGGACAGCGTCAGATAAACTCTATTTAAACGAGACAGATTAGCCGCGGGTGGAGGAGGAGGATGTTAGATACTTGAGGTAGGCCTAAAGGGATCAGTGTCAGCAGGTAGGGAAGAGATGGTAGTAAAGCAGGATATCAACACTTAGGCCCGTAATTAGAAAGAGAGGGGAGAGGAGGACTTGTGAAAGTCAAGGAGAAGAGCCCAGCCGCAATGTCCATGTTGCCGGGGGGCTTGCACATGTGATGCATCAGCGGGGGTCTAATAAGAACGGGAGAGCAACACATTGTGGTCAGTCCTTACCAGCGCGGCGCAGCGGGCATATGCCAACTATTTCTTACCCCCCATCCACCCCCGGCATCCACCGTTGTATTTTGTTAGCAATCCGTTGCATGATGGGTTTTTTTTTTAAAGGCAAATGCATGCCTGTTTGTGCCTTCACTTGAAGTGAGGTTGTGCATGAAGCGACTCGAATCATGTATATCCTCAATGCGCTTTACAATAACTAGAATTAACATAACTAATGATAAAACCATACACAATGAACAAGACCCACAATCTACATAACATAGCATACTCAGCATACTCCATGCAAGCAAACACAAAAGCTTAACACACTCCAAGCACGCAAGACCAAGCTTCATCTGAAGTACATAGAACTTATAACGCCTGTGTAACAGGCAACCAGCTGTTTGCTGTTTACATGGAGATTAATTCCTGTTGCTAATACCCTGATGTTGTAGTTTACACTTGCGTTCATTTAATAGCCTCAAAGCTTGATCTTGTACCCAATAACATCAACACAACTAATGTTTGTTCTTTCAATGGCACACGGTGAAAATCGTATCGCATGTACCACTACCTGTGATTTTTTTTAATCTTGTTCGTTGAAATCAACAGCCGCTGATAAATATTTTCTGATGCCAATGCTTTTGCGGACAAATATAAAGCAAACACTTCATACTAATAAAGAAAGACAGGTTTGGAAATTGGCTTAATATGATGAGACTAGAAAGGAATACATGTTTGAATTCGTTGGATCGTAAAAAATAAGAACAATTCATTGGATCAATAAAAATTATGAAAGTCATTTGCATTGTTGATCAAAATGTGACATTTTACACAGATCTCGACAGTCATTGTTTACCTTGACAGCTAATGCGGTCTCGTAGATGCCTGTTTCGATCTGTGTAAAAATAGTTTGGTCAACAATGCAAACAACGCAACAGGGATGGCTGAATCGTCCGCCCGATCGCCAGGGGCGATTAACAAATCCGCCGGGCTAGTAAAAACCGCCTGGCTACTCGCCCGGCTGGCCAGTGAAAAATCTGGTCAAATACGACCCTTTTGGTTTCTATGTCGAGTTTCAAAGCCATATAAACACCGCAGATGCAGCAACCGTGGTATGTACCGGGCAAGCGAAATTTATGGCGGGCTAGTGATTTTCTTGAAGGTACTCGCCCGGCTAGCGAGTTAAAATTTCGACATTTGGACATCCCTGTAATACCTTACCTACCTCAGGTGATAATACTCATGGCGTTCCTGAGCTACCTTGGAGCTGCTGTGTACGGGGCCATCCAGCTGAAGCCAGGCATGAAGTATGTGGACTTGGTCCTGCGTTCCTCCTACTACTACAAGTACAGCACCTGGGAACAGGAATACTACGGCGAACGTCTGGCCATTGCCATTGTCGTGGACAAGGAAATCAACTATGGCGCTGAAGGTTATATGCCTGCTTACCGTCGGATTGTTGTTGTTACATTTAGTCAAGTTTTGACTAAATGTTTTAACGTAGAGGGGGGAATCGAGACGAGGGTCGTGGTGTATGTGTATGTGTGTCTGTCTCTCTGTGTGTGTGTGTAGAGCGATTCAGAGTAAACTACTGGACCGATCTTTATGAAATTTGACATGAGAGTTCCTGGGTATGATATCCCCATACGTTTTTTTCATTTTTTGGATAAATGTCTTTGATGACGTCATATCCGGCTTTTTGTAAAAGTTGAGGCGGCACTGTCACACCCTCATTTTTCAATCAAATTGATTGAAATTTCGGCCAAGCAATCTTCGACGAAGATATTGTATTTCAGTTTGGTGGCTTAAAAATTAATTAATGACTTTGGTCATTAAAAATCTGAAAATTGTAAAAAAAAAATTTGTAAATAAAACGATCCACATTTACGTTCATCTTATTCTTCATCATTTTTGTATTTCAAAAACATATACATATGTTATATTCGGATTAAAAACAAGCTCTGAAAATTAAAAATATAAAAGTTATGATCAAAATTAAATTTCCGAAATCGATTTAAAAACAATTTCATCTTATTCCTTGTTGGTTCCTGATTCCAAAAACATATAGATATGATATGTTTGGATTAAAAACACGCTCAGAAAGTTAAAACGAAGAGAGGTACAGAAAAGCGTGCTATGCAGCACAGCGAAACCACTACCGCGCTGAACAGGCTCGTCAGTTTCACTCCGTTTTGCACAAGCGGCGGACTACGGTCATTGTGGAAAAAATGCAGTGCGTTCAGTTTCATTCTGTGAGTTCCACAGTTTGACTAAATGTAGTAATTTCGCCTTACGCGACTTGTTTTTACATTTAGTCAAGTTTAGTCAAGTTTTGACTAAATGTTTTAACATAGAGGGGGAATCGAGACGAGGGTCGTGGTGTATGTGTGTGTGTGTGTGTGTGTGTGTCTGTGTGTCTGTCTGTGCGTGTGTGTGTGTAGAGCGATTCAGACTAAACTACTGGACCGATCTTTATGAAATTTGACATGTGAGTTCCTGGGTATGATATCCCCGAACGTTTTTTTCCTTTTTTTTGATAAATGTCTTTGATGACGTCATATCCGGCTTTTTGTAAAAGTTGAGGCGGCACTGTCACACCCTCATTTTTGACTCACATGCGAAGCAAAAGTGAGTCTATGTACTCACCCGAGTCGTCCGTCCGTCCGGACGTCCGTCCGGACGTCCGGAAAACTTTAACGTTGGATATTTCTTGGACACTATTCAGTCTATCAGTACCAAATTTGGCAAGATGGTGTATGATGACAAGGCCCCAAAAAACATACATAGCATCTTGACCTTGCTTCAAGGTCAAGGTCGCAGGGGCCATAAATGTTGCCTAAAAAACAGCTATTTTTCACATTTTTCACATTTTCTCTGAAGTTTTTGAGATTGAATACCTCACCTATATATGATATATAGGGCAAAGTAAGCCCCATCTTTTGATACCAGTTTGGTTTACCTTGCTTCAAGGTCAAGGTCACAGGAGCTCTTCAAAGTTGGATTGTATACATATTTTGAAGTGACCTTGACCCTGAACTATGGAAGATAACTGTTTCAAACTTAAAAATTATGTGGGGCACATGTTATGCTTTCATCATGAGACACATTTGGTCACATATGATCAAGGTCAAGGTCACTTTGACCCTTATGAAATGTGACCAAAATAAGGTAGTGAACCACTAAAAGTGACCATATCTCATGGTAGAAAGAGCCAATAAGCACCATTGTACTTCCTATGTCTTGAATTAACAGCTTTGTGTTGCATGACCTTGGATGACCTTGACCCAAGGTCAAGGTCACATGTATTTTGGTAGGAAAAATGTGTAAAGCATGTGAGTCGTATGGGTTTTGCCCTTCTTGTTCAATCAAATTGATTGAAATTTTGGCCAAGCAATCTTCGACGAAGGCCAGACTTCGGTATTGCATTTCAGCTTGGTGGCTTAAAAATTGATTAATGACTTTGGTCATTAAAAATCTGAAAATTGTAAAAAAAAATAAAAATTTATAAAACGATCCAAATTTACGTTCATCTTATTCTTCATCATTTCTTGATTCCAAAAACATATAAATATGTTATATTTGGATAAAAAAAACAAGCTCTGAAAATTAAAAATATAAAAAATATGATCAAAATTAAATTTTCGAAATCAATTTAAAAACACTTTCTTCTTATTCCTTGTCGGTTCCTGATTCCAAAAACATATAGATATGATATGTTTGGATTAAAAACACGCTCAGAAAGTTAAAACGAAGAGTGGTACAGAAAAGCGTGCTATCCTTCTCAATCTCAGCGCAACTACTACCCCGCTCTTCTTGTCAATTTCACTGCCTTTGCCATGAGCGGTGGACTACGAGTATACGGTCTTGCTGAAAAATTGCATTGCGTTCAGTTTCATTCTGTGAGTTCGACAGCTTGACTAAATGTTGTATTTTCGCCTTATGCGACGTTGTTGTTGTTGTTGTTGTTGTTGTTGTTGTTGTTGTTGTACAAGGAACTCAACTATGGCGTTGAAGGTATTATGCTTGCTTACCGTCGGATTGTTGTTGTTGGTGTTGGGGTGGCGGTGAGGGGTATGTAATGCGTGGTTGCCTTTCTTACCATTTGTTTCTTTGCTTTTTTGTGCTGCCTGCACATTTTCCAAGTATTTGTCATGCTTGATGTCTGGAGAGGTCCCTCCTTACGCACATGATTTGACTTGCCAAAACTAAAACTTATAACAAAGACAATCTTAAACGATTGAGGCAGAGCGCTGTTAAACTAATGGAGTGCGAGCTCTAAATGCATACGGCATGTGTATTAGAGTAAGTGAGAGTTATTCGGAACATGTCTCCTGGCACCTGAGAGAATAACAAGCATTGGAAAGAACAAGCGACTTTGAAAGTCTTTGAAAGCGAGGGAGAAAGTCGCGTTTTCATTTCAATGCTTGAAAATTTAAACAAACTCAAAAATAGGTGTGACACGCAACACGCTCACCATAAAATGAACTTCGGAGTAAAAATCCAAAGAACTCAGAAGAACACAGTGTTGATCTTCTGAGTTCTATACTACAGAACGAGCGCAAGGCCATTGTGCTGTGCGCTGACCATCAACGATAGTTGTGGTGTCAAATTGAGTAGTAATATGGAATTAGCATACGGCCTCTATTCTACTTCAACAAATAAATCTAGGTCGGCGAATACCCTAGCATATAACCACGTTATGTTCCAAATAGACACTAGCTCTGGGGACAGAAAAACCAAGTTAGCATAGCTTTGCGCTCGCCATCCTTGCATCTAACCACGTTATGTCCCAAATAGACACTAGTTCTGGGGACAGAAAAACCAAGTTAGCATAGCTTTGCGCTCGCCATCCTCGCATCTAACCACGTTATGTCCCAAATAGACACTAGTTCTGGGGACAGAAAAACCAAGTTAGCATAGCTTTGCGCTCGCCATCCTTGCATCTAACCACGTTATGTCCCAAATAGACACTAGTTCTGGGGACAGAAAAACCAAGTTAGCATAGCTTTGCGCTCGCCATCCTTGCATCTAACCACGTTATGTCCCAAATAGACACTAGTTCTGGGGACAGAAAAACCAAGTTAGCATAGCTTTGCGCTCGTCATCCTCGCATCTAACCACGTTATGTCCCAAATAGACACTAGTTCTGGGGACAGAAAAACCAAGTTAGCATAGCTTTGCGCTCGCCATTCTCGCATCTAACCACGTTATGTCCCAAATAGACACTAGCTCTGGGGACAGAAAAACCAAGTTAGCATAGCTTTGCGCTCGCCATCCTCGCATCTAACCACGTTATGTCCCAAATAGACACTAGCTCTGGGGACAGAAAAACCAAGTTAGCATAGCTTTGCGCTCGTCATCCTCGCATCTAACCACGTTATGTCCCAAATAGACACTAGTTCTGGGGACAGAAAAACCAAGTTAGCATAGCTTTGCGCTCGCCATCCTTGCATCTAACCACGTTATGTCCCAAATAGACACTAGTTCTGGGGACAGAAAAACCAAGTTAGCATAGCTTTGCGCTCGTCATCCTCGCATCTAACCACGTTATGTCCCAAATAGACACTAGCTCTGGGGACAGAAAAACCAAGTTAGCATAGCTTTGCGCTCGCCATCCTTGCATCTAACCACGTTATGTCCCAAATAGACACTAGTTCTGGGGACAGAAAAACCAAGTTAGCATAGCTTTGCGCTCGCCATCCTTGCATCTAACCACGTTATGTCCCAAATAGACACTAGTTCTGGGGACAGAAAAACCAAGTTAGCATAGCGTCGGCGAATACGGACAGGATCAGTCGATGCTTTGTTTTTCCCACTGTCAAAGTACTGTGTTCGTAAGGTGTATATATATGAGGTCCTAGGACAACTACCATTGGCTTGTGTGCTTTATGGCGAATCAATTCCAAAACAAAAACAAAACAAAAACACAGAAAAAAACAAGGCTGTAGATTATTAATATGTGTTCAAGCGGAAGCCAGGATGCCTCTGTCCTTTGTAAAAGCATGGACGGGTCTAGAGCCTGAATAGTGATTTACGCCGGAAGAGTAATTGTTCTTCCTCTTCGCCTTGTTCTTGTAGCCGAAAACGAGTATGCAGCTTTTAGAACCTTATAATAATAATAATAGTAATAAGGGTATTTATAGGGCGCAAATCCTAAACTAGTTATAAACGCCTCACAATCTTGAATATAATCATCTTAATAACAGCAACAATACACAACGTATACGCCTTAAATTAATCTTAAATATAATAATCTTAATAACAGCAACACTACACATTTAAAAACAAATACACTTTACATAAATGCAACACAATCACGTACACAATACACAACTCAAATGACTCTATCGTTATCAACAACAATCTCAGATGTTCGCTACACATAATGATGGGACTTTCCCACACACACATACACACCTACGCACACACACACACAGGCTTGTGTGGGCACAAACAAACGCTCATGAGGGCAAAATACCAAAATGAAAACCTCTTATAATATTCCAGGCTATTTACAATAACAACCTTATAACCCGCGCATACTTTACCCCCTCACAGAGGGCGACAGGTTCCGAGAGGTTCTCAACGAGGCCCAGAGAGACCCTTTGATGAACTCAAAATTCCTGCGCTGTTGGCTTCACCAGTTCAGCCGCTCGCCGTTTTATCCAAACACCAGTGAAGCGGCCGCGGACAAGGTCCAGTTCACGCAAGGTCTACTGCAGTACCTCAAGCTGATGGACAAGCTGAGCCTCAATGACGTGAAGTTTGATGCGACAAACACCTCTGTTCTGGCCTCCAGGTAAGAGTGTTCTGAGGAAATGATGTATGTCTTGATGTATGTCTGATAAACAAAGGGAAGTGAGCGCTATGAATGCATAACAAGCATTGAAATGAACAAACGACTTTCATCCTCATTTTTGAAATGTATAATTATAAGAAAATTTTGAATATGTAATTCAGTACACATTAAGTTAGTTTATATAGGTAGCTCAGTTGGTAGAGCACTGGACTTGTGATCGGAAGGTCGCAGATTCGAATTCGGGCCGGGACGGACACGGGTCAACTTTATGTGCAGACCCAGAGACGGAAGCCATGTCCCACCCCCGTGTCACCACAATGGCATGTAAAACACTTTGGTCATTCTGCCATAAGTGCAGGTGGCTGAATACACATAAACACGCAGACACCTGGGTAGCGCGACTCTGTTGCTGCTAGCTTTCCACTGGGAGGAAGCGACCCGAATTTCCCAGGGACAATACAGTAGTGAAGGTGAAAATGAAATAGGGTGCGTGTGAGGGAATGCAGGTGTGCGAGTATGTGTGGGTGGATGTGTGTGTGTGTTTGGATCATGCCTACATTTAGGTTGTGTGTTACTGACCAGTGTAAAGCAGTGCCGACATTTTAAAACTCGATAATAATAATAACGATATGGTTATGTTTATTGACATTTATTGCTGTATGCGATGCTTTTATTGTGTTTGTTTTGTTGACATGTTTTACAGCATGGCACATCAGCATTTTTGATGTAAATTCATTATATTATTGCATGTAGCTTCACGCCTGTATGTCTCAAAAACACATATTTCAAACAGCACATACATATTCGAAGAAGGAAATAAACGAATAAAAGACAGAGGTATTGTACATAAACATGGCAATGTGCATTGAAGGTCAAACTTAATTGCACGATATTTTTGGAACAGTGATTACCAACAAAAAAACAAGTGCACTGAGACCTTGGAGAGAAAAACAAATATAAAAAACTAAGAGACCGCGAACGTTTTCAAAATGAAGAACCAATGATCGAGAAAGGTTATTTTGGTGAATGAAGTGTTCTTTGAGAAGCGTTGAACAAAATACGGGATCTTTTTCTGATATAAAGATACATGTATTGGAGAGGTAAAAATCATGTTGCAGAATGCTATGCATAACTTCAAAGGAAAGAAAACATAATTCACGTTGAAAGTTCTGCTTGAAAGGTAAGTGCTCAGGCAGCAATAAAGAAAATAGTCGTATTGAAGAGCGAGTCAGGAATACTCATGAACAGTACCTGTTGAAGCGTGTTGACGTTTCAGGCCAATACAATGACAATGTTACGCTGATTGAATACCAACTAGCATGATGCCTTGATAGTTTGGTTTGTAAAATGATACATCAAGTGCTGCATGTAACTTTACCCCTGGTTTAAAGTAGTAATAGTATTCTTACCGACATAAACGCACACACCCACACGCACTATACACACGCAAGCAAGCATGCACACACCCCGCACACGCACTATACACACGCAGTCAAGCAAACACACACACACAACACACACACACAACACACACACACACACACACACACACACACACTGGAACTAGAACACAACAGAATTAGAACAGAAAGGAAAAATACCGATCTCGTGACAGGTGCTTCGTACTGACCAAAAATGACGTCAGCATCTTCAAACAGGCGGATATGATGATACGCATGCGCGAGCTGGCGGATGGTGTGAAGGAATACACGATGTTCGTATTTCAGCCGGTTTTCATCATGCTGGAACACACCATCGCTATCCTGCCTTCCACGCTGCAGGTACGTAGCCTAGTGCTTCTCTTGCTGCTCATGTTGAATTTGAGCGCTGTACATTAAAAACTCGCATTCCAGCGCCATTATTGAGTTATATTTGATACAAGTCACTTTGATCAATACAAAGAATGACTAGTGAAATTAATAGACGGAATGAGCTCCAAAAGTTAGTATAATTTCAAAATTGGTATCTTTGTTCAAAGATATATCATACTTCCGGCCACCATAATTGTCTCCCTGTGCGTGTTCTCAAATTGGCCGTGCCAATGTTTTCCGTCTCAACCCCAAGTAAATGAAATCCATCTGTACAGTTCGTTCTGTAACTCGAATGGCAATTCAAATTATATTGTATGCTTAAAAGAACCAGTTCTGCAATTTTAGAGGCTTGTATTAGTGGGGCTCGTATGTTGCAGACGCACTTATCAATCATTCACATCTTGCAACAAACATCATACTTTGTGATATTGTTCCTTATTATTATTTAAGGGATTTCAGATACAGAGCCACTTCAGAAATCTGGTTTTTTTTGTTTTTGATAGGGAATAAAAGGCTGCATTTACAGCAGATGAAGTTCGTACCAAAAGCGCTCAGCAGTAAATATTCCCAACTCAGCAAATGTAAAATTCAATGGTTCACAATGCACCAGAAGTTGTCTGCTGATAACACATGCATGAAATAAATACTCTTATGGGTATTTTTGTGTTCTGGTATTTAATTTGATCGTTTTTGACTCACATGCGAAGCAAAAGTGAGTCTATGTACTCACCCGAGTCGTCCGTCCGTCCGTCCGGCCGGCCGTCCGGCCGTCCGGAAAACTTTAACGTTGGATATTTCTTGGACACTATTCAGTCTATCAGTACCAAATTTGGCAAGATGGTGTATGATGACAAGGCCCCAAAAAACATACATAGCATCTTGACCTTGCTTCAAGGTCAAGGTCGCAGGGGCCATAAATGTTGTCTAAAAAACAGCTATTTTTCACATTTTTCCCATTTTCTCTGAAGTTTTTGAGATTGAATACCTCACCTATATATGATATATAGGGCAAAGTAAGCCCCATCTTTTGATACCAGTTTGGGTTACCTTGCTTCAAGGTCAAGGTCACAGGAGCTCTTCAAAGTTGGATTGTATACATATTTTGAAGTGACCTTGACCCTGAACTATGGAAGATAACTGTTTCAAACTTAAAAATTATGTGGGGCACATGTTATGCTTTCATCATGAGACACATTTGGTCACATATGATCAAGGTCAAGGTCACTTTGACCCTTATGAAATGTGACCAAAATAAGGTAGTGAAGCACTAAAAGTGACCATATCTCATGGTAGAAAGAGCCAATAAGCACCATTGTACTTCCTATGTCTTGAATTAACAGCTTTGTGTTGCATGACCTTGGATGACCTTGATCTTGGGTCAAGGTCACATGTATTTTGGTAGGAAAAATGTGTAAAGCAGTTCTTAGTGTATGATGTCATTGCGATGTTTAGTTATTTGACCTTGACCCTGAAGGTCAAGGTCATGTAAAGGTCAAGGTCAAGCATGTGAGTTGTATGGGCTTTGCCCTTCTTGTTAGAAATGTTTATATCCGCAGCATGAACATTCAAGATGGCGGCCTCCGCAACATTGCGTGTTTTGATTTGAGCGAAAACAACGTTTCTGAAGGTAAGTTTTCAAGAATACGCATTCATTCACCAATGCAGGGATGTTGCTACAAATTCATACCTATTCAATGTCACATCATTTTTGACTCACATGCGAAGCAAAAGTGAGTCTATGTACTCACCCGAGTCGTCCGTCCGTCCGTCCCCCCGTCCGTCCGGACGTCCGTCCCTCCGGAAAACTTTAACGTTGGATATTTCTTGGACACTATTCAGTCTATCAGTACCAAATTTGGCAAGATGGTGTATGATGACAAGGCCCCAAAAAACATACATAGCATCTTGACCTTGCTTCTAGGTCAAGGTCGCAGGGGCCATAACTGTTGTCTAAAAAACAGCTATTTTTCCCATTTTCTCTGAAGTTTTTGAGATTGAATACCTCACCTATATATGATATATAGGGCAAAGTAAGCCCCATCTTTTGATACCAGTTTGGTTTACCTTGCTTCAAGGTCAAGGTCACAGGAGCTCTTCAAAGTTGGATTGTATACATATTTTGAAGTGACCTTGACCCTGAACTATGGAAGATAACTGTTTCAAACTTAAAAATTATGTGGGGCACATGTTATGCTTTCATCATGAGACACATTTGGTCACATATGATCAAGGTCAAGGTCACTTTGACCCTTATGAAATGTGACCAAAATAAGGTAGTGAAGCACTAAAAGTGACCATATCTCATGGTAGAAAGAGCCAATAAGCACCATTGTACTTCCTATGTCTTGAATTAACAGCTTTGTGTTGCATGACATTGGATGACCTTGACCTTGGGTCAAGGTCACATGTATTTTGGTAGGAAAAATGTGTAAAGCAGTTCTTAGTGTATGATGTCATTGCTAGGTTTAGTTATTTGACCTTGACCCTGAAGGTCAAGGTCATGTAAAGGTCAAGGTCAAGCATGTGAGTTGTATGGGCTTTGCACTTCTTGTAATGTTTAATTCTCCCCTGGGGTCTGTTATTCATCGGGTGAAACGCTGAAATGCAGAGACTTTGTTTAATCTTGCAATAGCTCATTAGCTGGATTTTGATACTGATAGATCTAGATCTATCTGTTGATTACAAGTAAGGAAATCATGATCGCCACGCTGGTGATTTCAAACAGATTAAACGAACTTTAAACAAAAGGCTAGGAGAAAGAGATTGTTCATGGCATGATAATTAGTCCTGCCTACGTTAAGGACTTCCATTAGTCTCTAAACGGCTGAGGTGGGGAGGGGTAGAGTCAAAAACTGAGTGAGGGTAGCCCAAATAGTAGGATGACCAGCTGGAGATAAAAACACCACTCCCCATGTCTTTACGGTGTTGTGATCAAACTTTCAAAGACGGTAGGTAACAGACAAAAGCATACAGTGCATGCTTATCAAATGAGATAAGTGGTTTTGAAAAATGAAGAGGTATCGCTCTAGTTTTACAAATTTGGTTTGTTGCTTGTTTCTCATCCTTTTGCTTATTTTAAGTTGACCGTGCATTGGTGTGAATTTTATTTTTACAGGATATACAAGAGTTACACCACATGCCGGTTCCTGGGAACAAGCGTTCTGCATGAATATAGTATGAGCAATTATACCGGTGCCACAGAAGGGAGCTAATTTCACTAGTACTATCAAGGTTTGTTACCTAGTACATCCTGTCCAGCTTTAACAGTAAGCTTTTTTTATTTTCATTAATTGGAACATGTTTGCACATTTGTAAGCGACCTCTGTGATTTTGGTGGGTTTACCGTCCCCTCACTATGGTCAACATTCTGTTGGCGACTGTTTGAAGCGAATAAATGTAGGGGTCAGAAAGATTCCAGAATTAGTTGAGTCATTGGAAACTGTGTTTTTTTAAACCTGAAACAGTAAGAATAATACGAATTCATGAAATAAAATTTTCTTTCATTTTGGTCTGTTGTGTGAAGGCTTGCTACCCCGGCTTTGACCGACTCTCTGAGATAGTAAACATTATTCAAATACATTCAAATAAAAATGTCACTTTTCATCTTTTGTGTGAAGGGTACACCAGGCTGATTTCCTGCACCATGGATCTAGAGGAGGCCAGACAGTCTGCTTCTCATTCCAGCTGTGTAGCGGTTTTTTTCTGCTCGTGAAGTGTATCGCCACATTGCCAAAGCCATTGGCCAAGAGAAGTCACCCTGTCTGCCCATTTTGCATAGCCTTACAGGCTGTGACACTATGTCGTTCTTCAATGGTATTGGGGAAACAGAAGGCTTGGGAAGTATGGGAAGCATTTGAAGACGTCAGGGGTGTCGTTTGGGTCGGCCCTTCGGCCAATCGCCGATTTTATTTTTACTTTGGCCGAAACTTTCATGTCCCTATCGGCCAAATATCCGAAGAGTATTCGTCTAAATCGGCCAAAGTTTGTCCAGTTTTTTGTATTGGTCAGGCTTTGATTGCTAAAACTGCTTGATTGATTGATTGATTGATTGATTTTACAGACACACAGTCAAGCTTGTAATTTCTCTTTTAGAGATGAATAAAGATTATTGTATTGTATTGTATTGTATTGCCGATGTACTTAGTCAACTGACTGGCGTTTATTTCCTTCGCGAATACCAAAAACGAAACATCAATGTTTTGAACGGAAACCATTGCAAAAAAATATAGATGCCAGAGTGGTTTCCCTTGCGTTCGCCGGTTCGCGATAGTTTATCAGTCAGTCAGTGCTTTCGATTTGGATTTGAACATCATGTCGCAACCGAAAAAGAAATAAACTAAATTGGCCAAGGTTTGCTATCCTTTGCCAAGGTAAGTGATTCCGGACAAAATGACAGGAACACCACGAATGTGGACAGTGTCAGTGTGAGTGGTAGTAGTGTAGCAGACGACATAGCAGACGATAGTCACCGCGAATCAAAATCTGCTGAGCCAGAGAATGAAAAGCATCCTCCAAATCGTGGTTTTCAAGCAAGATGGCTCACCCTACACGGTCTTTTATTGTCATGTTTCCCAAGGTTTGTCAAGATTTGCACAAGATTGGAAGAGGTTTACTTTCAAGAAATTAAAGTTAAAGGTTTGAAAAAGTTTCAGGTGTCTGATGTAATTAAATCAGCAACATATAATCCAGGGGGTGTTACAGGGGTCCCCCCCCCCGAGGCTATCTGAATTTTTTTTCCTTTTTCTGTCTGTAAAGCCGGGGGAAGAGTTAATTGTCTAGTTGTCACAGTATGCGACACGTCTTCCTTCTAACCATACTATATGATGTCGAGAGCGAATATCAGTGAAGATAAATTGCCATTATCTAATACTAACGTTAAAAGAAATAATGAGTGGCTGCTGACATCAGTTGATCATGTTTAAAATCAAGGATAAGCCACAAATTGTTTATAAAATAGCTAACATTCTTCAGCTTCAGGGGAGCTTTGCCCCCCAGACCCCCCAACGGGACCCTGGACCCCAGGTTGTACCCCCCCCCCTCTGGCTTAACTGCTCCACCCCTGTAATCTGTGTTCCTAAGACAATGATTGTATGTATTGGTGTTCCCCTCTTGAGCCTTGTGCTACAATGACAATGTTGCGGTGACTTTGTATGAGCCAAAATAATAGCCGAACATTTTCCAAGATGTCCTAAAGCTTTCTGACAGTTTCGGCCAAATGTCCCAACATGAAAATGTTTGGCAACACCCCTGAGACGTCAGTGAAACGTTCTTCAGGTTGTCTGCTCCTCTTTGTAAGCTGAGTACCACTGACAGGGCAGCACAATAGCTTTTTGGTGTACATCTGTAGGACAAAACCAGCAACGTACTGGGTGTGAACAGTGCTAGACGATACCTCTTCAGAAAAAAGAGCTGCCAAATTGACCATAATCCCCTTACAAGTGAGGTGCTGCTGCAGGACATAATTGAGAAGAGCCATCTACCGAGAACTCATGAAGTGTGCCTGCAAGAAGAGGTGTACAACAAAATGCTGCAAAGAAGGACTGCAAGGCACTGCTCTCTGCAAATGTGCTTGCATGCCTGTGAAAACTGTCAGCATCTAAACTGTGCAAAAATATTATTGCACTCATTTTCATACCCCAACTCAGGGGTAGGAAAAATGTGTAAAGCAGTTCTTAGTGTATGATGTCATTGCTAGGTTTAGCTGAAGGTCAAGGTCATGTAAAGGTCAAGGTCAAGCATGTGAGTCGTATGGGCTTTGCCCTTCTTGTTCCAAATTTGGTGTTTGTTGCGTGATTTGAATGATTTTGCAACATACACGCCACACTATATTGCAGCCAACAAACGTCTCTGAATTTACATTGCTAATGTTCAACATGTTGTTTAACAGACTATAGGGACAGCGGTAGCAGTGATGTTCCTAGTGACGGCGGCGATGTTGCCACAGCTTCTAATGGTGTCCCTCGTCACGCTCAACATCATCTTCATCATCACCTGCGTCTTCGGCTTCATGTACTTTCTCGACCTCACCTTTAGGTGAGTTTTCCCGAGCACTGCTCATCAACGAACAAACCACCCGGTTAGGATGCTATATGTACAGCATAACATATCACAAACAGGGGTTGGGGGGGGGGGGGGGGGGGGACCACATACACACTATATTCAATGGCTTGCACTCAGCATTACTAATTGCTATGGAACCTCGATCTCTTCCAAAGCCTCGTGCGATCTTTGACGTCAAGGCAAAGAGACGTCATACTAGAGAGAATATCGTGACGTGTTAGTTCTAAACATTCTTCCAAAGGAAAGGCATACAGCAAGCGCAAAAGTGTTTCCTGAATGACGTTTGTCTCGGTGACTTTGACATCATGAGCATTGGAAGAATCAGGCCCCATACCAGCCTAGTTTGACATGACCTCATTTACATGAAATACCCACAAGTGATTGAACGATATCGTTATCTCATGGGTAATCTGTCTCACGAGTGTAGGATTACAATTGTATCCCCTCCCCCCCCCCCCCCCCTTATGATTTCCAGCGGCATTTCTATGATCCACATTTTGATGAGCGTGGGATTCTCCGTGGACTTCTCGGCCCACATCTGCGCGGCCTACCTCATGTCCGACGACACCCATCGCGAGGACCGAGCCCGCTACGCCCTCGTGCACGCCTCCGGGCCCATCTTCAACGGCGGGATGTCGTCCCTGGTGGGTGTGTCCATGCTGATGCTCTCCGAGTCCTACTTCTTCATCTCCTTCTTCAAGATCATGAGCATGGTCATCGTGGCTGGGGCCGTCAACTCCGTCTTCTTCATGCCTATAGGTGGGCGAAAAATTATTTTAAAAAATTCGATTTTGATTTTAACGTTGGAAAGTATTTTTAATAGGCAGTTACTAATTAGAGTCATATATAGTTGTGTTAGTGTTAGTTACATTGTGATAGGGTGGAGTGGAAGGGGGAAAATAGGCCAGGAAGCATAAATGAGACGCCAAGACAGAGGTTGCAATAACGTGACTTTTACTTAACGTACCACCAGAAAGCAAACACCAGAAAGCAGTGTCTGATGACACATGAAAAGAAAAGAAAACATAATATAAGTACATGGCATAACAAGTAAAACGCACCATTCATACCAATGCATCCTAACCATACATACATTCCACAATAAACCTATGAATGTATGACTGTATCATTTGTCAAAATAATCATGACAAATATAGACAAGTAACAATACAGCCAAAATCCTGCAGACACAGCATTCTCTGAAAGAGAATCCACAGTGAGTTAAACAACTCCACAACAGCTAATGTCAAGGGAAGTAACCAACATCTTCCCTTAGGCCTAAGCCTTGCATTGGAAAATGCTCTACATAAATTAACCAACTGCATGAACCGCAACTGCAAAATAATTGTTATCATTAAGTATGTTCATCGCCATGAAGACACATCTTCATCGAGTTGAATAATAACGACAAGAATAAGAAAGATAACTCATGATACGAGCTCATTACCCAAAATATGTGTCAACCATAATTCCCGTTCATCAATTGTAGGGGTTTCTGCGCCTAAATCGTAAATAGGTAGCTTTACGGGCCAATGGCACTGAGGGCTTAACTTTGGGCTTTTAACCGACTACTACTCAGACTTTACTGATCTCCAGAAATAATATGTGATAAAATGGGGAAAAAACGGCAACGATACACATGGGTTACGATACACGCGCGAGTTTTATGTGCTAGACATTAGTTAGCCCAGTGGAATGCTAGTACAAAATGTGTATATGTGTTTTACCCAAACAAAGCCCATTGAACTGGCGGGAAAATGAGAACGAGTCTGCCTTACTTGATTCTTACGAGTCTTTAATTTACAAGACTCTAAAACAGCTTTAGAACAACTGGTCATCAAATATTAGAAGTTATCAACGCTCAATTTCAGCGTCAAATCATGAAAGTGATTAGAAACTGATCTAGAAAACACATCTCTCCGCTAGATCAAAATGGCATTAAAATGTACATATATGCAAACATCATAGCATCAAATGAAACATAAGAATAGAGCATAAGGAAAGAATACAGCATAAGGAATGAATAAAGCATTTAGTTACTTACAGATTCTCCTCAGTGAGCACACTTGAAACAGTAAACACAAGAGCACAGGTATCGGAATCTAACACCACAAGTCGACTGATTACAACTTCGCGACAAATTTGGTCAGCACTTCGACCGTTCACGTCAACCGACACAATCGAGCAGCACACAGCTCAGTATATCACAAATCGCGTTCTCTCCTCTAGCCTAAATGCTCAGTCTTTTAAAGGCTGATCACTTCCGATACCCTGTGGCGATAAGCCAATAGGAATCGCTACCCGGTGTCAGACAACGGGGGGTGTCATCTTAAGATTGCCTGCCCAATGAAAGGGATCGTTACCGAGGCATGAAGCCGGGTCGGTGTCAAACACCGGAAATATTACGCACACCGGATAAAACTCATTAGATTACAACCAGTTACAAAGAAGGGGGGGGGGGGGGGGGTAAGAGACTAGAGCCTTCACGCTACCTGGCATCTTCAATGATTGGACCCTGTCAAAAGAAATGACACCCACTTGACAAAACGCCGTCCAACGATACCCAGACAGTCTGGCGGCACATTACATAACGACCACCTAAATCTGAGATAAGAGGTTAGAAAGGAATCCGGTCAAGAGTCTTCCCTACGATAGTAAACACACAATAATCCTAGCGGGAGACACAACTTGGGTCAGGGGAAGATAATAGACAGGGGAGGCAACTGGGTCCGGCAGGAGATAATTACACAAAAAGACTGTGTACGCCACTTGACTACATCCCCCCCAGCTCTATACCAACTGCGTCCTCGCAGGTACAGCGCCTCGGGAATAGCTGAAAATGACATCTATAAATCAAACACAAGTTCACCCAAGTGAAACAACAAATAAAATCAGAAACGGTAACGGATGACACTCACAGTCACCCAACCCATTCATACAAGACACAATACAACAGGCAATCACTAATCAAAGTGTACACAGTCTCTTAGCAGAACACGGAAAAGTCTCACAAATGACACATTGCCCACATGACAGCAGCACATTGTTTTCCTGACTGTTCACTGTAGACGGATGGCGGGGACCTGACAGCGACACACTTATTATATTACACACAAGTCCGTCTGTTCAAAATAAATAAAATCAAGTTAATCCCATGACTGCTCAGAACGACGAAAGTCTCTGCCGTATACGCTGTGAGCGGCGCACAGGCACAGCAGCAGGAGGATGGACCAGAGGTTCTGGGTCTCTAGCCAGAGGCTGGTCTTGGACTCGCAGTACTGGCACTGGAAGCTCTTGGGCCTGAGGAACAGGTGCAGGGGCCGCTGGCTGCACCGGATGAGGCTGGACGGGTGGGGGGAAGACAGGGCGTGCGATGCAGACAGTGCCTCGGTCCGGGAACGTTGGGGTAGCAGGGACTCGGGGTACAGGGGCAAGATTAAGTAACGAATCCCAAAATGAAATCAGCTGAGCGTCGTGTAGCTGCACGGGGACGGGGGTTGTCGCCAGCCGATGCTGTTCCTCTGTCTGACAGCTTTGCTCAAGGAGAGGTTGCGCCGTGATGGATGTTGATTGATGACTCGCGCGTTTCTCACTTGGCTGTCTCCATGACAGCGGTTGTTCACCTCCATGCCGCTTGGTAGGGCACCTGCTCTGTAGATGCCCGTGGCGGTTGCAAAGCCAACAACGTGGCTTCGCGGACGGTTGCTGTTGACGAGGGGCAGCCGGCGGGCGTTGGTGCAAGGCAGCTCGAAGCTCTGCTGACTTGATGGCGAGTTCGCTGACTTGTAGTTGCAGGCTGCGTACCTCAGTGCTGCTCTCTGTTGCTTGTTGTTGTTGCTTCGTCACCACCTCGAAATCTTCCCTCATCCACCTGAGAGCTTCTGCACGGACTGCCGCAAAAGGGACAGCCTCGCGCCCTCTCACAAAGCGCATGAGGTCGCGTCTCATTGCAGGCAAGAACAGTCCGTGCATGAATCGATCACGAAGTGCAGCATCGGTAACTGTACCAGCAACACCAGCATTCATCTTGTCCCGCAGAGCCTGCAACCTGTGGGCATATGAGAGAATGCCCTCCTCTTGACTCTGGGAGATGCTGTAGAACGACGCTAGTAGAGTGGAAATGCTGGCGTGGTCCCCAAACGTGTCCTGCAGGATGTTCAGGACTAAGTCAGCCGTAGCGGTTGCCTGAGGGGGGTGCATGTTAACCTCCTTCCTGGCAGCCCCAGCGAGTGACTGGATCAGCCACTCTGCTCCCTCCCCTCCAAGTGCCGCCATGTTGAAGTGGGAAATGACGCGACGTGCCTCGGTGGTGAAATCGTCGAGCTGACAGCCATCGTCACCACCAGTGAAGACAGGAAGCCTGGGAGGGGGGAACATCTGCCACTGGGGTCTAGGAACCCCGTCGGCCGCCATCTTGGATACGCCGAGTACCTCCTAGTCCTACACTGCTTTCCCTGCTTTCTGGTGTTAAACTACGGGGTCTCTACTTCCTGAATCCTGCTCGCAGCGCCAGATGTGATAGGGTGGAGTGGAAGGGGGGAAAATAGGCCAGGAAGCATAAATGAGACGCCAAGACAGAGGTTGCAATAACGTGACTTTTACTTAACGTATCACCAGAAAGTAAACACCAGAAAGTTAACACCAGAAAGTTAACACCAGAAAGTTAACACCAGAAAGTTAACACCAGAAAGCAGTGTAGATTCTCCCCAGTGAGCACACTCAGTGAACCGTAAACACAAGAGCACAGGTATCGGAATCTAACACCACAAGTCGACCGACACAATCGAGCAGCACACAGCTCAATATATCACAAATCGCGTTCTCTCCTCTAGCCTAAATGCTCAGTCTTTTAAAGGCTGATCACTTCCGATACCCTGTGGCGATAAGCCAATAGGAATCGCTACCCGGTGTCAGACAACGGGGGGTGTCATCTTAAGATTGCCTGCCCAATGAAAGGGATCGTTACCGAGGCATGAAGCCGGGTCGGTGTCAAACACCGGAAATATTACGCACACCGGATAAAACTCATAAGATTACAACCAGTTACAAAGAAGGGGGGGGGGGGGGGTAAGAGACGAGAGCCTTCACGCTACCTGGCATCTTCAATGATTGGACCCTGTCAAAAGAAATGACACCCACTTGACAAAACGCCGTCCAACGATACCCAGACAGTCTGGCGGCACATTACATAACGACCACCTAAATCTGAGATAAGAGGTTAGAAAGGAATCCGGTTAAGAGTCTTCCCTACGATAGTAAACACACAATAATCCTAGCGGGAGACACAACTTGGGTCAGGGGAAGATAATAGACAGGGGAGGAAACTGGGTCCGGCAGGAGATAATTACACAAAAAGACTGTGTACGCCACTTGACTACACAGAGAGGTATGTGGAAGGTGTTTCTATAACCTTCCCTGTTATATAGTGCTATATGTTTTATGTAAAATCAATGTCTTGTTTGTACTATTGTTATGTACCACGCCTGAATTTCTCTATGAGATAATAAAGTATTCTTATTCTTATTCTTATTCATATTCACAGAACGCCAGTGTGCATTTTTTTCTTTTTTTTTCTTCGTAAAATAAAGATTATTTTGAAGTATGTAACGGTATGAGTATTTTTATACGACTTTTCTTATCAAATGACATTTTGTAATACGTATGGATGGATATGCCTGCATCGTTACTATCGGGTATGTATGGGCTGTGAAAAAGTGAATTAATATTCTTTTTTTTATTGAGACAAACTTTCCACACCTGCTCCTTGTCCACGTCTTTTAAGTCACACCCCTCGCTAGTGACTGGGCTATATAATGTCAAGTGGACAAGACAAGTGTGCCTCAAGAAAAGCAAGAGTATTCACTCTTTCACAACCCATACAAGTAAATTTCTGAACACTGTAAAATCGGTGAGTTTTTGGCGAGTAAGATTTGAAAGGGATAATTTAGAGCTGTTCCAGGCTGTGACACAGGATTTCTTCACTGTAAACATACACATGCAAAAATGAAAAGAAAAAAAAATCCTGCCCCGCTTCTTGTGGAGAGTGGGATTTTTATTTTATTTTACAAAAATGATGTAGCAGAGTTTCCCCGATACGCTGTCACAAATGTATTATGAATGCATTTCGAATACCTTATGACGCATTTTGTTCCAGTTATCTGCAGAAATATAATTATGCTTAAGTTATTAAGTTTTCACTCCCCATACCACTTTTGCGGAAATGCAGTGTTGTCATAATTTAACGTTTTTTGAGTCACTTGAGAAAAAGTGACTCTATGTAATCGGTCAGTGTTAGTCTGTCCGGCCGGCCGGCCGTCCGGCCGGCCGGCCGTCCGTAGACACCACCTTAACGTTGGACTTTTCTCGGAAACTATCAAAGCGATCGGGCTCATATTTTGTTTAGTCGTGACCTCCAATGACCTCTACACTTTAACGATGGTTTCGTTGACCTTTGACCTTTTTCAAGGTCACAGGTCAGCGTCAAAGGAAAAATTAGACATTTTATATCTTTGACAAAGTTCACCGGATGTGATTGAAACTTTGTAGGATTATTCTTTACATCAAAGTATTTACATCTGTAGCCTTTTACGAACGTTATCAGAAAAACAAGGGAGATAACTAGCCTTTTCTGTTCGGCAACACACAACTTAACGTTGGGCTTTTCTCGGAAACTATAAAAGTGACCGGGCTCAAATTTTATGTGAACGTGACTCATTGTGTTGTGAATAGCAATTTCTTCCTGTCCATCTGATGCCTCATATAATATTCAGAACTGCGAAAGTGACTCGATCGAGCGTTTGCTCTTCTTGTCTTCAGTTTCGTTTGTGTGTTCTTTTCTTCACGTACCCTCGTAAGATTAATCGAAATAACATTTTGACTTGACTTGCCTATTTAGTGCTGTCTTGGATCGGACCCGAGAATCCCGACCAAGGTTCAAGGAGAGACTCCAGCTGCATCCCTCAACTGCCTCCCAACGTGGAAATCCTCGATCGCGAGGTGGAGAAGAGCGCACAAGAGGAGGAGCAGGAGGAAAAGAAAGGCCCCAAAGAAGATGCTAGCGGGTCGACTGGGAATGCGAAAGGGGACGCAGGGAGTAACAGCGCCGATGCGGGAAGAGGGAAGAAGAACAGAGTAGACGTCGAGGAAGGCGAGCCTGAGCAGCACGATGACTTCCAGCCAGAGAGTAACGACAGTGCTGTGGAAACAGGCTTGACCTCACCAAGGAAACAATCTTCTGGTTCTGCGCCCAGATCCTGAAAACCTCGAGTGTCATTGACTTTGCAAACGGAAAAGACAGCAGTAATGCCCCTTTGAGTATCGTATTCCAACAAGGGTGAATAGCGCTGCAGCTGCAGAAAGAAAAGACAGCAATAACAACGTCTTCCAGTTAATGTGAACTTTACTGCAGTACCAAACAGAAAAACACACCAATGATACCACTTCGCGCAGCGTCTTCCTGCAAGTGTGAACTTTACTGCAGTACCAAACAGACAAGACACCAATGATACCTCTTGGCGCAGCGTCTTGCAACAAGTGTGAACTGAACTGCAGTACCAAACAGAAAAGACACTAATGATACCACTCCGCGCAGCGTCTTTCAGCAAATGTGAACTTTACTGCAGTATCAAACAGAAAAGACACCAATGCTACCTCTTGGCGCAGTGTCTTTCAGCAAGTGTGAACTTAAGGCTGGAGTATACACCTGAGGCCATATTTTAAAGTGGTTAGGCAGTTTTAAAGGTTTGTTTTTATGTTAGTTCAGTGTTTTGTTTATCAGGAAAAAACAAAACAAGTCGCGTAAGGCGAAATAACTACATTTAGTCAAGCTGTGGAACTCACAAAATGAAACTGAACGTAGTCCGCCTCTAGTGCAAAAGGCAGTGAAAGTGACGAGCCTGTTTGGCGTGGTAGCGGTTGCGCTGTGCTTCATAGCACGCTTTACTGTACCTCTTTTCGTTTTAACTTTGTGAGCGTGTTTTTTATCCAAACATATCATATCTATATGTTTTTGGAATCAGGAACCGACAAGGAATAAGATGAAAGTGTTTTTAAATTGATTTCAAAAAACATTTTGATCATAATTTTTATATCTTTAATTTTCAGAGCTTGTTTTTAATCCAAATATAACATATTTATATGTTTTTGGAATCAGGGAATGATGAAGAATAAGATGAACGTAAATTTGGATCGTTTTATAAAAAATTTTCTTTTTTACAATTTTCCGATTTTTAATGACCAAAGTCATTAATTGATTTTTAAGCCACCAAGCTGAAATGCAATACCGATGTCCAGCCTTCGTCGAAGATTGCTGGGCCAAAATTTCAATCAATTTGATTGAAAACTGAGGGTGTGACAGTGCCGCCTCAACTTTTACAAAAAGCCGGATATGACGTCATCAAAGGTATTTATCGCAAAAAAGAAAAAAACGTCCGGGGATATCATTCCCAGGAACTCTCATGTCAAATTTCATAAAGATCGGTCCAGTAGTTTGGTCTGAATCGCTCTACACGCACGCACGCACACACACACATACACACACACACACACCACGACCCTCGTCTCGATTCCCCCCTCTATGTTAAAACATTTAGTCAAAACTTGACTAAATGTAATGAATAGAGCTTGTCGCGCAAAATTTTGAGATAACGACTGAAGTTTGAGCATAGGTATGAGATGTTTTCACGCAAACCCTACTGAAGAATTAACCATATCCACATATCGAGGCTCTGGGAGTTACTTCCCTTGTTTTAGGAAGCAAGCTTGGGGACAATGCAAAACGGATGATAGGTATCCTGAACGCTGTGTTGGCGTGAAATTCATCCCATTTGTGAAACCGGGAAAGCATCTGTACCATCTAGATCGCTGCCTTCGCTGGATAAAAGCCTGCAATCGCCCAGCTTACCAGTTGAACGTCAACACAATCAAGTCGTACACGTACATTTGCAGCAAGGTCAGATCTCGCACGACTTTGATTCAAGGCCTATTGCTAATTTTTTGATGGTTTGGTCTCAGTGTCACAAAAATATGACGATCTAATCAATCACTGATTTAAAAAATAAGTATGTTGCCCTATATCCATTGACATTCTTAGTGAAATAGATCTATTTGAAATAGTATTTCACTGCCCCGACCGGCGAACTTGTTGCCGGCTGTATTGAGCTTGTGTGTTCGTGTAGGCTTTATACTCAAAAAGTCAAAATCACAGTCGTCTCCGAAACAAGCAATAATCAGAGTTGGGGGGAAAACATTTCGTTTGTTCAGTTTTGTTTTGTTCTTGATAGTTTGTTTATCTCACACACACACACAAACACACACACACACACACACACGCACACACGCACACACATTGCACGTACGCGCACATACACACACCTACTGAGATATGCCTAACATACACGCACGCTTGCAAACACACACATAATACGCAAACGCAGTTTAATTTCCTCAATACAAGGCGAAAGGCACACACACACACCACACAAATAAACACACACACGCAGTCCCACACACACACACACACACACAACCCTCACACACACAAATAAACACACACACGCAGTCAACCCCCCCCCCCACACACACACACACACACAACCCTCACACACACAAATAAACACACACACGCAGTCCACCCCCCCACACACACACACAACCCTCACACACACAAATAAACACACACGCAGTCCACCCCCCCCCCACACACACACACACAACCCTCTCTGACACACACACCCGCCCAACCCCAGCGTCCAACTCAACTTTCACCAACAACCATACCCTACTCTCTCTCTCTCTCTCTCTCTCTCTCTCTCTCTCTCTCTCTCTCTCTCTCTCACACACACACACACACACACACAAGCTCACGCAAGCACAGCCACACACAGCACGCGCATACACACACAATGACACACATCACACACAGCACGCGCATATACACACACACTGACACACATCACACACACACACCCACACACACCTTTCGCAGTTCGCTCACAGTTCTTCTCTTTTCCATCGTCGCCATCTTCGAAGCTTGCTTCGCTTTTCAGGGGAGATAACCCGTTTATCACATTCGCTGCTGACTTGTGGGTCAAGGCTATTTGTGATATTGTATTGTGAATATGTAAACAAAAAAACAATCGGATGATCACAAACTGAAGAAGAGGAATAGGGAAGCAAAATAGAACACCAAACATAGTGATTTTACAGGTGAATTTGGAAAAAACCCACTTATGTATCCATTTTTGAAGCCCAATTTGAAGCATGGAACACAGTCAAACATAAATTAAAAGTGTTAAAGTGGTTACAGTGTTCAGAAATAATGTTAAATAACAAGTTGAGTTATCCCTCTTCACCAATTTTAAAAGAAATACACCTCTTGTCGCGCACAATTTTGAACTGTGATGCTTTTACTACCTCCACCCCCTACTCATTTTTGACTCACATGCGAAGCAAAAGTGAGTCTATGTACTCACCCGAGTCGTCCGTCCGTCCGTCCGGACGTCCGGAAAACTTTAACGTTGGATATTTCTTGGACACTATTCAGTCTATCAGTACCAAATTTGGCAAGATGGTGTATGATGACAAGGCCCCAAAAAACATACATAGCATCTTGACCTTGCTTCAAGGTCAAGGTCGCAGGGGCCATAAATGTTGCCTAAAAAACAGCTATTTTTCACATTTTTCCCATTTTCTCTGAAGTTTTTGAGATTGAATACCTCACCTACATATGATATATAGGGCAAAGTAAGCCCCATCTTTTGATACCAGTTTGGTTTACCTTGCTTCAAGGTCAAGGTCGCAGGAGCTCTTCAAATTTGGATTGTATACATATTTTGAAGTGACCTTGACCCTGAACTATGGAAGATAACTGTTTCAAACTTAAAAATTATGTGGGGCACATGTTATGCTTTCATCATGAGACACATTTGGTCACATATGATCAAGGTCAAGGTCACTTTGACCCTTATGAAATGTGACCAAAATAAGGTAGTGAACCACTAAAAGTGACCATATCTCATGGTAGAAAGAGCCAATAAGCACCATTGTACTTCCTATGTCTTGAATTAACAGCTTTGTGTTGCATGACCTTGGATGACCTTGACCTTGGGTCAAGGTCACATGTATTTTGGTAGGAAAAATGTGTAAAGCAGTTCTTAGTGTATGATGTCATTGCTAGGTTTAGTTACCCTAAAGGTCGAGGTCAAGCATGTGAGTCGTATGGGCTTTGCCCTTCTTGTTCAGAAAAGAGTGCATATCATCTTCCAAATAGACAAGCAAGGTAGTCAGATGATCATAAACTTCAGAACAGAAATAGGGAAGCAAAAAAGAACATCCAACAGAGTGATTTAACTGTTGAATTCAGAAAAACACACACTTTTTTTCCTCATTTTTGAAGCTGAATTAGAAGTTTGGAAGACAGAACAAATAAATTAAAAGTGCTAAAGTGGTTACAGTGGTTACAGTGTTCAGAAATAGTGTTAGATACCAAGTTGAGTTTTCGCTCTTTATCACAGTTAAAAGAAACACACCTCTTGTCGCGTACAATCTTAAACTGTGATCCTTTTACTACCCCCGCCCCCTACCCATTTGAACACAAAAGAGTGCATATTCTCTTCCAATTAGAAAAATAAGTAATTTTAAGCAACTGGACATTTTTAAAATACATCTTTTCTGTCAGTCCAAGGATTGCTTAGTCCTTTAAAAACAAACAGACTAGGATTTAACGCACCCATTTTCAGAAAAAGTTAACATGATAATTGATATATCAGACTTTTTTTATGCAATTACTACTGAAGATTCCAGACCAGGTAAAACAATCATTTTATATCCTTTGTCACATTTTTTAAATTTGTTTTATAAATCTATCTATAGCGAGTCTTGTCTCTTTGTGTCATTTAGTTATTTTCAAGAATTCTATCCTGGCAAAAAAAATAAAAAAATTGTTTTATTGTTATTATTGCCATTAGCTGTGTCACTCGAATTTCTTTGTCAGACTGAAACTTAGCTGTTGCGAAAAAGTCTGCTGTGTGTGTCTGGGTCCAAAGCAACTTTCACATTCTCAACTTTCACGTTACTCACACAAGTATACAATTCTACCCACAGAGGCGTTCGGGGATGGGGGTCTCGCACTCGGGCGAATCACACCACAAAATACAAAGTATAACGTACACAGACTTTTCTATTGAACCAAAAAGCAAATTAAATCATGAATAAATCAATCAAGCAAAACTTCCACACAATGACACACTCACTCTCGGTTCACACTGCGCCCTGGGCGTGCACACTTGGCAGCACGTATACCGTTCCGACGCCGTTTGTCTTCCTGCAAGTCCAGCACAGGCACACGATTGTCCAAGAATCACAATAATCCTCGTGAATGTCACAGCAGGCATAGTAAGGTTACGTAGAAAAGTCCAAAAGGGTGCGTAAATGGTGGTAATCCGGCACACACACACACACACACACACACACTCCGGTTTGGTAAGTTACCTGATAAATAATGTAGCCTGTAGAGTTTAACGGGGAGACTGATCAGACAGGAAGAGCAATATTTTCACATTTCCGATGTTCAGCGATAAACTTGTTTTCTTTGAGAGTTCGATCTTCGTGCGATTCTGGCGCGTTGTCACCAAGAACGTTAAAAAAAACAGAATATCATCATGATGCCTCTCTAAAAAAAAAAAAAAACAGGTCTAGGAGCTCTTCATCTAAAGTCAGTCAGTATTAACCTCCTCAACACAATCCTCATCGTCCCATAGTGATTTCTGCCGCCAAAGAACATGTGGTTCTCAACTCACAAGACCGATTTGTCGTCTTCTATTGCGAAATTCAGATCTACCCCAACTACGTGCATTGATCTGAGCAATAAAATGTAGATGCGATCATCTGCAAACATCTCTTCAACACAATCTGCATCTTGTCCCATCGTGATTTCTGTCGGCAAAGAACATGTGGTTCTCAACTCACAAGACCGATTTGTCATCTTCCAGTGTGAAATTCAGATCTGCCCCAAGTACGTGCAATAAAATGTAGAAGCGATAATCTGGAAAAAACATCTGTTCGCGTGAACGCTGCCACGTTGTCATCAGTCCGATGTCTTTTATCCAGAGCAGGGATGAACACACTTTTTCATAAGCAGTTTGTTTATCCGCAGACTGCTTTCCATTTATTTACTTGTCGTCTGTTTTAGATTGACTCGTAGGGTTCTTCAGCCATGCAAGAAGAAATGCTTGTTTACTGACACGTTCTCACGCACGACATGTCGTAAATGCAAGTTCTAACGATTGTTTTTTTTTGTTGCACTGATAGAGAATGTTGATAGTTGTAAACTTCTGCCATTTCCTAATATTTATTTCATTATCTTGCATACGGATATGGCTAATAAGTGGATAATCTGTTACCACACGAAACGCGTTTTAAATCCGGGAAGGGAGGCTACTCCAGCGTACTTTCAGGTGTATCCTACAGCCTTAACTGCAGTATCAAACAGACAAGACACCAATGATACCTCTTGGCGCAGTGTCTTCCAGCAAGTGTGAACTTAATTGCTGTATAAAACAGACAAGACACCAATGATACCTCTTGGTGCAGTGTCTTTCAGCAAGTGTGAACTAAACTGCAGTATCAAACAGAAACAAGTCGCGTAAGGCGAAAATACAACATTTAGTCAAGTAGCTGTCGAACTCACAGAATGAAACGGAACGCAATGCAACGCAACAAGACCGTATAGGTCCAATTCATTCTTCTTACTCGGCGTGACGTTATCAAATGGATCGGCTAGCTTTAGCCCTAAGGGGCACAACTCCGCTCATACTCTCTTCGCGCATATTGGATGCCGTCTTTGTTAGTTTTCTTCATTGCACTCTTGTTCTTTTTGCGTATTTCACTGTGTATGCAGACATGGAAAGGCGCGAGCGCCGTAACCAACAGCGAAAACGGCCACACGACCACTCAGCGAACCAAAACAGAATCCCTAAGCTGCCTAAACGACAATAGTCAATCTATTGTCCCGACCCTACAACCCGGTCTACCCTCGGGCGGACCACCCTCATCTTCCAAAAAAGGGATGAATTGTCTCGTTGCTAAACCAAACAAACAACTATTACACCCTCCCTCCAATGAACCTGTACGCATAGTACACATACGGGGAATATAACCCGTTAATATACGACCACAGTACATTTAGTACAACATGATACATCCTAGTACACACCATGGAGGAAAAATCCCACCATAAATCATACATAAATGATTATCTTTATTGTTTTTCTCTCAACAAACAAATACACGAATCACCGAGCCTTATATAAGCCTCAGTCACTGTGAGGACATTTGGGTAATAAACCACCAGTACGTGCAAGTACATCCTAAAAAGGGAAATGAATAATAGTCATCTATAAATGATTATTCTCAATTGAGAATCAAAATAATGAGGATATGGGTTTGAATAGTTGTCCCCTGACGAGGCTACCTTTCAGTTTCCCCAGAACACCTCTCTAAAACCACAAAGAAGCTATCCTAGCAATTTGAAACTGTAAATATTGCCGAAAAGTACTACAATTGGGAGAGGTACTTAGGGATCTCTGGGCTGCCTACTGCATTTGCCGGGTTTGGCAGACCCTTGATTTTTACCCCCTATGCCACACAACGTGTCATTTTCACTTTTGTCGAGTCGCCACCCAACGCTCAAGCACTGTCAGAGATCGTGCAAGGCATCCAACATGGCGGCGGATGACCAATTCCAGAGAGTTACGACCCGTGATTCTCATACCGCGCGCGCCGAGTAGAAATGCTGTTGATAACTTGAGTTTCTGCAATGGGCCTATACTCGTAGCATCGTCAGTCCACCGCTCATGGCAAAGGCAGTGAAATTGACAAGAAGAGCGGGGTAGTAGTTGCGCTGAGAAGGATAGCACACTTTTCTACACCTCTCTTCGTTTTAACTTTCTGAGCGTGTTTTTAATCCAAACATATCATATCTATATGTTTTTGGAATCAGGAACCGACAAGGAATAAGATGAAAGTGTTTTTAAATTGATTTTGAAAATTTAATTTTGATAATAATTTTTATATATTTAATTTTCAGAGCTTGTTTTTAATCCAAATATAACATATTTACATGTTTTTGGAATCAGCAAATGATGGAGAATAAGATGAACATATAGCGGCCCTTGTACGTTACACAAAACAGCCTCATTGTGCACTCCATGCAACAAACACCAAAATTGGCAGAGACAGGCAGTTTTATGTATTTATCAAACTCTGATACAGGGCCATCGTGAAAAATTAGTTTAAAGGTGTTTTTTAATACAATTGCAAAATGGCCGCCACATGTACTTTAGCAAAATTATTAATTTATGTTCAGTTGATGCTACAAGCACCAAATTTGGCAGGGAGGTACAGTTTTATGTACTTGTCAAGGTCTGATACAGGGCCACCAAAATAAATTTGTTTAAAAGATTATTTTAATGCAATGTTCAAAATGGCTGCCACAAAAAAAAGTCTAAAATTGTAGATTTGCGTTCATGTAGTGCAACAACCCTCAAAATTGGCAGAGATGCACAGTTTTCTGAACTTATTAAGTTCTGATACAGAGCCACTTAAAATATGAATATTTGCTGGTTATTTAAAGCATAATTTCAAAATGACAACCACAGGAATACATGCAAACGCACATGCTGGAACGTAACTGAAGGAACACAAGAAGTTTAGAGCAATGTAGCTTGATCTACCTAGTGTTGGGGGTTGTTAGCAGATGCACACACACAGTTGCAGAGGGCAGTACACCGTAGTCCGGCTTTGCAGCATTTGCAGCGTTGGGTTCTGCATGACTTCTTGCAGGCACACTTGAGAAGCTCGCGGCATGCTGTAGATGCTTCAGGGCCGATGGTCCAAAGGGGTTGCCACTCTCCGTCATTGTTTTTCCAACCCCATTCAGAGGGATTATGCAGGTGTGGGATTTTCTGCCTGGCCCCAAATGTAGCTGCCTTGATAGACTGCCCTTTTGATATGCTGTAGCAGAGCATCGCTTGTTGGTGAAATGTTTTCAATCTGCCTGGTTTTCTTGATGAAGAGATGTCTTCTGGCGCTGTTGACATCCAGGCAGTTACTAGCTTTGTCGTAGAGGAGCACAACAAACCTCTCCAACACAGCTCTGTCATCAGGTGTCAAGATACACGGAGGCGTTGACAGCCGAAGGAAAGTTTCAGTCACATCATCGAACATACTTCACACCTCCCAAGCCTTCTTCTTACTGATGCCATTGAAAAATGACACAGTGTCGCACCCAGAAAAACTGTGGAAAAGAGAAAGGCAGGATGATCTGGTGGGACCAAGGTTCCTGGCAATAAGGTGAGCAGGAATGTGCCGGAAGTCTTTGCCAACACACATCGCCACCCAAATTTCGTGGTCAGGATAGCGTGATGCAGAGGCGACGGCTAGGACAACAACATCTGTGTCGGTGGTGCGAAGCAAGATGTGTTTGCTGTCCTTTGCTGCATCCACTAGGTGTGTCATTATCCTACTGTCGGCTTCCTCATGGGTGCAAGGAGACAGTGCACTAAGCTCAACAGGGACATTGGAAATGGCAATAGAACACTGGGTGGTGACAATGGTCTTCTCAGTGGGAATTCGCAGGAGACACTGTGCCAGGTACTTAAAGAGCTCCGTTTTGTTGTCATCTACCCTGAGGAATGTGTGCCAGTTGGGTGGTATGGCGCCTGTTGGTGTGACACGCTTTCTCTTTCCCTTGCCCCTCACCTCCCTTGCAGTCTTCTTCAGGCTGTCTGTCCTGTACATATCCCATATCACATCCAGGCGGGAAACTGTTTGCAGCAAGAGGGTGATGTGCGGCAAAAACACATCCTCTGCATATGCACGAAATGTCTTTGCTGCCCCAGGCCGAATCATGTGCACGATTGCAGCGCCATCCAAAATCAGAACATCTGCATCAGAACGCACTGCTTCAGGCGGTGACAATTGCTCCAGGCATTCCATCAGGCGTGATTTCAATCCCGGCCTTATTTGTCCTTCAGAGGAAAGTGATGGAGGGGTACTGTGATTTTCATGCTGGAAGAAGTCGTCGAGTCCTCCTGGGCGGGTCTGGCATGCAATATAGAGCCTGGAAAAGAGACTGTTGTTCTTTTTAAGGATGGAAAGTTTGCAAGTTCCAGTGCCTTTCTTCTTCCGTTTTGTGCCAGCAATAAGGACCATGTTGTTGCGCTTGATAGGGTCAGAGAATTTCTTGGTCTTTGTCTTGAGCCTATCTTCCACAAATGATGTGTACTGCTGCATCCCGGTCGTCAACATGGATTTCATGGCCTCATGCGTCGCAGCACTGATGATCTCAGTGCTCTGAAGAGCCCGTGAGGAAATCGCATGTTCGCTCAGCAAAAGGGTTTCCCGCCTCCTTTATGACATCAATGATTTTTGTGACGTTGTCAGCAAAATCCACTTGGAAGGCCAAGCTTTGCTCATGATGGCCAAGTTTCTCCGAGTCTTTCTCAGGAGGGCTAAGGGTCCGTTGAAATTCCTGGATGATGCGTGCAACTTCAGGGCCACTGACCATCCACCATCCCAAAGCAGCTGGATTACCTGTCAAGCCAACGGCCCCACCATCACCTTTCACAATCGCATTATTCTGTTCATGTGCATGATCCAGTGCCAGTCTTGAAAATGGCCTTCCAGTCTTTTGCAGGACAAAGTGGCCTTGTTGGAATTCATGGCTAACAGACTCAATGGCACTGATTTTTTTCATTAAGTTCACATGCACAGACATCCACCTTGCATAGTTATGCTGGTCAAATGCAAAGAACACTGGCACCATTTTCGCGATGTACTGCTGATACAACATGAAGTCACCACTTCTCACGGAAGACAGAAAAGCAAGCACAAGAACTTCTAATTGCATGATCAAAGCCCAGAAGTGAAACGTTGGACTGTTCTCCGTCATGATGACTTTCCACTCATCCACAGGCATGATCTTCTCCCCAAGAGCTTGGCATGAGAGACGATATTGCTCATAGGCAGCATTCATCAGTTGGTAGAGGGCACATACTGTAAGCTGATGAGCATGCCGAGTCTTGGTGACATGAGCAGCTGACAAGAAGGAGTCTGCAGTACCAACTGTAGTCACACCAGCCTGTACAAGGACGTCTGTCCAGCCACTGTCACGCAGGAGACTTCCAAGGGCCTTCAAAAAAGCCCTCTCGGTGTGAAGTCCTCCCAAAACGATGGTCATTCTGCTTTCTCCATACAAATCAGGATGCCTCCACTGAATTTGTTTGGCAAGGGCAAAGAGAGGCCCTCTGCAACTGTGTGTGTGCATCTGCTAACAACCCCCAACACTAGGTAAATCAAGCTACATTGCTCTAAACTTCTTGTGTTCCTTCAGTTACGTTCCAGCATGTGCGTTTGCATGTATTCCCGTGGTTGTCATTTTGAAATTATGCTTTAAATAACCAACAAATATTCATATTTTAAGTGGCTCTGTATCAGAACTTAATAAGTTCAGAAAACTGTGCATCTCTGCCAATTTTGAGGGTTGTTGCACTACATGAACGCAAATCTACAATTTTAGACTTTTTTTTGTGGCAGCCATTTTGAACATTGCATTAAAATAATCTTTTAAACAAATTTATTTTGGTGGCCCTGTATCAGACCTTGACAAGTACATAAAACTGTACCTCCCTGCCAAATTTGGTGCTTGTAGCATCAACTGAACATAAATTAATAATTTTGCTAAATTACATGTGGCGGCCATTTTGAAATTGTATTAAAAAACACCTTTAAACTAATTTTTCACGATGGCCCTGTATCAGAGTTTGATAAATACATAAAACTGCCTGTCTCTGCCAATTTTGGTGTTTGTTACATGAAGTGCACAATTCGAACACATATAAGGGCCGCTAATAAATTTGGATCGTTTTATAAAAACATTTTTTTTTTTTACAATTTTCAGATTTTTAATGACCAAAGTCATTAATTAATTTTTAAGCCACCAAGCTGAAATGCAATACCGAAGTCCGGGCTTCATCGAACATTACTTGACCAAAATTTCAACCAATTTGGTTGAAAAATGAGAGCGTGACAGTGCCGCCTCAACTTTCACGAAAAGCCGGATATGACGTCATCAAAGACATTTATCAAAAAAACGAAAAAAACGTTCGGGGATATCATACCCAGGAACTCTCATGTCAAATTTCATAAAGATCGGTCCAGTAGTTTAGTATGAATCGCTCTACACACACACACACAGACACACACACACACGCACGCGCGCACGCACATACACAACGACCTTCGTCTCGATTCCCCCCTCTACGTTAAAACATTTTGTCAAAACTTGACTAAATGCAATAAAAACATGAATAAAATAGGTTGTGAAAAATCACTAAAACAAAAAATAACACTACATGTAGCCTACTGATGGACTGAGAAAACAAAATCAGGGGTTGTATTTCTTGAAGAGGTGCTTGAATGCTTGGGGTGACTGAGAGTGGCGGATGCGAAAGGGGAGAGAATTCCATTGTGTGGGTGCGCAGAAAGTAAAAGAGCGTTGTCCGTATGTTTTGGTTTTGGTGTGTGGAATGGTTAAAGCGGGGCTCACACACGGGCGGAGCAAGAGCGGAGTGGAGCAAGGAAATTGTCTCTAATCTCCACCTGCCCTCTCACACACACGCTCCGATCCTGCTCCGGTAGGGGATTCCCCTATGATATGACATAGTTTCTCCACTCGCGCTGCCCGTTATTTGACACAGACATCAACACGGTGATCGCTGCACTAAATTCACGTGCAAACTGTAGTGACTCCAATGTGTTAGCAAGTGGTGACCCATTTTGTGGTTATTCGGCAAACTTGCACGCAAAAGAGCACGGTTTTAAAACACAGTCTAGTTGGTTTAAACAATGTTTTATTAAATCAAACATGGTACAACAATACAACGATAAACAGTAGGGACACGAACTCAAGCGAACGCTTATATTACGCGCCCTACGTAGTTACAAATTAACAAAAATATGATGTCGGACAAACATTACTTATAAACTATGGAACTATCTAGGTAAACAGCATAGTTGAAGCAAACCAAAAAGAACAAGAGAAAGCTAGCAGGAGGAAGAGGGGGAGGGTGGAGGCGGGACGAAAGAATGGTAGGTACATATGAAAGATGAAGGTGGTTAGCGCATACAAAAAGAATATACATAGTACATTGTAAACTGTAATCCAGTGGCAAATAAGCAGTAGTTCGCTGAATATATAATTGAAAAATGTATATAGAATACATGGCATGGATATGCGTACTGAGTCAAATTAACAAAAACGACCAGATTTACAGACAAACGATTGGACACTTTCAAAAATAAGCTTGTTGGTGCGAAGAGAAAGGTTTTCGCTACCATTTAACAATATTTCAACATGTCTGTAATGTACAGGTAGTGCATTTATTGTAGATAGGCGAGCGTCTACGTACAAAGGGCAATGTATCAAGTAATGGTCAGCTGTTTCGTGCAGGTAGCCGCAAGCGCACTGCGGATTTTCCTGTAAGTGGCGTTTGCACAGGTCAGAGTTCAAGTTACTCATGTTTAGGCGCATTCTGCAGTGATGAATCTCTTCCAATCGTTTACCACAGTAGTAATTGGCAGGTACGTTATAATCAGGAATAGTTAGATAGTGTTTGAATTCGCTGATTGAGTTAGTTGTTTTGATGTTGTCTGGCAAGTTGTTCCAAAGGACAGTGGTAGATGGTATAAAAGATCGACGGTATAATTCAGTTTTGCAAGTGGGAACTCTTCTTTCTGATGGTCTTCTTCGGTGATAGGGGTTAACATCAGAAGTTAAAGGTGGCAAAAGTTGTGCTAAGTAATGAGGACATTTGCCAAATACCATCTTGTAATATAAAATTATTTTGTGTCTGCTCCGTCTTTCTTTTAGGTTACAAAATCCGCTTTCTTTATACAGCTTTTCGTGGCTGGTGCCGCGTACACCACCGATTATAGTCCGAATGGCTTCCAAATGTAATTTTTCCAGTGCAGTTGACCAGTACTCGGTGCAGTTGTCCCATAGGATGTCTGCATAGTCAAAATGTGGAAGAACAAAGGATTTGTACATAGTTTCCAGACTTTTACGATTTAATCTGTATTTGTAATATCTTAAGCAATTAATTAAGAGGGTGACCTTTTTTACGATGCTTCTCACTTGGAAGTCCCATTTACAATTATTCTGCAAAATTACGCCAAGATGTTTATGTTGGTTCACGTTTTCCAAAACAATATTATTAAAAATGATTGGTTCGGTTGGTATATTATCACGTTTTTGTCTAACAATTCCGTTTTTGCTTCGTTAAATTTAACTTTCCACTGTTTTGCCCAGGTACTAATTTTATTTAGGTCTGCGTTCAAAGTCTGCGCTCGTCTAATTGGATCTTCTAAGGACATGGACATGCTCGTGTCATCAGCAAACAACTTTATAACAGATTCAATATCATTCACAATGTCATTAATATATATCAGGAATAACAAGGGGCCAAGAACAGAGCCTTGTGGAACACCTGCCGGGATACATTTTAATGCAGACTTAGCACCCTTAATAACAACAGCCTGATGGCGATTTGTTAAATAATCGTGAAACCATTTTAACAATTGTCATCTTATTCCTGCTAGTTCCAGTTTATATAATAACCCTTTATGCCAAACTTTTTCAAATGCTTTTGACACATCACAAAAAACAGCTTGAGTGGTAATTCCCATATCGTAATTTACACAAAACTCGTCACAAATCGAAGCCAGCTGACAGATGGTAGAGTCACCAGAAATAAATCCTGACTGTGCAGGTGATAATATATTATTTCGCTGTAAGAAGGTGTAAACATGGCTGTGGACACATCGCTCCATTACCTTCCCAACACAACTTAATAATGAAATTGGTCGATAATTGTTACAACAATCGGCTGGGCCGGCTTTGTAAATAGGAGTGACATGAGCCGTCTTCCACAAACTAGGATATATACCTTCTCTAAGGCTTCTGTTAAACAAATATGTCAGGGGTTCTGCTATGGCGTCAACAGCAGCAACTAGAAGTCTATTGTGAATAAGATCCGGACCAGTGGCTTTACCTGTATCAAGGCGTTTAATAACCTCTTTAACCTCATCGACTGTAAGATAACTCTCATTAAGTTCGCTGTCTAAAAAATCAGCTTGAGGCAAATTGTCGTCTGGGGTTTCAAGAACGGAATTATGTATGAAAAAATTGTTCAGAACGTTGGCTTTTTCCTGGTTTGACTGGTAAATCTTGCCTTCAAAATTAATCGGAGGAATTTCATCAACACCAAGCCCTTTCTTGTCCATGAATGACTTTACCAACTGCCACCACTTTTTAGTACCAAAGGAACCTTGGTCGGAAATACGTTCGTCTAACTCAATATAAAATTGCTCGACTCTGTCTCTCTTAGCTGCTGTGACACGATTACGCGTCTGACGATAACTCAGCCAATCTTCTAAAGAATTACTCGTTTTTGCTCTCAGGTGAATTTGATCTCGCTCGTCGATTAACTTTAAGATGTCTGGGGTAATCCAGAGTGCGTCTTTGGGGCGTACAGTAACTTCTTTAACCGGCATGAACTGCTTTGCAACATTCATAAATGTTCTACTAAAATCGTCAATACTATCATTAAACATTTCATTTGTCACCATACCTGTCCAGTCAACTTGTGAAAGAGCGTTACAAAACCCTACTATATTCAATTTATCGTAATTGAAAATAGTTCGTTTGAAGGAGTTACTCACATTTACAGTACTTTTTAGTATCGCCCGTGGCACGCTGTGGTCGCTGCAAATTGGTGGCAGAACATGTACAGATTTAATTAGTTGTGGCGTTTGTGTAATTATGAGATCTATGCAGGTACTGCTTGTTTCAGTTATACGTGTGGGAACATCGACAAGTTGACAGAGCTGATATGAATGCAACATATTGAAAAAATTGTGAGAGGGAAAACTTATAAAATCAACGTTAAAATCACCACAAATTACAAACTTCAAAACCTGACTATTTACTTTTCTTAAACTTTCATCTACTAATTCCCAGTATTGAACATTTCCATTCGGTGGACGGTAGAATGAACCTATCAAAATACTTTCTTTATTCAATTTTATCTCAACCCACACGGCTTCCAGGCCGACGACGTTAAACTCAGGACGGGGTTTATGATACAAATAATTCTTTACATAAATTGCTACTCCGCCATAAGGATGGTCTGGACGGTCAAGTCGAATTGGGGGGCTAAAATTTGGAATCAATAATGAGGAATTATCATCAGAATGCGCAAGCCATGTCTCCGAAAGTGTTAAGACATCGTGCCGTTGAACTTCGGGCTGCAATAAATTAATTTTATTCCTAAGGCTTCTGACATTAATGTGTACGACACTGATTTCATGCTCGTGTTCAGGACCTGGGTTCTTTTCTACATCACCTGATAAGTACAACTTCGATTGTACAAACGGGGTTACAAGACTTGACTGTTGGTCATTAAAATCAACATTATTAGTTTTTGCCAGTTTGGTGTTGTTTAATAACGCTGACCAGCTTTTAAAGCTGAAGGTAACACAACAAAAAACGAACAATGATAACGGAACGCGGGCTGGTGATTTAAAGGCATATGTACTCGATGACTATACACGCTAATTGCTTTACCAACAGCTGGAGACATGCTAAATTAAGTTCCCTGCAAAATATTGTGGTCTAGGACCCCTTCAATGTTGAGATATGTTAATTTTCATTTTGATCTGGATCGTCCTATTTATAGATTTGGCAACACATGTAACGTTGATGCAAGGGAGCTAACACCGCGGCTTTGTTGACATCCTCACTTTTTCAGAGGCTAGAACAAGCTGTAATGCATGTATTATGGTCCGCGCATGGTGACATATCGTCATTATATGGTCTTATGGTGCGTTTGACATCGATTATGGGCAAACTTCACTTTGTAAACACGGGAGCGCGTACATGGCAACACAGAAGATTCACATAAGAAAGCAAGTTTGCGACAGAGAACTACTGCTTTTCCATAGAAACACCCAATTCTGGCCCTGTACATGCTTAAATTAACTGACATATCCTATCAGGATCAGGAACATAAAAATGGCCAGAGGGAGGGTGTATCTGCAGGCTGGTCTGGGACGAATTGCGCTACAAAAAGACAACAGAAAAAACAAGGGTAAAGTTTGTAAAGAGGGTTCAAAAACAAGATTAAGTAAAGAACGTATATACAGAGTTCCCAATGGGTAACGGTTTTCCATTAGAAAACAACACTTCTGTAGCTCTCAGCTCGTGGTTCAAAATATACATATGTAGGCACACGGGAAGAAAGAAATACAACAAAAAATACAAAGTACAAGATACAAAAAAAGCAAGCAGTCATGGTCAGATGTCAATATTTCACGGTGTCACATTTTACTGCTTGCAGCAGCATACACACTTCACTGGGTAAGCTGTAGCATACAGAAGACGAGCTAGTTAGTTATACAAGGCTATACTCATTTTTCTAGTTCTTCCTCGTTGAACACTTTCGAGATTTTTTCGTTCTTTTTTATGAAGATTTCGCCATCACGGACCCATGTGTCCTGGATACGCCTCTCTTGTTTTAGGCGACGTGCTTTAGCTGCCAGTCTGGCCCGCTGCCTCGTCAGGTCGTCGTTTACAAACACCCCCCGTGGTGCTGACCGCGCCGCGGCTTCCGCTGCTGAGGCGGGTGGCGAAAATCCCATGGTCGAGGCCGTCTTGTGCTTGAGGTGCCTCCGAACGCCCATCAGCAACCGCTTGTGTCGATAGGAGGTGAACTTGACAATGATCTGACGATCGGCCTGGTCTGGTCTGCCGACGCGGTGGGATCTGTCGATCATGTCAGTTGTGATGGTGACGCCAAGTGCAGCCCCTAGTTTCATGGTAACTTCGTCAGTGTTCTCGTTGTCAGCGGCGGGGATGCCACTGATCCTGACGCAGTTGCGCCTCGAATACTGCTCGAGCTCGTCGACACGAGCGTGGAGGTCCGCGATCTCTTGGTCCTTGTTGGCCACCGTCTTTTTTAGTTCCTCGATCTGCTGCATCAGGGGGGCCACGACAGCCTCCTTTAGAAGTCGCAGGATTGCTGGATCCAACAGGGCCTCGCGCAATCCCTCCTTTACGGAGGTGATAGTGGAACTCGACATCGCCGAAGTTGTCGCGTCTGGCGGAGAGCTGAGGGTGGTGCTGTGCAGGAGCTGTTCTACTACGATGATGGTTGAATCGTCAAATGCGTCTAAGTAACTGTCCTCAAGATCAAGGCACGGCCTTTTTTCTGTATCGTCGCTGATAGGCGAGACCTCTCCTCTTCCCCTCTTTGTAGTGTCAGACATTTAAGTTAGCAATGTGATAACGGCAAGGAATAAACACTATGAACAGTCAATGAACAGTCAACCAAATAGTTCAAATAGTTCAATCGTGTGCCTGTGCCTGTGACTGTGACTGTAGGCAAGCCGTGGCGCGTCACAGATATGGTTCAGTGGAGCAGAAGAACAACACAGTCACACATAGAAATAGCAAGATGCACGTGAAGTTTGTACAAGCATTTCGTCTGTCACAAGACCGGGTGTCACATCTGGAGAAAAATGACAATACTTGCAAAGAGTGATTTGAAAAACATCAAACTTACTCGCTTATGAGGTGTTTACACGGCTCCATATAAAATGGAGTAAAAGTTGGCAACCTTACTGAATCCGTGGAACCAAAAAACACATGAGAGCACAGCCCGTATCCACCACAAAGACATTAGAACTGAGAGCTACAGAATCCTCGCTCAACTGTCCGCCATCTTGTTTCACACAGTCTAGTTGAATCGCCGCGCAAGATCTGGATAGGCTTCTTTCGATGCCGAACGATTGTAAAGAAAATTGTACAGCCTGATTCCACAGACATTCATGGTACTCCAGTTGCTCTATGAAATCGAACGTCTCTTCATCGGTCATCGGGGGCGCCATGTTTTCGATCAGTTACCTTGGGGGAACAAGGGAAGCAACTCACATATTATTTCCGGAGAAAGTGATGAGTGCGCTGATTGGCTGCACCGCTGCACCGGAGCCAAAAAAATAGAAACGTGTCCTATTCCTTGCTCCGCACCGCACACACCACTTTCTCCACTCCTGCAACGGAAGTAGCGTCATCTCTCCGCCTGGTGCAGCATACTCCACCCTTGCTCCGCTTGCTCCGCTTGCTCCGCCTGTGTGTGAGCCCCCCTTAAGGCCCGTCCAGACACTCCCGGCCGACCCTGTCCACATTTGACTTATGCTCAAAACGGCGCACCGCGTCGTGCTATGATCGCGAAGCGTTATTTGCAGAAGAATAGCGCGTGTTCTAATTTCTATGACACAGACATAGAACGACGGAAATTTGACCAATCAGAGCAAACCAGAGCGATGACGTCAGCTGCTCGCGGCGCGGCAGTCGAATGCAACTGAACCTTCTTGTCAGGTGACCCGCTTGACTGATACCGCGTTGTGAAAAGAATCGTCGATGTGTGGCCACTCGGCAAATCCCGCGCGACGCACAAAACGGCCTGCGCCGCATAGAGCGTAAAACGGCGGCCAAGTCTGGACAGGGCTTTAAGGATGCGACAGTCAGAAGAGGCAGGGAGTTGTCTTGCTGGAGAATAGGCGGTGAGGAGTTCAGAGAAGTAAGCAGGAGACGAGCCAGAAAAGAAGTTAAAGCTGTGGTCTATTTATGACTTTCCGGGGCTACGAGGTTAAAAAGACAAGGAGGAAAATCATGTACATAATTCTGTACAGCAAACGCTACCCGAAACCCCACCTATACGGCGTGTATGACCTTGAGAGCTTCAGTCAACGCTTGAATTTTGCAGGGATAACATCCGGTTTGCTCTCTCAAGGCAGATCACATTTTATCTTCAAGAGAGATCAAGGGGAAAAAATAAACGACCCGGCGAAGATTCGAATTCTCGACCTCGAGACTTTGTGTCTGATGTCCTAACCACTATAGTCAGGTCGTCATTTCCCGATTTTGACCTTAACCCCTCAAAAAATACCTCGGAGAATGTTTTGACTGTTTTGAACTCTGTGATGTCTGTAGATTACAGATCCGACGGATGACACTCTGTCATCCTTGGGCATTTTGATGTATTCAAGATGGCGGACAAGATGGATTCCAGACTGCAAAATAGTCGAAACTGCATGCTATAAACTAGCAGAACTGCATTTATTTATGTTTTCCGGGAGATAAAACGGGAGTTAATATGCATAACAACAGTTACATGATTAGCAGACACTATAACCCGAATGGCTGGTCTGTTAAGGGACCGTTAAAACTGGTTAACGGAGCAGGATGATATAGTTAGTTTTAGCAATATATTTTTTCAGTTACAGCTAATGGTTTAAGCTTATATGTGTTGTGGGCTTTGATTACTGTTGCACTTTGCTTGACCTTCATCGCATTTCAAGGTCATATGAATGTCAAATGTTCATTCAAATGATAAAGGATTATACTATTTTTGAAGATAAAATGACGAAATGTCTTCTTAAAACTTGCCATGAATAAAACCGTTCACCAACACTGAAGGTCACACGTTTTCAAGGTCAAACAATTTCAAGGTCATATATTTTAATGTCTGCAAAACCATCACTTAGCACGTGCATCACTACAAAGATCACTGTCAAGAAGACGAAGCTGAGATTGTATGGCAATGTAACAAGAACAGGCGGGATCTCCAAGACCATCTTACAGGGTATGGTGCGCGGAAAGAGAAGATAGAGAAGACAAATGAACAGAGGGACAGATATCATTACAGAGTGGATTGGGAAATGTTTTGCAACTTCCCAAAAATTGCTCACAGCCGCCAGAGGTGGAGACAGCTTATGAAGCGCTCGTCGTTGAAGTGACCCTACCATCCTGGTGGGTTCCAGAATCAATGAGTGACTTGGTCGGTGAGCAAGCAGATAACAACTTAATCCTGGAAAAGTGGCTGTAATACCCAGAATAACTTAAAGTTATCTTGTGCTCTTTTTAAAAAAAAGATCTAGTCAGGTGAGGAATGTATACATCAGACGAAAGGCCTTGTAAGGTGTCACAGCGCCAAGCGATTGACACCATATACACAGTGTTGTGTCAGTTAGTGACGCCCCGAGGAGGTGTATTAGGCGTCATGTCAAGAGGCTAAACCTGATGTACCATGTCTCATATACAAAAGACCTCTATCTCATAACGTAAAGGTCATGGCGACGAACCAGGGATACTGGTTAGTATGCACTTTACCTCGCCGATGACCACACAGGATGATGTGTAGTTTACCACTCCAGATGACCAGGCGGGATGACCACGCTGGTTTACCACACAAGATGACATGGTCATGCAGTGAGTTTCCAGTTTGAGGGCAGCCACCATCGATCCTTTTTTCAATTGCCGAAATGGTAGCGGATGACTATGCCTGATGACCAATAAATGACCACGCCCGATGTTTACGCAGGATGTCATGTAGATTACCAGTACGGGTGACCGGTGAGAATTGCCAGTGCGGATGACCAGTGTGGATGACCTGTGCAGATGACCGTGAAGGATGACCAGTGCAGATGACCAGTGCGGATTACCGGTGCGGATGTCCAGTGCAGATGATCATGAAACATGACCAGTGCGGATGACGAGTGCGGATGATTAGTGTGGATGACCAGTGCAGATTATCATGGACGATGACTAGTGCAGATGACCAGTTCAGATGATCATGAAGGATGACCTGTGCGGATGACCAGTGCAAATGATCACGAAGGATGAACAGTGCGGATGACCGATGCGGATGATCACAAAAGGATGACCAGTGCGGATGACCGCAAATGATGACCAGTGTGGATGACCGATCCAGATGACCAGTGCTGGTGACCGGTGAAGGTGACTGTTGCACATACGCAGTGCGGATGACTACGATGGATGACCAGTGCGGATTTGTGCAATTTCCAAGGAGTAGACATCGACATAAGATGGCACACGCACAGTGACCGACTGCGCAACCACTGCATGCTGTTGCACATGGTAAATTTCTCCACAGCCACACTTCAAAATTAGCATGACTTCAGTTGGTGTAGGTTCTACTCCAGGCGGTTTTCTGCCCATCCTACAACCACCCAGAGTCAACCGGATCAAGATTTGGAAGATCCCCGTAGAATTGCAATACAGCCCTTTTCAGATGGACGTTCAGCAATGGGCTGATGTGGGCGGTACCGTTTTTGATTTATGTGGACTGGTGCTTGGAGGTTCTAGCTAGCCAGGTTTCATATCTCTCACGTGATATGTTGTTTGAGATTTTGCACCTGTAGCACTCGCTTACAAACTGCGACATTTGCTGAAAGACTTCACCGATTTTCACGCATGGATCTTCTGCAGAGAAATTAAGCACTCCTACGAACACACTGGTTAATGAACAGCTGTCACCAGATGGCATACGCTTCCATCTAAAATAGCTCTATCGTCTGGTAAACAATCAAATCGGAGAAAACTAGTCTCTCACGATGTTCTTTGATCATCGCCCGCCATTTTGTAAGATCAATTTACAAGTTTTATCTTCGACAGTGAAACCTGTGCTTTGGAACACCATACGCACTAATCACAAGTCCACGAATAACACAGGTTTCACATCTTCTCAGCCTGGATGTAATTCTATACACACTCATGTGCAAATTGTTTCCATTTAGCAGAATGAAACACGTCAAATGCCTTTGTTTTTTGTCTTGGAAGAGGAGCTCAAGTACGGACACGGACAACACTACAGGCCATACTGTACGTGTCGTCATATTACTCATTACGTTTTCCCGACGTCATGAAGTTATGACGCCATTCTAGCCCTTTTTTCTATGGAATGCCTTTTGTGTCTAAACAAAAAAATCAACATTTGCTAATTTTCCTATAATTAATTTTGTCTCAATTTGCCCAAGGATTTAAAGATGTCATCCTGCGGATTTGTAAACTTCAGGAGTTAAACTACCCAAAACCATTAAAACATTTTCCGAGGTATTTTTCAAGGGGTTATTGCCCTGCCGTAAGGACTACTAGGCTACTGCGCCAATTGAGAAAAAGAAGGAAAAACATTGATATGAATTCATGTTATGTTATTCTTGAAGCAGCATGATTTATATATCTATCCGCCCACTGTTCAGAAGTGAATACATGTATAACTATTTCTTTGATGTCTGTTATCAGCTTCACAGAGCTTTGGAGAGATTCAAATACTCTTCTTGTCATTTTTCTTGCATGTTGTAAATAGAGATATCGCAGCTATTTGCAAGGCGCGAATGTCGTGTAGCATGACGGTGTAAATATGTACTGCGATTCCGTGAAACATGTTTGCAAATAAAGGCAAATTTGAAGGGCAATTGTTACGTTTTTGCAACGCATGAATGGTAGTTCAAGCGTAGAATGATATAAAAGTATTAATTGTTCCATCTTTGACAACACTGGTGGAGTGGCCTAGCGGTTAAGACATTGACCCCGACATTTCGAGGACCCGAGGCCTTGAGTTCGAATCCCTGCCAAGTCGTTTGTTTTTTCTGCTCGATCCTTCTTGACAAGTATGCCCAGCTCTGAGAGAGCAAACCGGATGTTACCACTGCAAAATTCAAGCGGTGACTGAGGCTCTCAAGGTCATACACGCCGTATAGTTGGGGGTTCGGGTAGCGTTTGCTGTACAGAATTCTGTAACTGATTTTCACCTTATCTTTTCAAACTCGTAGCCCCGGATAGTCATAAATAGACCACAGCTTTAAAGCAGAGGGTGGACAGTTTGTAGTCAATGCGGGCTTGAATAGGTAACCAGTGCAGTGTGTGAAGAAGTGGTGTTGCGTGATCTCGTTTTCGTGCTTTGAGAATGAGGCGTGCTGCCGAGTTTTTGACTTTGTGTAGTTTATGAAGGAGGTACAGAGGACAGCCAGAGAGAAGAGAGTTGCAGTAGTCAAGTTTAGAAAGAACAAAGGCACAGACAAGAGTGTTAGTTGTTTGAGAGGAGAGTGTGTGGCGAATGGTGCTGATCTTACGAAGCTCAAAATAAGTAAAGCTGCTCTACAGACTAAAGATATATGTTTGTTAAGGGTCATGTCAGATGAAAGGGTGAATCCAAGGTTTCTAGCTGATGGTGAGAAAAGAATGTCGGTGTTGCCTATTTGAACAGAAACAGGTTGGGGAGAGGGAAATGTAGTGGGTTTTTTTTTTGCACAGTAAGACTTCAGTCTTATCATCATTCAGCTTAAGTTTGTTATCGACCATCCAAGATTCTCACAACCTTCCTTGAAGACAGCAAATGATAAAACAACAAGCTTACGCCGATACACGCTACTGAGTAAGCAATCTAAACAGATTATGATTGTAATAATTACAAATATCACGATCGGTGGACGGTCGTCATGACAGTGTCGGACAACAATTTTGCCTTGTCACTTCTGAGACTTGCCACAGACAAAAACAAGCCATAAAAACCAGAATTTTCAAAGTCGAGAAAACAACTCTGCTGTCCAGTTGCTAGCCGACAAGGACAAATATTAACCACACAACTGTGTTCACTCCACCAACGCCACCCCCCCCCCCCCCCTACCTCCTTACCCCATCGCCGTTTCTCCCCCTTCCGTGTAAGGTGCACTCCCCCCCCCCCCCCACTCTCTCTATTACAAACACACACGCACTTAAACACTCTGACACGCACGCGCGTTACTTTACGCACAAAGGTATAAACACTCAGGCGTACGCACAAGCACACTGATGTACCTCCCCCCTCTGTCAGAATCTTCTCACCAGATAAAGCACATGTCATGGTAAGTGCGTTTTACACAGCTGTTTTAAGGCTCGTCGGACAAGCGTGGGTGGAAAATCGGACCACGTTTTGTTTCCATATGATTACCCAGAGTATTACACTTCTTTCATTTGTTAAGCCGCCATCATTATAATGGGGCTTACTGGATTTGCTCTGTCTGTTTGTTTGTTTGTTTGATTGTTTGTTTGAGGCGGGCGGCCGGTGTTTGTCAGGTAAGACTTGTATCTCTGGGTCAATTAAGCTCAAATTTCGTGAAATTGTTAGGAATAGGGTTAGAAAAAATTACATTCCTAACGGTAGTCAAACGGAAGATATTAGCTTTTAACGCTTTTACAAACCGAGCCAGGGGACGAAACCCACTGACAGACCCTATGTTTGTGGGAATTCCCGCACCCAGAACTCCGAGTTACTTCCATTCGAGTCTAGTTCTATCACTGACAGTATGCGTTAGATTAGAACTCCGGTCAAAAACACGTGTTGAAGAAGCCGCCATTGGTAATATGGGGGTGGGACATGGATTTTTGATCGAGACTTCATGTAAATCTCAAACACCATAGATCCTTCATAACGACCGATTTTTGAAGAATTATTCCTCTCTTCAGTAAAACTTAGCATTTGGTCGCGGATTAGAATACGGCCCGGGCTCTCTGTCTCTCTCTGTCTCTCTCTCTCTAGCAAATCTGTAAATATTTTTAAATCTTCTTTAAAAAAAACCATCTAAACTGTTCTCTGTAAGTACACACCCGCGGTGACATAATTATGTGAATTTTACAGTTCTGTCTAATGTATACTATATTAATATTACTATATGTATAATTATATTCACGTCATATTACATATTCATAGCATATAGTATTCATATTGTTTTACTTCGTATATTAGATTTTGTGTTTCGTGTGGCCGTGGTGCGTATGCTTATTTACTGTACATTTACATGTTATGCCTATATGAATTCATTATATTATGTTATTTATATGCGTGCGGATGTGTTAGTGTGAATGTAAAGGGCACGTTGTAAGATTAGGCCCTTGGCTTAAAATGTTTACCCTTTATGTCAATAAAATGGTCTGAGTCTGAGTCTCTCTCTCTCTCTCTCTCTCTCTCTCTCTCTCTCTCTCTCTCTCTCTCTCTTTGTGCGGGCTAATAAATTGTGTAATTCGAACGCGCGCACCCAGAACTCCGAGTTACTTCCCTTCGAGTCTCGTTCTATCACTGACAGCATGCGTTGGATTAGAACTCCGGTCAAAAACAAGTGTTGACCTTAACGGGGTGAAGAAGCCGCCCTTGGTAATATGGGGGTGGGACATGGATTTTTGATCGAGACCTCATGTAAATCTTTTTAAGTCTACTCTATATACAATGACTTGTGCTTTATCATTCCTTTCTTTGACTTTGTTTGCATACTTAGGTAAGACTAGATGAATACCCGCTTCGCCGGGAAGAAGTAGAGCAAAGCCGGGTACCCGCCGGGAATGAAGGAAGGGAGATAAACGCGCAAAACACTGGAGAAGATAAGGAAGAGTTACTGGGAATGGATGTACAGAAAAACAATAAAAACCAAAATCGGTTCAGCGCTGCGCGCTTAGAGCACGTGTTGAAAATATTCATCGACAGGATTGTGTCCGGGGTGTACCTGAATATGCCCACCAAATTTGAAGCAGATCCATCGAGAACTTTGGCCTTGCATCGCGAACTGACACACGGACACACGGACACACACAAGCCGTATATAGTTATAGATAGTCTTACAGTTAGTGTTAACACTTTAGCCCCATGATTTGTTTTGAGCTGCTATATATAAAATAACTTGTGATTGATCATTCTTTTCTTTGTAGTTGTTGGCAAGATGTTGTAAAGTAAAACTGAACTCTTACAGATAAACATTGTTTGGCCAGATGATTGTTTTGGTTCTGATGTATAAAAAATGACTTGTGCTTTTGAATTCCTTTCTTCGCGGTTGTTTCACTACTCCTTAATTGTTTGGTCAAACATGGCGTTGTAAGCTGAACTCACACAGTTTGACTTGATAGTTTGGCCAAACATGGCGTTGTAAGCTGAACTCACACAGTTTGACTTGATAGTTTGGTCAAACATGGCGTTGTAAGCTGAACTCACACAGTTTGACTTGATAGTTTGGCCAAACATGGCGTTGTAAGCTGAACTCACACAGTTTGACTTGATAGTTTGGCCAAACATGGCGTTGTAAGCTGAACTCACACAGTTTGACTTGATAGTTTGGTCAAACATGGCGTTGTAAGCTGAACTCACACAGTTTGACTTGATAGTTTGGCCAAACATGGCGTTGTAAGCTGAACTCACACAGTTTGACTTGATAGTTTGGCCAAACATGGCGTTGTAAGCTGAACTCACACAGTTTGACTTGATAGTTTGGCCAAACATGGCGTTGTAAGCTGAACTCACACAGTTTGACTTGATAGTTTGGCCAAACATGGCGTTGTAAGCTGAACTCACACAGTTTGACTTGATAGTTTGGTCAAACATGGCGTTGTAAGCTGAACTCACACAGTTTGACTTGATAGTTTGGTCAAACATGGTGTTGTAAGCTGAACTCACACAGTTTGACTTGATAGTTTGGCCAAACATGGCGTTGTAAGCTGAACTCACACAGTTTGACTTGATAGTTTGGCCAAACATGGCGTTGTAAGCTGAACTCACACAGTTTGACTTGATAGTTTGGCCAAACATGGCGTTGTAAGCTGAACTCACACAGTTTGACTTGATAGTTTGGTCAAACATGGTGTTGTAAGCTGAACTCACACAGTTTGGCTTGATAGTTTGGCCAAACATGGCGTTGTAAGCTGAACTCACACAGTTTGACTTGATAGTTTGGCCAAACATGGCGTTGTAAGCTGAACTCACACAGTTTGACTTGATAGTTTGGTCAAACATGGCGTTGTAAGCTGAACTCACACAGTTTGACTTGATAGTTTGGCCAAACATGGCGTTGTAAGCTGAACTCACACAGTTTGGCTTGATAGTTTGGTCAAACATGGCGTTGTAAGCTGAACTCACACAGTTTGACTTAATTGTTTGGCCACATGGCGTTGTAAGCTGAACTCACACAGTTTGACTTGATAGTTTGGTCAAACATGGCGTTGTAAGCTGAACTCACACAGTTTGACTTGATAGTTTGGTCAAACATGGTGTTGTAAGCTGAACTCACACAGTTTGACTTAATTGTTTGGTCAAACATGGTGTTGTAAGCTGAACCCACACAGTTTGACTTGATAGTTAGGTCACATGATTGTTTCTGAAGCTGTGTGCATCATGCAGAGGAAGGCACACATTTTGTTTAGATTCTGCTGTTTAAATATGTATAGCACTAATATGTCTTGAATCTTAATAATTTCTTCTTTTTTTGTTGAGATTCTTAACATGCTCCTTTATAAGTTTAGCCAGAGATACTGTTGTAGACTAAAAGCTTACAATTACTTTGGACTTAATAGTTCATTCACAACATTGTTTTAGTTCTGCTGTTTTACAATTATATAACACATTTGTATTAGTATCACTACTTTGATAAAGTGATGGTTAAAGGCACAGTAAGCCTCCCGTAAACCATCACAGATACGGTCAGGCTTTTACACACAGTACAAACACCCTTTCATTTAAACACTCACCGATTGAGAACATCCTAGGTGCCCTCCGTAAAGAGCGAACAATTTTCAAAGAATTTATTTTTGCGTGGTTTATCTTACCCCTGAACCATCGTGAACCCGTGTCATCCAGTTTCCCTTTTTCACAATGTAGTCGTCAGTTAGTCATTTGAATGCGACTCGATGTGAGCTTATCTACAATAGCACGTTTTTATGCACGAAAAAAACGGCTGTGGTTCACAAGAACTCTAGCGATGGCTTTTGACTGTTGAGAGGAACGGCGATATATGCACTGTAAACCGTCGTCTGCTACGACCCTTGCGTGACCCTGCTTCCGGGCTTTTCTGATCTTGTCTTGATGAAAAAAGAATTCTTTTATGATTAAAGAATGTTGTAACAAGCTGTCAATTTATTATTTAGATTTTAAAAGTTAGGTCTAGCGCAAAAACGCACCACGGTCCAAAAACATTCTGATAATCATCGATCCACGGCTATCGACAGTTTACATCGATAGAAGGGAAGTAACTCATTATTGACCTGAGTTCAGGATGGGTCCAAAAAGTGTTCGAGACAATCTGCAAAATTAATTCTTTAAAAATTGCTCGCTCTTTACGTAGGGCACCTAGGATGTTCCCGTTTGGTGAGCGTTCAAATGGAAGGGTGTTTGTACCGTGTGTAAAAGCCTGACAATATCTGTGATGGTTTACGGGAGGTTTACTGTCCGGGCGTGATTTCCGGTATCATATTCATAACAGCCGTCCCGGCCAGCACCAAAACGAGGCGCCATTGTTGTTGATGAGAAGTCCACGAAAATAAATTCTTTGAAAATTTCTCACGCTCGACAGAAAGGGCAATAAATTAAATCACCAAAAGAATAGATGCTTTCACCAAAAGAATTGCTTAGTTAGCAAAAGATATTCCAACAAAAAATCGGATGTTTCCACCCACAAAATAGATGCTTCTAGCAAAAAAACGATTGATTCTACAAAAAAAAAGAAATGAGACTTGCAAAAGAATTCTCAACCAAAATACGAATTATTTCAACAACAAAATATCTACTGTCAGCAACAAATATAAAGTTTAGTGTACTTTCAGAGACAAAATAGTGTCACTCCATATCATAATCATAATGATAAAATCAGTGTACAGAGCAGTCAAGATCAGTGTGTTCACTGCCTGATAAGCGCTGGTCTCGACAGCTTTGGGCGCCCGCGCTTTCGCTTCTGGCCGATTGGCCCGGGATGGTCTTTGCCTGGGCAGGGGGGTTGGTCACCTCCAGACGAATCTCCATGCCCATGGAATGATGACACACGTAGCACTTGAGGAACTCCGGACAGTTGCAGAAAAACTGATTGTTTTCGTCGATCGTAATCTTCCACACCGACCTCCGACATGTGGCATACTCCTCGAAGTCAGCCCAGGACGATGATTCAACCTTTTCTTCGGTCTCTCGGATGGCAGTCTTGAGCTCCTTTTCCAGGGTTGAAGATCCCACGAAGATCGTGTTCCCAGTCTTCAGCGACTAAGCTGGTGACGTTGCCCACTGAAACGCTGTTGTCCACATTTTCAGTGTGCGATGTGGTGCTTCGGCAATCTCGGTGTGCCTTCAAACTCCATTATCAACGGACAGAATCTGTGTCCTTGCTTGATTCAGCTGAAATTGTGATCACAAAGCACCCTATGCTTAAGCGAAATCAGTGAGTCAAAACAATGACCAACACTCACACCGTGTTTCACTGTGTTGGAGAATGACTATCCATTTCTTTTGTTGAAACTATATTTTCTTTTGCCTGAAGTAGTCAATCTTTTGCCTGATTATATTTTCTTTTGCCCGAGTATATTTGCTAGCTTTTGCCAGTTAATTTTATTTTTTGTTCAGACAGCAATTCTTTTGGCGGATCAAATTTTTTTTTAGTACTTTAATTCTTTGTCACTCAAGCCATCTTTTCTTTTGGTGAAAGCATCTATTTTTTTGGTAGAACCATCTCTTCTTTTGGTTCATTAAACAGGTGCCGACAGAAAGCAGCCAGGATGTTCCCGTTCGGTGAGCGTTCAAATGGAAGTATGCTTGTACTGTATGTAGACGCTCGGGGAGCTCTGTGATGGTTTACGGGAGGCTTACTGTGCCTTTAATACAACTGATCTTTTGTAAACTAATATTTGATTTGCATCACTGATTTTCTTGTGTGGGTGTTCCACATACACACAAACACACACTAACACATTAACACACACACACATTAACACACACACATTAACACACACATGCAAATAAGACTAACAAAGAACAACCTTTATTTTAACCCCCCAAAAGAGAGGTATCAGACATAAAAATTATTAAAGCAACAAACTAAAGACACACGCACATACACACACACTCACCAATGACACACTCTCTCTCTCCCTCTCCCTCTCTCTCTCTCTCTCTCTCTCTCTCACTCTCTGGCTCAGTATGGTTTGAAACAGTTTTGCGTGACTTAACTTTCACACAACCAATGATATTGGTCATGTACAGCCCATACTTTCTAAAGAAGATTCAACATGAAAACTATGCATCTACACAACCCACGCCATCAGAAAAAAGATAAACTCATTAGGCAAAAAAAAAAAAAAAAGGTGTGGTAACAGTAACATAGCCAAAAAAAAAATAGGGTAGGTAGGTAGGCAATCACTTTTTTTTTTTAAACTTTTTTTTCTGACGTGTACAAATTAAACCTACTTGACAGGGAAATAAGTGTGCGACTCGGGCGCTTTCGCTTTCATTGCGTTTTTTGCACTCGTTTTTTTTGACAAATGTAATAAAAAGTTATAGGATCGGCCCCTAAAAATAGGGTAGGTCGGGTTACCGTAACCACACCTATTTTTGACTCACATGCGAAGCAAAAGTGAGTCTATATACTCACCCGAGTCGTCCGTCCGTCCGTCCGTCCGTCCGTCCGGAAAACTTTAACGTTGGATATTTCTTGGACACTATTCAGTCTATCAGTACCAAATTTGGCAAGATGGTGTATGATGACAAGGCCCCAAAAAACATACATAGCATCTTGATTTTGCTTCAAGGTCAAGGTCGCAGAGGCCATAAATGTTGCCTAAAAAACAGCTATTTTTCACATTTTTCACATTTTCTCTGAAGTTTTTGAGATTCAATACCTCACCTATATATGATATATAGGGCAAAGTAAGCCCCATCTTTTGATACCAGTTTGGTTTACCTTGCTTCAAGGTCAAGGTCACAGGAGCTCTTCAAAGTTGGATTGTATACATATTTTGAAATGACCTTGACCCTGAACTATGGAAGATAACTGTTTCAAACTTAAAAATTATGTGGGGCACATGTTATGCTTTCATCATGAGACACATTTGGTCACATATGATCAAGGTCAAGGTCACTTTGACCCTTATGAAATGTGACCAAAATAAGGTAGTGAACCACTAAAAGTGACCATATCTCATGGTAGAAAGAGCCAATAAGCACCATTGTACTTCCTATGTCTTGAATTAACAGCTTTGTGTTGCATGACCTTGGATGACCTTGACCTTGGGTCAAGGTCACATGTATTTTGGTAGGAAAAATGTGTAAAGCATGTGAGTCGTATGGGCTTTGCCCTTCTTGTTTTTTTTGTATTTAGTCAAGTTTTGACTAAATATTTTAACATCGAGGGGGAATCGAAACGAGGGTCGTGGTGTATGTGCGTGTGTGTGTCTGTCTGTCTGTCTGTGTGTGTGTGTAGAGCGATTCAGACTAAACTACTGGACCGATCTTTATGAAATTTGACATGAGAGTTCCTGGGTATGAAATCCCCGAACGTTTTTTTCATTTTTTTGATAAATGTCTTTGATGACGTCATATCCGGCTTTTCGTGAAAGTTGAGGCGGCACTGTCACGCCCTCATTTTTCAACCAAATTGGTTGAAATTTTGGTCAAGTAATCTTCGACAAAGCCCGGACTTCGGTATTGCATTTCAGCTTGGTGGCTTAAAAATTAATTAATGACTTTAGTCATTAAAAATCTGAAAATTGTAAAAAAAAATAAAAATTTATCAAACGATCCAAATTTACGTTTATCTTATTCTCCATCATTTGCTGATTCCAAAAACATATAAATATGTTATATTCGGATTAAAAACAAGCTCTGAAAATTAAATATATAAAAATTATTATCAAATTTTTTTTTTCGAAATCAATTTAAAAACACTTTCATCTTATTCCTTGTCGGTTCCTGATTCCAAAAATATATAGATATGATATGTTTGGATTAAAAACACGCTCAGAAAGTTAAAACAAAGAGAGGTACAGAAAAGCGTGCTATCCTTCTCAGCTCAACGAATACCCCGCTCTTCTTGTCAATTCCACGGGCACTGCCTTTGCCACGGGCGGTGGAGTGACGATGCTACGAGTATACGGTCTTCCTGCGTTGCGTTGCGTTCAGTTTCATTCTGTGAGTTCGACAGCTACTTGACTAAATATTGTATTTTCGCCTTACGCGACTTGTTTAGGCCTTACCGCCTCTTTCCAAAGTAAATGACGTACACAGTTTTGCGTCACTTAACCTTCACAGTACCATACTCATGAACGGCCCATACGCTGGGCGAAAAGTCTTGTTTTGGCACTATAACGTGGCATATAACATGAAACATGAAGTTAATCAACTGAATTTTGTGGCATTATACCTGTGCGATTCACATCAAGTTAGACAACGTACGCCATTTTCGGTGCATTTTCGTCGATTGAACAACAACATTAATTAATTATGCTTAAGTTTGGAGCTCATTCCGTCAATCAATTTCACGACAAATGTTCTTGGGCTTGCTTACATGGACTTGTATCCAAAAAAAGTCAAGAATGCCACTAGATTCTGAGCGGCTATGATTGAATTTAACAGGCGTTGCCTACCCGGAACCGGGGTTAGAATGAGAACAGCTAAGCCATGTGAAGAAAATCAACGTAAGTATATGACACTTCTTCCACAAATGAAGCCTCTTACCTAGTCATACAGAAATAAAGTCGAGTACTTCGTCAGCCACAATGTAAAGCTTTCCCCTCTCCACGGGTCACCGTCATGAACTAGCCGGAAGTCGCCTGTGACACGAACGAACGCTGTCTGCAAGGGGCCATTTGATTGGAAATTAATTATTCATGACGCGACTTCCTTCCCTGTTTTGTAAAGTACCTTTTGATTGAGACTAAGTTTCATCCAACAGACAGTCCCAACACAAAGGTTTTTGATCGAAAAGTATAATGCCAGTGTAAATAATTATTATGGTAAACTTGCAAAGGATTGGTGCTTATATAGACACTTTTTTCATTGATGCCATAGGATAATTGTATTGATTGATTTCGTATGAACATTTTTGAATGTGATACCCCCTGACCCATTTATTCATAACATGTTATACAGTACTTGTATGCCGATAATTAAACCCCATGTATACTTGGAGGCTAAAGTGTGACCACCGTCCCCACCTACCCTCCCTCCCCTCCCCTCCCCTCCCCCAACCTCAGCCCCCCCCCCCCCCCCCCCCGCCCTCCATTTCCCCTGTCTTTTCAACAACCCACCCTACTGTCTATGTCTGTGTCTTGTCTAGGTATGTGCGTGTGTATGCGCTAAGACAGCCATGGATACGTTATGTTGATAAACTCTGTGTATGCTCTTTGTTATGTTGTGTTTATATGTATATGGCCAAGAATCTGTCATGGCGTCGAAAGAAGGAAAGAGCCCGCTTGAATTATTTGGCAGGCTCCTGCTTCTAATAAACTTTTTTTGCAAAGAACATTTTTGTGTTGGATGAAAGAGGATGAATGGACGAACGTTTTGGTATAACATGGTGGCAAATTTATGCCGTAAGCAATGAATAACGGACTTGTGATTCCAACCTTACCTAGTCATTCTGGAGAAAAAAGCGTTACGCGATTTTGGGTGCTTTCAGTTTTGTAAGAACTGTACTCCGAACACGTGCGCGACCGGTAAATCCTTCATACAAACCAGACAGGAAATGAATGCAGTGTTTAATGAGACCAAAAATGAGCTCGACGGAGCTGCCAACTTCGTTCATTTCGCTTGGAAAAGTGATGCGAGATGTACGTTATTATCCTTGTGTAAATTCGGTATCGGTCAGTCAAACGGTCGTACAGTCCGCGGAAAATGTAAGATGGCCGCCAAAGATCGATTTCGAGGTTCACACAGTCTACTAAGTCTAAAATAATATTTAAAAAATTGCTTGCAATGCATGCTTTGTCTGTGATTCGTGAAAATCGACATGATTTGTTGATTTTGTGTAAAAAAAAAATTACTTATAACCAATATAAAACGTTCTCGTTTTGCCGAGATGTTGAGACAAGCGTGACCTAACTAGTCTCCCTTGGTCATTTGCATATGATCTATCAATGACAACAGGACTTTCACACCTACGTGCGAGATGGACGAGCCCAGCCCCACGGGTAAAGTGTGCATGGTCGTCATCCAAATAGTAACGTACATCACTTTTGAGAATGAAACTGCTATAAATCGAGTGATTTCTTACGAAACATGATAAATACAATGTTTGAAAGGAAAAAGTATTCGTACCTGAATGATTCAGTCGAAAATCGAATGTTGTTGAATTTTTTTTGGGGGGGGTTGGTGGTTTTGTGTAGGTGTTAGTGGTGCCGGCTTGGTTACCCATAGGTCTGTGACATTCTTAGTTTATATGATCAAAGCTCATTGGCAATTGCAAATATTCTTAGGGAGGTAGGTAAGTCATGCTATCTAATTTTTACATTTAGTCAAGTTTTGACTAAATGTTTTAACATAGAGGGGGAATCGAAAAGAGGGTCGTGGTGTGTGTGTGTGTGTGTGTGTGTGTGTGTGTGTGTGTGTGTGTGTGTGTGTGTGCGTGCGTGCGTGTAGAGCGATTCAGACCAAACTACTGGACCGATCTTTATGACATTTTACATGAGAGTTCCTTGGATTGATATCCCCGATTTTTTTTCTCCGTTTTTTCGATAAATGTCTTTGATGACGTCATATCCGGCTTTTCGTGAAAGTTGAGGCGGCACTGTCACGCTCTCATTTTTCAACCAAATTGGTTGAAATTTTGGTCAAGTAGTCTTCGACGAAGCCCGGACTTCGGTATTGCATTTCAGCTTGGTGGCTTAAAAATTAATTAATGACTTTGGTCATTAAATATCTGAAAATTGTTAAAAAAAAAATAAATTATAAAACGATCCAAATTTACGTTTATCTTATTCTCCATCATTTTCTGATTCCAAAAACATATACATATGTTATATTTGGATTAAAAACAAGCTCTGAAAATTAAAAATATAAAAATTATTATCAAAATTAAATTTTCGAAATCAATTTAAAAACACTTTCATCTTATTCCTTGTCGGTTCCTGATTCCAAAAACACATAGATATGATATGTTTCGATTAAAACACGCTCAGAAAGTTTAAACGAAGAGAGGTATAGAAAAGCGTGCTATCTTTCTCAGCGCAACTACTAAACCGCTCTTCTTGTCAAATTCACTGCCTTTGCCACGAGCATGAGCGGTGGACTGACGATGCTACGAGTATACGGTCTTGCTGAAAAATTGCATTGCGTTCAGTTTCATTCTGTAAGTTCGACAGCTACTTGACTAAATGTTGTATTTTCGCCTTACGCGACTTGTTATTATTATTATTATTATTATCATGAGAGCTTATATTGCGCCAACCACAATTAACCGTTGCTCTCCGCGCTTTACATATTAATTTCTGCCGTTTGAAATTGAATTTTTTTTACAGACAAACAGACATTTTTTACGCACAATATATAACGCATTCACATCGGCCAGTAAACCTCTAGCCATTACGGCGAATATTTACTTTTCGCGGCCTATTATTCCAAGTCAAACGGGTATTTGGTGGACATTTTTTATCTATGCCTATACAATTTTGCCAGGAAAGACCCTTTTGTCAATCATGGGATCTTTAACGTGCACACCCCAATGTAGTGTACACGAAGGGACCTCGGTTTTTCGTCTCATCCGAAAGACTAGCACTTGAACCCACCACCTAGGTTAGGAAAGGGGGGAGAAAATTGCTAACGCCCTGACCCAGGTTGGAACTCGCAACCTCTCGCTTCCGAGCGCAAGTGCGTTACCACTCGACCACCCAGTCCATTTCAGGCTGTTTTGTTTTCCTCAGGCAAAATATAATTAAAACTAATGAAAAAAATGTGTTTCAATTTGCATCCGGCAGTTAGGGTTAATTATTTTGCGTTTGGGGATGTGACTTTTTTTTTAAATGGGATATTATATTTGGTTTGGGGTTGTGGCTCCATTTTATCTGTGGGCAGGTATTTAAGTGTATAAAAGACATCACAATTTCAGGCAAGTGTTTCGTTACAATGGAACTTGGAAGAAAAGTGTTGTTCGGCAGTACAGTAAAACCTGTCTCTAAAGGACACCCTTGGGGTATGGTAATGGTGTCCCTATTAGACAGGTGTCCTTTCTTCACAGGTGGAGGGGCTGGGGCAATATTTTACAAAGAACACGTAAAATGTACAAGACACTTTTTGTCAATTCTGGAGTATGTATTTATTTTTCAACACAAAACACAAGGTAAAAACTTAAATAAAATTAATTAAATAAAATAAACTTAAATAAAATTACCAGATCATTGTACAAGGCAAAGATTGAGGGCGGTGACAGGAATAGAGAGAGAGAGAGAGAGAGAGAGAGAGAGAGAGAGAGAGAGAGAGAGAGAGAGAGAGAGACTGACTGACTATTAGGGTTTAACGTCCTCTTTGACCAACTGGTCTATATTGGGACAGGTATTGGTAATACGCTGAAGATATGGTGTGATGCTTTGATTCGAACAAGCCCGCTGTGGCTGTCTCCTTCGACACACCAGCATTGGGTTTGTCTCGTTGAAATGTTGATGCTTGCATATGTTTTTTTTCAGTGTGTGTGTGTGGGTGCGTGCGTGTGTGTGTGTGTGTGTGTGTGTGTGTGTGTGTGTATGTGTGTGTGTGTGTGTGTGTGTGTGTGTGTGTGTGTGTGTGTGTGTGTGTGTAACTTAGAAAAGGGACAGGAATGACTGATGCACAGACACTTTGTTGGGATTTCCTGGTTTTGTCATTAACATCCTCGTCCTAAGCGCGTAAGCCACGATGCTAGCTCAAAAAGCCTAACGTCATGCTATCATCACTCACTGCTCTTACAAACGAACACACACAAACCTATGAATAAAGTAGATCTTTCGGGATTTAACGTTTTTTTAACTGCCAAAATTTTACTTTTTATTCTTGTTGAAATTCACATTTCATAAAGATCGGTGAAAAATTAGAAAATAACGGTTTATAACTGACAAAAGCTTAGTTTTCTTCTGAAAAGTACGTATTGAAACTCAGTTATGGACAACGGACCTACTCACAAAATTTCATAAAGATTGGTGAATTAACTGCCAAAAATCAACTTTTTATTCTTGTTGAAATTCAGTTAGGGACAACCAACCTAACCACAACATTTCATAAAGATCGGTGAAAAATTAGAAAATAACGGTTTATAAAGTTTTTTTTAACTGCCAATAATTAACTTTTTCTTCTTGAAAAGTTTGTATTGGAGATTAGTTAGGGACAATGGATAACTGTGCCAATTTTGGTGTAAATCCGACAATTAGGGACCAAGAAACAAGGAGCAGAGTGTTTTTTGGCGGTTAAACTGTCATTTTAACAGTTTAATGATTTGGTGAAATTTCTTCCACCACAATACAATACAATGTTTTTTCTACCCATTATTGCAAGAACACCAAAATCACATTTTTTTGGAAAAATCGCTTTCACCCATGCTAGAACCTCCCCTTAAGTGCTCAAGACACTATACTGACCCCCCCCCCCAGGTGGCCCATACCAATAAAAACAGTTTTATTCTGCTAAAAACCACATCTCCTTTCTTACCCACAACAACATTAATAAGATAAAGCAAGTCTAAAAAATGGTGTTTGTGTATAACTTTTTGGACACACTGACAGATTCCTGAAAAAACGGAATTTAACGTTTTTTTAACTGCCAAAATTTTACTTTTTATTCTTGTTGAAATTCACAACATTTCATAAAGATCGGTGAAAAATTAGAAAATAACGGTTTATAACTGACAAAAGCTTGTTTTTCTTCTGAAAAGTACGTATTGAAACTCAGTTATGGACAACGGACCTACTCACAAAATTTCATAAAGATTGGTGAAAAAACGGGATTTAACGGTTTTTTAACTGCCAAAAATCAACTTTTTATTCTTGTTGAAATTCAGTTAGAGACAACCAACCTAACCATAACATTTCATAAAGATCGGTGAAAAATTAGAAAATAACGGTTTATAACGGGTGTTTAACTGCCCCAGGTGGCCCATACCAATAAAAACAGTTTTATTCTGCTAAAAACCACATCTCCTTTCTTACCCACAACAACATTAATAAGATAAAGCAAGTCTAAAAAATGGTGTTTGTGTAACACTTTTTGGACACACTGACAGATTCCTGGCCATATAAAAGAAATAAAATTAAAAAACAAAAACAACGTTTCATCCAACTTTATCTGTCGACAGCCAAGACATAGGCCCCGCCCACCTCGTGACGAGTGCCTGTGATGCTTCTCTTCTCACACACGTGCGCGCGCATAATTAATAGTCTTGGTCAGATCATAGATGTGTATTGACAGGATCGCCAACTCGTTGCGCGCGCTCAGCAAGTAGCGGAAAGCGGAAAAGACGCTTTTGACAGTAACTTTACTTCCGGTGCAGTCTTTCAACACATGGAGAAGAAGGAGAATTTCGAAGGGGAGGTGGAGTTTGTGGCTGAGGTATGTGAAAAGCAAACAAACCAATACAAAAAGATCATTGCTGATGATTGAAATGAGTCATGTGAATTAACAATAAAGATTGATTGTGGACGGCACGTCATTATTTTTTGTTTTTAACACTTGAAACGCGAGAGCATCTGACACACTGGTAAATCCCCGAAGCTGTGCACGCAAGCTGATCAGCAGATCGTTTTTGTGCAGAATTCTCGCTCACATCGGCCACTATTTTAGCTCAGCGAACCGACAAATTTGCAACAGAACAATTTCTGAATGTTAGAAATTCGGCTGTAGATTTATAGATACCCTTTCTATTCCATGGTTGTTGTTTTTTCAGGGGGAAAGTACCGACATCTCAATCGCTGAAAAGATGACAGCATCACCACAAAAGAAACTCCAAGAATTACCAACAAAAGTAAGTAAAAATATTGACAGATCTATGTAAAAGACTATGCACAATTTAGAACTGGAACAACAGATATTTAAGAAATAACCGATAAGTGATATATTATAACTGAACCATTGATTGATTTGAATGTACATCAATGATGCATGGAAGTTAAAAATGGTGCAGGAACTGAAGTCAGATCAACACATCAAAAAGATCAGTGCAATATATTTGTTTTCTCTCCCCTCTAGCATAATTCTGTTTTGATATATGCTTGATGTCTTCTGTTGTTTTTAAATTCATTGTCACTTCTAAATTGCATGCTTTATTGCAGAACGCTTGTTCTTTCTGCCTTTCAACTGCCTTTCACCGGAGCTCAGAGAGCTTGTCGACCTATTCTCCACCAAATCGTTCAACTTCAAACGTCTATCAACTGCCATTAATAGCTATCATCCAGCTATTTGTATGGACAGTTAGACTTATTTTTCCAGAAATTTAGTTTTACTAAGGGTTTATTGTTCTGCTTTTTTTCAGACATTCCGTCCCGCACCAGAATTGCCAGAGGATGTTGCAACTACAACTTTGAAGAACTGTGTCGTGATGTACAGCAGCTTCCCGAGTCGTGGTGCCTCGCGAAGAACGAGGTGAACCAGGTGGTTAAGGTTGTTGTGCTGGAGCCTGGAGGCCAGCTTGTGTTGACTTTGAGTCAGCATTTTCAGTGATTTTTCTACGCAGCTGGTGGTGTTTGGATTTAAAGTGTAAAGGAAAAAGTCCCTCCCGAAGCAGCGTGCTGCAGTTTAGACTGGCTTGGCGACAGTGTTGAAGTGAGTGACAAGTAACATTTTCAGTAAATCGCTTTGTGTTACAATTATTCAACACCAATTCTTAGCCAAGAGAATGATTTTTTTTTCTTTCATTTGGAATGTTGTGTTTTATAGGTTAGGTGTGGAAAATTGGATTTGACTGTAAAGCTCTTTAGCAGAGAATGTAAATAAACTTGACCAAGAAATTATTGCGACAAATTTCAAACTCCCAAATTAAAGCCTTGATTAATTCCCGTTAATTAATTAATTAAATTAAATGTCACAAGAATTTATGCTTTAATTTGGGTGCAACATGTTGAAACTTTGTTTGAGAATGCATCTACTTCATTGATTAAATATATGCATGTATATGAATAGGAATCTTTCTTGTCAAATTGTGCGAATTGAGACTGAGTGAGATAGTGAATGTTGGTACATTACAGGGCCGGACTAAGCAAAGAGGAGGGGGGCGGGGGGGGGGGGTTGCCAGTGGTGGTCCAGGGGGATGTTCCTCTGCCCCTTGTGGGGGTCAGGGGGCGAAGCCCCCTTAAGCTGAAGGGTAGGTCATATTCTGAGATAGGAAAATGGTCGCTCCTTGCATGAAACGGCATAAAATAAACAATAATACATTTTTTTTTAAATAAGTGAGGTACATGTATGTTTAGGGGGGGAGGGGGGGGGGTTGCACAACCCCCATAACTCCCCCCCCCCCCCCGGTAGCCCTAGTCCGGCCCTGCATTAATTGTCACTGTATGGTGTGTGTGTGTGTCACTGTGACCAAAGATACATATGCTCTATTTGAGTTCATACAACTTCCAATTCCATTCAAACGTTAACAAAGTGTTGCTTTCTTTCTTTCTTTCTTTATTTGGTGTTTAACGTCGTTTTCAACCATTCAAGGTTATAACAAAGTGTTGCTGGTATGCGACTGAACATGTTCTATTACGAAAGCAAAGCAAATTCCAGTGTACATAGTGGTCAACATAAAAACAATGAGACGCATCGATGCAAGACATTTATCAAGTGGCTGACAATTGATTGCAAAATATCTCACTGTCAAAATATACAAAGGAATTAGGTTTGAACCATAGCAAAATGAATATGTTTCAATTTTTCATGTTGCAGACTTAAATTTACATGGACTCATGAAAATACAGAACAGGCACTGAACAAGCCATGTGATACAATACTGAACCAAATAGGAAGAGAAGTACATTTTAACGACAGCAGATTTTAACACCAAAAATCGACACCTAAGACAACAACCAAGAAGTTCAAATTCAATGTACATGTACTTGATCAGATAGGATAGTTTGTACTGCATGAAGAAAGATCATACACAACACACTACAGACATCCTTCCTGATTGTTCTCAACATTGTATGTTTTCAGCTTTTTCCTCAAACTCCTTTCTTTCCATGTGCATTTCATTTTGTCCAACATTGTATGTTTTCAGCTTTTTCCTCAGTCTTTTTTTTCCATGTACATTTCATTTTGTCCATCATTGTTTTCAGTTTGTGGTGGAGTCTTATTTAAAAAAAAAACAGAACATTTTGCAAAGTGTCTTCTTGAACAGCTTGTGACAGATCAAATGAATACAAAGTGTCATAAAAACACACCGGAACAGCATCACTGTTCCTGCATCCTGCATGCTTCAATAAAGTCATCTGCTTTTGCCTGTGTGTTGATGCACAGGTTTCTCAGAAAATATGTTCCATGGACATCAAATCACCAAAGGGAAGTAATCGCTCTTTATGCATACGACATGTGTAATAGATTAAGCGAGAGTTGTACGGAACCTTTTCTCCTGGCACGAGAGGATGAAAGTCGCTTGTATATTTCAATACTTGTTATTCTCTCAGGTGCCAGGAGAAAAGGTTTTGTACAACTCTCGCTTACTCTATTACACAGTCATGTCGTATGAATAAAGAGCAATTACTTCCCTTTGGTTATTTGATATCATCAACGCTTTGCCTCATTCTGTTTAAGATTTCTGCTTTGTGTTGCATGGACAGACACATCTGCAATACATTGGGCTTGACAAAGGTCAGTTTGCCCTCGTTCAGCATGCTTGTCATGTCAGGGGTGGTTTCACTCTCTTCACTGTAGGATTCAGGTGCGCAAGTCAGGCCTTCCAAACACTGCAATTTCTCATCTCTGTACGCACTCTTTTGGAGACACCAAACTCAGTGTTTTAGCTTTTTGGCAACACATCCTCCAACATACTTTGCATTGTCCTCTTCATCCTCTTTGATTTCTAATGCACTTACTGGTTCCCTAGTTTTTCTTCATAGGCCTTTAAGACACCAACAGTATAAACATGTTCAAGGCAATCCAGGCTGAAACTGCAGGGGATACTGTCAACTCAGTAATGCCTGAATGCTGGGTTGAAAAAGCAGAGTAGTACCTGGCCCACGCCTTCTCCTTGGCAGCATTCCCAACCTTGCCTCAGGGAACTAGGCAGTCATGAAGAAGCAGAAGTTTCTCTTCCAGATCTGCACCTAAAACACAAAAAATAAAATATTATAATTAAAACAACACACAAATATAGCAGAAATCAACCCAAGAATGAAACTGAAGATGTAGATGCATGCACACAATCAAAACCAACAACACACGACAAAAACCCAAAACTACACTTTACATGAATGGATGTGAACATATTAAATTTTGTATTCCATTTGTCGTTATAGAACGTGTTGACAAACCACTTTCATGAATCCTTATCATGTCTTACAACTATGACATGTGCTATTAATGATCCTAAAAAACACATGAAATATTGTAGTGGCAGGCATGTACCTAAAATATTTGTAAACAGTAGCCTCTCTGTGCAACGAAGCAGTATTTTTGCTCGAAAACTATGAATGAAAGTGATCTTTCAGGTACTGGGACTTTGCAAGCTGATTTTTTTTATACCGCCTTACTCAAAAACTTACTTTTCAATTACTGAATTGGTCGACAAGCCCTCTGAGCTCCGGTGAAAGGCAGTTGTCATTCTTGATAGATGCACAAGCGTTCTGCAATAAAGCATGCAATTTAAAAGTGACAATGAATTTAAAAACAACAGAAGACATCAAGCATATATATCAAAACAGAATTATGCTGGAGGGGGAAAAAAACAAATATATTGCACTGATCTTTTTGATGTGTTGATCTGACTTCAGTTCCTGCATGCACCATTTTTAACTTCCATGCATGATGTACATTCAAATCAATCAATGGTTCAGTTATAATATATCACTTATCGGTTATTTCTTGAATATCTGTTGTTCCAGTTCTAAATTTTCATAGTCTTTTACATAGATCTGTCAATATTTTTACTTACTTTTGGTAATTCTTGGAGTTTCTTTTGTGGTGATGCTGTCATCTTTTCAGCGATTGAGATGTCGGTACTTTCCCCTGAAAAAACAACAACCATGGAATAGAAAGGGTATCTATAAATCTACAGCCGAATTTCTAACATTCAGAAATTGTTCTGTTGCAAATTTGTCGGTTCGCTGAGCTAAAATAGTGGCCGATGTGAGCGAGAATTCTGCACAAAAACGATCTGCTGATCAGCTTGCGTGCACAGCTTCGGATTTACCAGTGTGTCAGATGCTCTCGCGTTTCAAGTGTTAAAAACAAAAATAATGACGTGCCGTCCACAATCAATCTTTATTGTTGATTCACATGACTCATTTCAATCATCAGCAATGATCTTTTTATATTGCTTTGTTTGCTTTTTACATACCTCAGCCACAAACTCCACCTCCCCTTCGAAATTCTCCTTCTTCTCCATGTGTTGAAAGACTGCACCGGAAGTAAAGTTACTGTCAAAACCTCTCGCAGCCGCAGACGGGAGTTCGAAACAGGGCCAGCGTTGGCGCGCGCGCAGAGTTGGCGATCCTGTCAAGGGATATCTATGGTCAGATGCTCGTCACTGATTTTACGCCCAGACTAAATCCTCTGACGTCATCTTAAATATGCCACACATGTGTTACGTCACGTCAAAGTTCTGTCTGGAAGTTTGCTCAATATGGAGTCTATGCGAACAACTTCAGCAGACCTTATTTGTATCAGTTTATTGGCAACATACCGGAGACGACCGGACTATTATTTGTAGAATTAGGACAGGGTATATTTCTGGTTCAAACATGAGCCGACATGGAAGACGTCACCTCCCGAGAAGCCATGTTTTCCCCCTTCTTTGTCTTCTCCACATTTTCACTGCTGCGCAAGGTTACGGTATGGAAAGAAGTTTTGTAGTGTTTGTGCGAAAACGCATTGTAATGTTGCGTCGCCCAAAACAAATAACGGTTTTGGGTGTGACGAAAAAAAGAACAGGGCCGGAGTGCTATGTAAATTATTAGCAATTCTTCCAAATCAATTAAAACAAGTCGCGTAAGGCGAAAATACAATATTTAGTCAAGTAGCTGTCGAACTTACAGAATGAAACTGAACGCAATGCCATTTTTCAGCAAGACCGTATACTCGTAGCATCGTCAGTCGACCGCTCATGGCAAAGGCAGTGAAATTGACAAGAAGAGCGGGGTAGTAGTTGCGCTAAGAAGGATAGCACGCTTTTCTGTACCTCTCTTTGTTTTAACTTTCTGAGCGTGTTTTTAATCCAAACATATCATATCTATATGTTTTTGGAATCAGGAACCGACAAGGAATAAGCTGAAAGTGTTTTTAAATTGATTTGGACAATTTAATTTTGATAATAATTTTTATATATTTAATTTTCAGAGCTTGTTTTTAATCCGAATATAACATATTTATATGTTTTTGGAATCAGCAAATGATGGAGAATAAGATAAACGTAAATTTGGATCGTTTTATACATTTTTATTTTTTTTTACAATTTTCAGATTTTTAATGACTAAAGTCATTAATTAATTTTTAAGCCACCAAGCTGAAATGCAATACCGAACCCCGGGCTTCGTCGAAGATTACTTGACCAAAATTTCAACCAATTTGGTTGAAAAATGAGGGCGTGACAGTGCCGCCTCAACTTTCACGAAAAGCCGGATATGACGTCATCAAAGACATTTATCAAAAAAATAAAAAAAACGTTCGGGGATTTCATACCCAGGAACTCTCATGTCAAATTTCATAAAGATCGGTCTAGTAGTTTAGTCTGAATCGCTCTACACACACACACACACGCACGCACACACACACGCACGCACACACGCACATACACCACGACCCTCGTTTCGATTCCCCCTCGATGTTAAAATATTTAGTCAAAACTTGACTAAATATAAAAATATGACACTACCCGCATATTGTAGGTATGTTACAAAAAAATTCAAAATCTTCATTTAACATTTTGATCTATATCACTTGAAAGGGCAGAAAATCAGCATTCCAATGGTATATATAACTTTGAGATTGGATAAGTGTAACCCGAGTTATGAATTTTTAAAGTAATAAAATTCGTAATAGAGGCAAAGAGGATAGAAACCATTTTTGACATTTTTCAGCTAAAATTAACTGTAACTCACACATTTGTTTATCAATATTGTTCAATTTGGTATCAAAAGAAAGGTTCAGAGCTCTATCAAACAACTCTGCATGCCGTGTATTGGCAGAAGGCAGTAAGTCCAAATTTGGTAAAAACGAGATTTTCATATCATAATGCAGAGGGGAAAAAGGCGCATCTTGTGTCAAAATTTCTAAGATGTGCGATCAATATTTATGGACTTTTTGAAGAAGTAAGTCCACTAAAAAAATGTAATCGAAGGATAAAAATCGGCAAATGGAAGCAAGTCCAGGGACTTTTGGTTTTCAGGTTTGCACTGGACTTACTTCCTTGCAAGCCTCAAAACGAGTTTGCATGGTTTAGCGCTCTATGTCCATTAACCAATCGCGTTCACCCTTTTGTAATCCTGACTGCGGTTAACCAATCAGAACTAAGCTTATTGTATCACAAGGAACTTAGTCGATAAATATCGACAGGGGGCGGACAAATGGTTTACATGTGAAATGTGTGTATATGGGTGTGGTTCTGAAACAAACAAATGTCAGTCCTCCTCGGTTAAGCACCGTTGTCATGTCAGTTGAAGAATCACAATCACTTTCTGACAGCTCACTGAACCTCAGTGCTTCTAAACAGCGCAGTTTCTCGTATCTGTATGCACCTTTCTTGAGGCCCCAAACTTTCTTTTTATATTTAGTCAAGTTTTGACTAAATATTTTAACATCGAGGGGGAATCGAAACGAGGGTCGTGGTGTATGTGCGTGTGTCTGTGTGTGTGTGTGTGTGTGTGTGTCTGTGTGTGTGTGTGTGTGTGTGTGTAGAGCGATTCAGACTAAACTACTGGACCGATCTTTATGAAATTTGACATGAGAGTTCCTGGGTATGAAATCCCCGAACGTTTTTTTCATTTTTTTGATAAATGTCTTTGATGACATCATATCCGGCTTTTCGTGAAAGTTGAGGCGGCACTGTCACGCCCTCATTTTTCAACCAAATTGGTTGAAATTTTGGTCAAGTACTCTTCGACGAAGCCCGGGGTTCGGTATTGCATTTCAGCTTGGTGGCTTAAAAATTAATTAATGACTTTGCATTTGGTCATTAAAAATCTGAAAATTGTAAAAAAAAATATAAATTTATAAAACGATCCAAATTTACGTTTATCTTATTCTCCATCATTTGCTGATTCCAAAAACATATAAATATGTTATATTCGGATTAAAAACAAGCTCTGAAAATTAAATATATAAAAATTATTATCAACATTTTTTTTCGAAATCAATTTAAAAACACTTTTATCTTATTCCTTGTCGGTTCCTGATTCCAAAAATATATAGATATGATATGTTTGGATTCAAAACACGCTCAGAAAGTTAAAACGAAGAGAGGTACAGAAAAGCGTGCTATGCAGCATAGCGTAACCACTACCCCGCTCTTCTTGTCAATTTCACTGCCAATGCTGTGAGCGGTGGACCACGAGTATACGGTCTTGCTGCGTTGCATTGCGTTCAGTTTCATTCTGTGAGTTCGACAGCTACTTGACTAAATATTGTATTTTCGCCTTACGCGACTTGTTTAGTTTCTTCACCACACTCCCAGCAACATACCTGATCACATCCTTCCTCACACACTGGCACCGGTCGGTCATTCGCGTTGTCTTCCTGTTTGCACCCATAGGTTGCTTCGACCAGCCTTTCAAACATCCTGAGGCAAATGGAAGCTGATGCATGAGTCGACTTGGTGACCTCTGTAATGCTTGCATGGCTTGCGTAGTACAATGAGTGAGCCTTTTCCTTGGCCGCGTTCCGGAACTTCCCTCGTAGACCAAGGCATGACTCAAACACCTGAAGTTTGTCCCGAAGAACAGCACCTGTCAAACAGACCACAAAGTCTTACACTTGAACACATACAATAGAACCACCTTTGTATTACCTCAAACACTCTGAGAAAGCGGGTCTTTAAAAGGAGGCAGTCTTAAAATGAAGGAAAATTTACAGAAGTTATGCACAGACAAACTGACAAAATAAGGTCTTAAAAGGGAGGGATTATCAAATTGGGGGGGGGGGGGGGTGGTCCACTGTATATATATATATACAATAATAGATTTTTATTAGTCCATATCTTGGGATAATTCCCTGCCTCGTATAACTTTAAAAGAAAGGCAAACACACACACCATTGTATCCAAAAAGAACACTTGCACATTGACAAGTCTGGAATGTGTACGCGAATGATCAACAATAATTACACGTATGCCATACAGGGAGCACTGCTTACTTGTCATGTATATATGACAGCTTATTCTCAGCGTAACTGAATAACTTGAAATTTAAACTTGAAATTGTTTTACATTATAAGCAAAAGTGAAAACACTACTCCAACAAAATTGTATTCATTCATACAGTGTTTCCCTAAACACTTACAGTCCAAGGTTTTAACATGGCTTCACAGATCAGCGGACAGGCATTCATTTTCTGCAATCTCACTGCACACCTCTTCCAAAAGTGGAACTGTCACCTGTTGACATTTAAAAACACATGTAAATGTACACACAGTGACACAATAAAAAAATCATGCGTAATGAGAATTATCCAAAAATATTATATGATGCACTGGTGTCAAATGTGTTATGGTATTTTATGTTATCACAGAATCTAAGTCTTGAAAAATACACATGCTCACACAAAAATATGGCAAATACCACATGAGACTGAAATATACACAAATCTGCAATAACTTGACTGAGAAATCACAAGCGGGTGTAGTTGTAGGCATCACAATCACAAGACAAACAAATTCTGCCTTTATGTTTAATATTTTTCAACATTAAATGTTGCAAATGTAACGAATAACTTCTCACCTTTTGTGAAATAATACTTTGAGCTTGACACACTTCTGACTGTACAGGGGTTTTCATCAACAACAAAAGTGGTGCTTGCTTCCTGAAACAAAATTATTCAATGATGAAAAGAACTGAATGTGGCAGTGTTCAAAGTGATATTCAAACTTGTATACAACTATCAGTACCTATACTGTAAAACGAGAAGGCTATTGGCATGCTCGTCAATCAGTATGTGTCATTCAGTGTTTTGTGCTGTAACAATGAAATGCAATCAATGCAAGTTCTTGTAGTCTAGAAATAAATACAACAATAATTTCAATTGAAACCACAAACTAGTCAAATAAATTGTGTAAATAGTTGGACAAAGAGATGCTTATTAACCCAGGGAAATAACAGGATTTCTTAGCAAAACTTTCCCAACCCAATTACCTGATTCAGTCCGGCTTTTTTGCTTTTAACACTTACTTTCAGTTTCACTAGAATATATCACAACTACAAGAATAACAATGGAACAGGAATGAGATTTTGTTTTGTTTTTGTAAACTACATCAGGATTTAACTAGTTTGGAAGCTCTGCTTACATACAAAATACAGACAGTGACGTTCAATCGTGGTGGCTGATCAGTGCACTGACTGAGACGGACGATTCGATTTGATCGCTTCACCACGCCTTTCCAACTATGTGCTCCCATACAGTTTTGGTAGATACATGCTTGTGCAAGTATGTTATTAGTATTACCAATATGAATCTTATTTTCCTTTCGATGGTCAGTTTTACTCACCTCTGTAACGGCAGTCACCTCTGCGAATGCTGTCGAAGAATCTAACCGAAAGTAAACATTCTGGGAATCTACGCGCATCGGCCTTGACGCAAGTTCAATACTGAGCCAATGAGCGCGATCCAGTCTATCTCTGTTGAGGCCTTGCAAGGTTTTGACAGCAACAATAATTATTGTAGTTCTCTAAGACTTTATTTCTGTTTGATTTGTAATATGTTGGGAAGACATATTTATCAATTGATCAACAAAATAAAACATAATAAAAAACGACACAACGTACGTACATTGTTAAAATTATTATTGGCCAACGTTGAACATTTAACGAAGGCCTTAATCTTTCCGCACCGTAGACCAGATTAGTAGGTGCTTGATTTTGGTATTTTGATTTTACATAACATTAAACCTTTCTTGGGGTTCATGGTCTTGGCAACAGCCATAATAATATTATATCATGTATAATATTACATTTCAGCATATTTGAATTACATGTCATCATACCAAACTGTCATACATTTTTATTCCCACATCATTCTGATTGATCACAACCAAACCTACTATCAGTGGACACATCCAAATGTAAGCGCCTGTTCTTGACAACTTTTAATCGATCTAAAAATAGCAACTTGCTGGGTCCTTTGCCGCCAACAGACACTGTTTGGCCTGTAGGTAAAATGTACAATGTATTTTCTGATTTGTGCACAAAAGCTTTTTTTCTTTTTTCTTTTTTTTAACATAACAATGTTTAATGTCACTGTATGTTTAAAAGACCATGGTCATATTTGTAAAAAAAATGTTAAATTAGAAAATAAATAACATTTTGGTTCATGATTTTTCCTACATCTGTGCTGAAAATAAGAAATAAAAATGTCGGTATATAAGTCACTCAAATACAGCTAGGTATGAATGGCTCGGTTTGAGTTTGTTGCAGTTGACCCTGCACAATGCGACGTATCATGTTTTTGTTGAACAATTTTGACGTCACCCCTCCCATAGGGTGACGTATTTCACAACTTCCTGTGTTACACAAACTCTGTGATGACCAATTTTGCCTTCCCCCCTCCCATAGGGTGACGGATTTCACAACTTTCTACAGATGAACAATGTTGCCTTCACCCCTCCCATAGGGTGACGGATGTCACAACTTCCTGTGTACACAAACTGATGACGTATTTCACAACAAAATGGCGCTGCCCATGGTCAACCTCTAAACTATCCGTATAGAATGGGGGCGTCCTCGCCCCCATAATTATTTCCCTGGCCTTTGTCGGGAAAAATGGCGATGAGAGCTGCTGCCGACGTGTTCAACTATCCGAAGCAACAGTAAGTTGGTTTGTTTGTTTCATTTTTGTTGTTGGCAGTTTTGCGTTCCTGTCTGAAATGACTCTCTCTCAATTCACGACTTTCCGACCTTGACATTGTAGCTAGGGTCATGTGGGCGTTGGCATCATTGTCCAATCAGAAATAGTCAATGATCATCTCCTCAGTGTGTTCCGGTCCGGAACGCAAAACAGTTTGTGCGGAAAAAGAGAACGTGGTTTGACAACTAAAGGGCATTTTGACCGACTCGCACTACAGCATCGTTCAAATGTGGGAGAATGACACATCTGACAAATAGCCAGTGGTTACCAAGATGAGAAACTGGGGATAGGAATCGTAATCCGTATGTAAGTTTGAAGCGGCCCTGACGCTGTTTGTACGTCAATCCGAAGAGAAGCTATCGTACTAGGCCCTAGGTGACATTTCGTCAAGTTCCACTCCCAGTTTGCCGACTCTATGGGCCTCCCCCCGCCAAACTGCTGCACCCGGTGGCAGGGAAAGCAGTTCGACTTAAGGTGACTGCAGGGCAAGTTCAATTTTGCAAGCTAAAAATAAATGTTCTACTACCTTGTCAGTCTAGATCTGGAACTCATGAAACAGCACTATTCAAATCCCCATAAAGTGAGCTGGTGTTTTTCTAGATCTAAGCATCGACCGAATTCAATAGAAATGTTCCTTGCATGGCATAATTATTTACCTAAATCTGTTATTAAGTTTGTTGAAAATCAAAGTATTCGTTTTTTGTTTGTTCGCGTGTCTGGTTTTTGCTTAGTCGATTAGCTTACACGATGTGTGGCTTTTTATTTTGTAAGGGTGGTTTAGCATGTATAAAATGAGACCTAGACCACATACGCCATGAAAGTAGAGTTCCCCGTTCAATACCAAGATTGCCAGTATTGATATTCAGACAACTTTTGGATAAATGTGTGGGGCTGTGGTGTTGCAGTGGTAGATTGTTTGCACGGGTATGTAGGTAGGTACGTGTACATCCGTGTGCTTTTGGTGCAGGCATTTGTGAAGCAGGAACATGCAACATTTTTGACAAACATCAGGGTTGTGTGTGTGTGTGTGTGTGTGTGATAAAACCAACTAAGCTTACATCCAGCACAAAAAGCTTCAGCTCTACTTCACCAGTCAAAGACAAACGCATTGTTTTATTCAGCTTTTGACACATATATTCACTCGATCAGAATCGAACCCTCTTCGTGAATATTTTATTTCAGAAAAAAATAACATATTGATTCTACACAACAAATGGTATTGCTATAATAACATATTGATTCTACACAACAGATGGTATTGCTATTATCCTATGAGTATGAACGATGAAGACTAGCAACCGAGACAGATGAGGCATCAAGTTTCTTAGCCTTTTAGCCTCTTATGTTGCATACATGTCATTTGTTTTTAATTTTTATCTCCTGATAACTGACCAGAAAGGTACGTACAAACATCGATTCTGCAACTACCTCGTAAACTTTTCGATCGCTAATACACCAGAACTTGATACAGTATGCAACACTCACAGGCTTGATTACCTGTTGCATTGAAACGACAGAAGGAATTAAAAGACTATGTAACTGAGAGGAACCGATGTATTCAAGTTCAGAACGAAGCAGTTTCTGCCTCGGAGCCTGTATCTCATGCTATGGAGCCACTAGAAGAGAAATGTCTGGCGTAGTTTGACCCAACAGACAGAGAAGTCAAGGGGGGTAATCTATCGACAGCAGTTGTATTGCTGGTTTGTATTTGATCTTACAAACCATTCTTATTAACTTGTATAAATAGTTTATCGCTTCAGTAAACACTCATCTATTTTGAAGATTACGTAATTTTCAACAACAAAAATGAAAAAAAATTCGCAATTCAATATTTCACGCAAATTTTACTGATCCGCAAACAATTTTGCATGAACAAGTGTTATGTTAGGGAGAGAGTACGAGTGCGTAGTTAGAAATATTTTGAGTGGAGTAGCAAAAATGCTTTAGCCATGTACTAATTATGTTATTGAACTGCTTAGCGGAGATTTCCAGATCGATCATACGGCGGTGAAAGACTGGTCTCTAGTACGGTCTATACTTACAAAATATAAAAATAAACAAACAAAGCAACACAAAAAAGGTTTGTGTTGCACGTAGGATTTAAGTATTTAATTGAATAGAAAATGCAACATCGGAATAAAAACAAATCTCGTGGTTCTCTTGTCAAGGAGTATGCACAGAATATGAAAGAAGATTGTGGAGTAGGCTGCTTTCTATTCTACTGCTCTAAATTAGCAAGAGGCAAGCTTTACAATGCTATTCACACAAGGATGCAAAGCATTCAGTGCTAAAGCTCTCAAATCACAATAGTTACAAGACAAAACACACTTCTTGGGGCTACAAGAAATGTTAATATTTGTAAGCACACAAATGAACACATTTTTGTAAATATTTTTTATTGCCTCCCTTGAATAAAACTTATTAAAAAAAATATTCTGAGAAAAAAAGTTATACTTAAAAGCAAAGCTATCAAGAAATAGGTAGACAACCCGTGTAGATACCTTTATTCTTAAGACATTTTATTTTTGGAGGATGTCACTATGCAATTTTACAGATCATTTAAAAAAAAAAAGCTTTAGATGATCTCCCTTGAACAAACATTTCTTGTTTTTACTATGTGTTAGTTTTAAGGGTATATAGAAGAACAATAAAGAAAAAATGCTGCAAATTGACTTGGACGTATTTACAATTTAATTAAACAAAATGTTTCAAATTATCTGATAATGAAATTCTACATTAAAATTAAAGCAGATCTAGGGACTTGTGCACAACATAAAACATAAGGAACTATGATCTGCATTGCTTGTTATGATGATAATGGCTGGCACCTGTCGACCGACTTGCACGCCATAATTCTATATGTTTTACTATGCGCCCTGCATGTCAATGGTCTTTCTCTGGGTGGCTCGATTCTGAGGAGATAAAGAAAATGCATTTAGTGCAAGCAGTACATAATGACAACACACATACAATTACTTAAAGCAGCTGCTGGTTTCAGAGTATTCAGTTAAAGGCTCACCCCAACTTGTTTGCCTCAATGTCGCAGATTTGGTCAGACTTCCACAATGAGTAAGATAACAAATTTAACAATGTTTTGATTTAAAAAAAAATAGTATTCATTTTTGTTGTTTTCGGCCCCATTCACTGGGAATCTTACTCAAGGACAAGGATTTTTCTTAGGAATATTTGTATGTGAAGCTTCCAAGCCCTAGCTTCAGAAACGACCAAGAAACCCTCAATAATGGATATTGTTGTGCATAGTGATGGCTATCCAACCGAGTGGCGGAGCACTGGTGAATCCTTTCATTCTCCTGCAGGCCTGATTGCTTGATTCTGAAATGACATTGTGGAGTTGGTAGTTATGTGAGTGTGTAGTGCCTGCTCTTCGTTGTTTAGTCGGGGGGAAGGGGGGGGGGGGGGTATTGAATCATATGATCATAAAGTAAGACTTCACTGTGATGTGCAGAGATTTAGTCAGGTACACAACATTGCTATGCTATCACGAAATTAGATGTTCTATCCTCTAGATGGGCTACACAACTACATCAGATGTCATGGTTGGGTTTTCGCAAGTCAGCAACATGTTTTGAAGTTCTCATTGGGTAATCACGGCTGACATCAAACACAGAAAAGGTGGAAAAAACATAAATCAATGAACTCACCTTCCCTGCATTGTGATACTAGCCATATGGGTCTGCCGAAGTAGCTCCTGCACATATTGAATTAAGTATTAATGTTATTGTTAGGATCACACTTTTTTCTGGTACATGTATATCAGACTGGAAAGTTTCTCAAGGTTTGAAGAATTCAAGAGCTTGCCTATCCCCAATAAAAAATTTTTTTTAGTATGCAAGTATTTTCAGGGTCTCAAGGTTTTAATATGAAGTCTGTTCCTCTGGGGTCATGGAGAAACAAATTACAAATGAGAACATACTGTTACACAACAAATTCTGACCAATTTAGAACACACCATAACATAACTCACAAACAAACAACAGCAATACAATAATTAGTCTGCAAATACCTAAACGTCGTTCACACTAGGTATACAAAAATAAAAAAGCACATTCAGGCAGGTTTGACAAGTAGACCATTCCAGCTACTGTTCCAGACCAAAGGCCATGTTTCCCCTTACTCTGTGATTGTAATCATAATTATTGTTTATGAATGACTTCAGTTTTTCTAAGTAAATCTCTCGTTGTAATTACTGGTAAATGCATTATCCCAATTAAGATATCCTCACATCTAACCTGCGTAAACTTCATTTCAAGGGTTTTAATTTTTTTTAGCTGGCCAAGAAATTATAAGCATTCCTCAATTATGTTCCTGTCAGACTCAATGAGCTAATCTTATAAAAAAAAGAAAAAAAAAAAAGGTAGCATCTTATAATATTCTCACGTGAATTATAGCTAATCAGAAAACTAGTATTTAATTTTTTTTTAAACTCAAACTGAAAATACAGGCATGCAACATTATCCTTGCTGTTTTGTGATAACCCTCACCATCAAACCATCAACTATTCTATTTCATTTCCATCTTAACAGGCGTAGCACCTCTCTGGAAGCCAAAAGAACACTTTAAATCCACCCCCCCCCCCCCCCCCAGTACTGAGTAAACATTGCTGTGCATATTTTTTAAAATAAACAATGCCTGAGTCTCCAGTCACCTGTTTATGTTGTTGTCCTTGTACTTCACTTGTAGCTTAGCTGTTCAAGAAACTGTTTCTCTGATCACATGATCAAAATTCAAATACTTAATAAACCAATTTTGATTCTATTTCTTCAATAATAATAAGTTGAACGTCTGCATATGTAATTGCCACAATTTACAGAGTTTCTGAATAAATGCTGCAAGAAAAACCAACAGAGTGAACAGTTTGTAAATATACTAACATACCTATATTTACCTTATGACATGTGTGGTACAGTGGCTGCTAAAACGTCCGTTACACCTGTCTGCATATATTAGGTGACAGCCCTGATGGAGACTGAAAAAAAAGTTCCTTTGTCAGTACCCTGTGTATGAGTGTGGTCGGGTATGTTCTGGAACAATTAGAGCACTCCCTATGACCATATGTTGCACGGAGGGTAGGGGGGGGGGGGGGGGGGGGGCTTTTAGAGGTGTAGTTGTTGGACTGTAGTGTAGAGGCTGATTGGCAGTGCTATGGGGTGAGGGTGGAGCTGGGGCGGAGAATATATCGTATGTAATTGAATACTAATAGTAATAAGCATGATCAGTTAGACTAGAGTTAAAAACTATGTTGATCGCCAGAGACATTACATAATGTGAAATCACAAGCATGTTAGTTGTTACTGTACCTTTCGTTTTGCCATTGAGATTGGTAGAAGGCATTGAGTGGTGAACACAAGTTGCATTGATCACTGCATCACCATGTGGTCAATCCCCTTTGATCTGCAGATTGCACCAGCACAAACCAACACTGTGTTATGATCGTAAACAGCCCACATGGCCAATAAATCTAAGAACACAAACACTAGATAGATCTAATCGGAGAGCCTGCAAACCGAGTCATGCTTTTTAAATTCAATGAAAATCTGTCTGTCAATGAAGCAGATAGATCTATCCTTGCGATTGTTTTTGCAAGCAGATAAATGTTAGAACGTCACTTATTCCGTTTTCATTCAACAAATTGATATTTTGCAAGATGCATTTCGTGCCAATGAGCTGAACAAACAATCAAAATCAAGCAAGTGGTACATTCTTGAAGACAAAATTCAGTCACGCAAACAAACTGAAGGGAAAAAATCTAGCTTACTGCTGTACTGATTTCGCCAAATAAATGCATTTGCATGCCGGGCGAAGTTATTCCTGCTTTGATTCCAATCATTCTAATTGATCTGAATGCAAAAAATATACGTAAACGAGCTGATCAAAATGAGTAACATTGCACCTGCCTATAGACTGTACTGCGAAAGCGAAGGTCGTCTGCGACTGGAGATTTTGAAGTCGAACAGCGTCGTTTCTTCACTCTCAGCGGTTGTCTTCATCGGAAAAGTGAAAAGTCTGACTTGCAATCTAGCGAAAGACACATTCTGTCTTTCCGTTCGGGCGTTGTTTTTGTGTACAATCTCTGAAAATGTTATTTCGAAAAAGGCGGCCGTCATTGTTTTGGGGTTTCCGCCTAGTGGTGTTTTAAACCGGTTTCAGACCGGAACACACTGAGGAGATGAGAACAAAATGGCAGCCCCCATGAAATCCGAAAGGTCACGGAAAAAAGTCGTGAATAGGTGTATGGGAATTTACGACAACACTGATTTTCTGACTGATTTGGGTATTCCAATGTGCACTTGCATTACGGAGCTAGCAAGTAAAATGCCATAGTTCAAATGCCCATTTATTATAGTTTTGTTGTTGTACGCTACTTCTACCGTGACTTCTTGACTATTCACTTCTGCTATTTTCATCATGATATTTATGGATGCATTTAGCATGTTTCTAATACAAAGAGATAGTTGTTTTGATCTAGAATGAGTGACTTGTGGTCTTGAGCACTGACAGCGTGTTAGATCTGGAACAGTATGATATACTGGAGGATTGTTCTCCGGTCTCTTTTTGCTTCCAACCATCGGAATAAGTATCATGTCCTATTGTATTTGACAGAAATGTGATTCGAAGTGGGACATGCAGCGACGACAGCTGCAGCACACAGTCTGAGGGATACTCACCACCACTGCCCCTTTATGTTCAAGGGCCCAAAACAAGGTATGTTTCACTGACACAGCCAAAAATAGCGTGCAACATTTTTTCATTCCTTTCTTTTCTCGGGCTGAAGAGGTATATTTTAAAACGAGCAACATCTTTACATCATTTTCGTTGCAGTAGTATTAGTATCATCATCAGCAGCAGTAATAGTTTGTCATTATAGTAGCCCGGAGGGGGGGGGGGGGGGGGGGGGGGTGATGTGCGCGGGAGAGGAAAAGGATGATGTGAAGGAGGGTGGGGAGGAGATTTGTCAATAAAATTAATGTCTCACTTTTGCTGCCTTTTTCATTTGACAGATGTGTAAGCGTTGCTGGCAGGTTGCAACTGCGAGATACTACCACCTCGGCTTGCAGGAGAAGAGGCCACAATGGACCTTGCCCAAATGAAAATGCCAGCAACATACGACGGTTATGGGCCAAAGAAGAGGAAGAGGAGTAATACTGACAACTTTCAGTTTGACAATAACAGATGCTGAGCGAAGAGATGCAGAACGTGGGGACGAGGAGGGGGAGGAGATTGTATGTTGTTTGTTAGTTATCCAAACAGACTCATGGAAAAAAAAATACATCCAGTTAATCGCTGTAGTTGATAATTGTCACCAGTCGGATGGCAGAATGTCAGTGAATAGTTTTAGAAGGGATGTAGACTGTAACTGGGGTAGATGGGGTGATAAATGAATATACTACATCATAGTTTGCAGGTTTGTGGCCGGTTTTGCTAGTTGAACACTCAACTACAATGTTTGTGGACAGTGTGTGAATTACTATGTAATTCTACTAGCAAATCTAGCGCGCATCGAAATTTGCGCGGAATATTCAAAAAGCTTAAATCACACTCACTTTTTGACTCACATGCGAAGCAAAAGTGAGTCTATGTACTCACCCGAGTCGTCCGTCCGTCCGTCCCCCCCGTCCGTCCGGCCGTCCGGAAAACTTTAACGTTGGATATTTCTTGGACACTATTCAGTCTATCAGTACCAAATTTGGCAAGATGGTGTATGATGACAAGGCCCCAAAAAACATACATAGCATCTTGACCTTGCTTCAAGGTCAAGGTCGCAGGGGCCATAAATGTTGTCTAAAAAACAGCTATTTTTCACATTTTTCCCATTTTCTCTGAAGTTTTTGAGATTCAATACCTCACCTATATATGATATATAGGGCAAAGTAAGCCCCATCTTTTGATACCAGTTTGGTTTACCTTGCTTCAAGGTCAAGGTCACAGGAGCTCTTCAAAGTTGGATTGTATACATATTTTGAAGTGACCTTGACCCTGAACTATGGAAGATAACTGTTTCAAACTTAAAAATTATGTGGGGCACATGTTATGCTTTCATCATGAGACACATTTGGTCACATATGATCAAGGTCAAGGTCACTTTGACCCTTATGAATTGTGACCAAAATAAGGTAGTGAACCACGGAAAACTTTAACGTTGGATATTTCTTGGACACTATTCAGTCTATCAGTACCAAAGTTGGCAAGATGGTGTATGATGACAAGGCCCCAAAAAACATACATAGCATCTTGACCTTGCTTCAAGGTCAAGGTCGCAGGGGCCATAAATGTTGTCTAAAACCCAGCTATTTTTCACATTTTTCCCATTTTCTCTGAAGTTTTTGAGATTGAATACCTCACCTATATATGATATATAGGGCAAAGTAAGCCCCATCTTTTGATACCAGTTTGGTTTACCTTGCTTCAAGGTCAAGGTCACAGGAGCTCTTCAAAGTTGGATTGTATACATATTTTGAAGTGACCTTGACCTTGAACTATGGAAGATAACTGTTTCAAACTTAAAAATTATGTGGGGCACATGTTATGCTTTCATCATGAGACACATTTGGTCACATATGATCAAGGTCAAGGTCACTTTGACCCTTATGAAATGTGACCAAAGTAAGGTAGTGAACCACTAAAAGTGACCATATCTCATGGTAGAAAGAGCCAATAAGCACCATTGTACTTCCTATGTCTTGAATTAACAGCTTTGTGTTGCATGACCTTGGATGACCTTGACCTTGGGTCAAGGTCACATGTATTTTGGTTCTAAAAATGTGTAAAGCAGTTCTTAGTGTATGATGTCATTGCTAGGTTTAGCTGAAGGTCAAGGTCATGTAAAGGTCAAGGTCAAGCATGTGAGTCGTATGGGCTTTGCCCTTCTTGTTTTTTTTAAATGTTGCTGTGTTGACAAACGTTCTCCGAGCAAATGTCTATCTAATGTTTTTTTCCTCACATTGAAAGAATTTCTCCTGAGTATAAAAAAAAGACCCATTACTCAAAACATTAAGAAACAGGATGACCTAAAAGCATTACCGAGGGATTCATTCGAGGCCAGTGTATCAGTGCAAATTAAAAATCTGTGAAACCTCAGATATAACTTTATAAAACAAACAGAATTTTGATAAAAATAACCAACATTCGCAGTAGGTTTTTGTGTGTGCATCTTCCTCTTCACCCAATCCCAACACGAATTTCTGTGCCCTAAAAGCGCTCAAAAACAGACACACGTTAGTTTTTCGCCTCAGTGTTTATCCACATTTAGAAATATTGTATCATTTATTTTTGATCACTGCCCTTCCTTTTTCTGATACTTATAGTCCAGTTTCCCTTGGATTCCCGATGGCTCCACGGTAGACACCATGATCAGCGCATGCGCACTAAGGCCACTGAAGTCACTTTCCGGAATCTATTTATAACCTCCGACCCAGTAGGGTAAATGACCGAGACCATGGAGACGGCTTCGTGCACTACGACCAAGTGCCGAAGTAACTCTCACCAAGTTACCACCCAATGGTTGTCACCCGCTTCGAGCTTCGTGCACCTCAGCCCTGTTTGCGAGTTGCCTGGAACACGGTTTTTTAATAACATCTCTCGATCTTCACATATTTTGTCATGTGAATAAGAACAGAACAAGTTCGTCAAACATATTTCTTATTTTATCTGCATTGAATGAATTTACAGCGTCCTTCTTGTTAATTGTTTATTCATAAAGACTACTTGTACTGAAGAAAATATTTCCCCCTTTCAACGGGTGGAGTAGTGCGCCGGAGTAGTGTCCCTTGCGTAGAAACGGGCGAATAACACCAAATTCGATTTATTCGAAAACGCACTGAGCGGTTACGTCCCTTGAATATGAACAGAAATATTTTGCGTTGAAGCTAATTTCAAAGTCAAAAATTTAACCGCTTGAAATTGGCGAAAAAACAGTCAGTCTGAAGTTAGTTTTACATGTCACGTGAGTATAGGGTGCTGTATTTACTGGCGTGCGTCTTGCAATTTACCATGTGGACTGTAAAATCTCCCTACCTTCAAAGCAGACGAAAAGCAGACATCTTCATTTACTTCCAAGGGAGACATCGTTGGTCATAAAGTCTTGCAGGACCCAAACATACTTCTGCACGCTGTCTTTTCTTGTCATATTCAGTTGCTTCGCAAAAATAAAATGTCATTGGTTTTCTCAACTTGTCTTTCTTTCTTTATTTGGTGTTTTACGTCGTTTTCAACCACGAAGGTTATATCGCGACGGGGGAAGGGGGAAGATGGGATAATAGAGCCACTTGTCAATTTGTTTCTTGTTCACAAAAGCACTAATCAAAAATTTGCTCCAGGGGCTTGCAACGTAGTACAATATATTACCTTACTGGGAGAATGCAAGTTTCCAGTACAAAGGACTTAACATTTCTTACAGGGGCGGACGAGGGGGGGGGGGGGGGGGGGGGGGGGGGGGGGCCGAAAAAAAACTTAGAAAAAAAAACTTAGAAATAAAAAAGATTTTTCTATGCTGATTCTATGACCATTTCTAAGTTCAAATGGCACCAGATGGCACCATTTTGCTTCTTTGGGCAACATTTTTTTCCGGGGGGGGGGGGGGGGCATGCCCCCGGGCCCCCCTAGCAAATTCGGGCGCTTCGCGCCCATCACATTCACTTTTGATTCAAAGTGCCCCCCCCCCCCCCTTACAAAGCAACTGATCCGCCCCTGTCTTACATACTGCTTGACTAAAATCTTCACAAAAATTGACTATTATTCTATACAAGAAACACTTAACAAGGGTAAAAGGAGAAACAGAATCCGTTAGTCGCTCTGGGGAGCATCGGGTAAATTCTTCCACCTAACCCGCGGGGTGGTCTCAACTTGTCAAGTCAGTCAAAACGACCGCAGAACACAGAACTGCCATTATATTACTGGGAAATTCTTCTTCTGCGTTCGACGGGGAAATGATTCTGATTGAAATACGAAAGATCTTCGATGACGAAAGTATAAATGACGTCATTTGGTCACACCTATCTCGAGAACTAAGCGTCGCTCAGAACCAGCGCCCTTCCATTATTGGTGAATTTTGATCTTCTGTTTTCAAAGGGTGCAGTTCGAATACACCAGTTAACAGTTTCGGCGTTTACATGGAACGAAGAAGGAAAGCGGAAGAGGAAGAAGTACAAACA